>NC_134580.1:65112940-65442190 GCF_037038515.1 Microtus pennsylvanicus | reverse complement strand
TGCAGTTTCCTAAGTGTTCTGACAAAGTCCTGGGTTTCTTCTGGGTAGCAGAGAGAACCTGGAGCTGACCCGGGAGCTCTGAGACCTCTCATCCCCACTTCTGGGAGCTCCGAAGCATCTCCATCACCTCTTTGTCAGGACCTTCAACTTCCCTCTCTTTAACCTCTATACATAAATTTCAGTTTGAAGAATGGTTTGCTCCTTTGTTTAGATGAAAGGTTTGGGCCAAGGGCTTAGTGGCACACACCTACAGTGCCAGCACTTGGTGAAGGGAGAATCGGGAATTCAAGGCATCCTTGGCCACATAGACAATTTAAGGCAAGTCTGGGCTCTGTAAGACTGTCTCAAAACAGCAAATATATACACATATGTGTGTGTGTGTGTGTGTGTGTGTGTGTGTGTGTGTGTATGTGTGTGTGTGTGTGTGTAATGCAGAATTTGAAAAACTTTGCTATAATTAATAAGCTACAATTTAGATCCTACAAGAATTGCCAACATGGAAAGAATAGTACAACAACAAGATTTATACTGTCCTGAGTCAATCAGAAAGTACCACAAGGTCTACCATGGACGAAGGAATTGATAAAAATGCAACGACTAATAAAAACAATGACAACAGCTTTGGCTTTCCCAGTAAATTATATATATGCAAAACAAGCCTTCATTGTTACTCTCTGTAGAAATCAAGGTGTCACCTTAGACGTGAATTTGAAAGGAGTTATCCAACCTCTGAACACACTTCAACATTCAGAAGCCTTGCCCAGCCTGCTGTCCTGCCCAGGATCCTCGGCAGCAGTGCCACAGGCTGCTGTTCTGAGGAGGAAGTACAGTTTTGTCAACTGTCACACAATTTTACCGTGACGCTTAAAGTGAGAACTTCAATAGTATTCTAAAATAACATTTATATCATTTTCTGATTACAAAAGTCATATTTTGACAGGCAACTAAGTTTATCCCACTGTTTGCTGCTCAGCTCTCTGAAGCCAAGAAATACAAAGGCTTCCTTCTTATGTCAAATGGGAAGAATGGAAATATGTAAAGAGAAAAATATTAATAAAACCTGCTACTTGGTAAAATTAATACACGTTGATAAAAGCAGAGCGGGGACCATAAATTACTATTTCAGCACAATGCTGTTTTGCTATTGTGTGCAGGAATGAGATTGAACTGTACAAATGGTACTATTTCCTAACTTCAGTAAGAACTCCGTGTAGACATAGACTCAAGTCTGCCGCTGCGTGAGGAAAGAGGCACATGGTACTGTGTTCTCCTATTACTGACCTTTATGATTATTTACTCTTTTGAGTTATGCTAACTAGCGCAGTGATGGACGTCTTTGAATATGAATCTTGGCCTGCGCATCCGATCATTCCCTCTGCATAAGTAACAATAAGCATCAATAGCATTTCTCTGACAGCATATTTTAATGAGATCCCCCTTTTCAGCCTCTCCCTACCTCTAGCTATTCTGCACTCATGTATTATTGGTGACCTTTCTTTGTTTGGTGCCTTTAGCAATCTCTGGCTATGCCTTAGGCTTCTGTCCTGTGTTGTTTTCAGTGATTCTTCTGAGGGTTCTATTTTCATCCAGTCGTGTCAGGTGTCCTGGCTGTCATGTCTGAGCTCCTAATCAGAGCTGCACTCTCCTTGCTGGCATCCTCCTGGCCTCTTGCATTCTATTATAATGCTTTAGAAGCCATTCCCCCGATCTTTGAGGACATGACTTGGCTGTTACTTTCCTCTTCTTCTAATGCCCCTGTGTTTTCAAAGTATATATTAAAATGAGTAGAAAATAGCCTTTCTAACACACGCCTGCACTTCGTGAACTCTCTTTTTCCATGGGAAATCCCTTATGCTTAGAGAGTATGGCTTTGTGTAATTCTTTTAGATCAGAGAGATTCACTGGGAAACGCAGCTGGAATTTGCACTCCTTATCATCCAAACTTTAGTCAAACACCTTTCTGTAGTCTGTGCTTAAGTAGACATCTCCCATGGATAAATTAAGTGAAACTAAGTTTTAAAGTCTAGAAACAGAAAGGTCTGAGCATATCCAAGTGTCTTCATTTCTCAGAAATGTCACACATCTACGACTTCGACTGCAGGTAGTCTGTTTAGGGATGTTTGTCTCACATTCTTGGAAAGTACCATGGGACTGCCAGCACTTACCCCTACAGCTTCACCATTGCCCAATGCCACAGTAGTGGTTTTGCCCCATGGGCTCCTTGAACCCTTTTTGTCAGGCAGTTAGTGGTGACAGTTCTAGACAATATCAGTGTTTCTCTGTCTGCTATTCAGCCTGCGTAGAGTTAGTTGCTACAGATCTAGACAATATCAATGTTTCTCTATCTGCTATTCAGCCTGCGTAGAGTTAGTGGCGACAGTTCTAGACAATATCAATGTTTCTCTATCTGCTATTCAGCCTGCGTAGAGTTAGTGGCGACAGTTCTAGACAATATCAGTGTTTCTCTGTCTGCTATTCAGCCTGCGTAGAGTTAGTGGCGACAGTTCTAGACAATATCAATGTTTCTCTGTCTGCTATTCAGCCTGCGTAGAGTTAGTGGCGACAGTTCTAGACAATATCAATGTTTCTCTATCTGCTATTCAGCCTGCGTAGAGTTAGTGGCGACAGTTCTAGACAATATCAATGTTTCTCCAACTGCTATTCAGCCTGTGTAGAGTTAGTGGCGACAGTTCAAGACAATATCAATGTTTCTCTATCTGCTATTCAGCCTGTGTAGAGTTAGTTGCTACAGATCTAGACAATATCAATGTTTCTCTATCTGCTATTCAGCCTGTGTAGAGTTAGTGGCGACAGTTCTAGACAATATCAATGTTTCTCCAACTGCTATTCAGCCTGCATAAAGTTCATCCCACTCCCTAATCCCACCCTTATATATAAAAACATCTCAGAAGGTCACATGAACTCTCTCATGTAGGCTATTTAAAAGGCAGTCTTTCTCTTTATTCTATACACTCAATATCATCCATTTTAATTTAAAAAATAATAATAATACTGAAAATGACTAAGGGTAATTTGTCCCAAATGATCAGGGCGACTGTTAAAATGTTGAACTGCCTCAGTGTCAACTGGTAGATAACTATGTCCCATCCCTAGCACCAGGCCCCTCCCTTGGAAACCATCTACCCCAGCATCCAGCAACTAAAGAGTTTTCCCCACCTAATTCTACTCTGCCCTATCAGGACAAACCAGTTTCTTTATTAACCAATGGTACTCACAGCACACAGAGGGGAATCCCACATCAAGCTACTTCATTTGTAATCCAAAAAAAAAAAGTTTCATAACCTGCCAAGGCAAAAATAATAATAGTAATAATGCTTTATTCTGATATTCCTAAACAATGCTCATTACTGGTATCAGTAAGATTTTCAAACTAAAAGATATAAGAGGAAACGGAGAACTAGAAGTCAGTGAAAAAGAAAAACATAAGACGTAAAGACATTTGTGAGTCCTTCTCTCCCATTAAAAACAGAATTCCTCAGTTGAGACATATTCTGTAGCTGAAAACCTGAGATGAAAGCAAGAGCCAGCTTGTACAAGAAAAGTCAGTGTCAACAATTAGGATTGGAGTAATGGGGGACAGGAATCACACGTGTGCAGTGTGGCTATTGTGTGCAGTTGATCACATGGTCCAATCATAGAAACAAAGAAATTGAGCAAAACTTTTATAAAATACTAACCATTGATACTGTTCATTAACTGTAAATGCTGTTTTAGTTACTTGCTGCTGGGTAAAATACCTGACGAAAAGCAACCTAAAGTGGGGGAAGTTTGTTTTGGCGCACAGTTTGAAAGGATGCAGTCCATCATGGCAAAGATATGCAGCAAGAGGCAGCATCCACAGCCAGGAAAAAACAGAGAGAGCGAGAGCGAGAGCGAGAGCGAGAGCGAGAGAGAGAGAGAGAGAGAGAGAGAGAGAGAGAGAGAGATGCTGGTGCTCCGCTCACTTCCCCCTCTCCCCTCTTATTCAGTTTGAGATCCCATTCAGGAGGAGTCTTCCTTCTTAAATCATACATCAGTATGTGTTCCCTAGACCATTCCAAATCCTGTCAAGTTGACAACGAAGATTGACCATCACAGCTATTAAGGACCAGGACCCTAAGATGTCTTTTGAGTGTAAAATGACAGTCTCATGATTGATAAGACAATTCTTCAAGCTAGTTTTTCAGTGTGGTTAAGGATTGCTCTGAACCACCTGTACCCAATTATTCAGAGCCTCTTTGAAGATGGTTGGCCAAGGAGTGAAGGAGAGTTCTTGACTGTTTCTGGGCTGCAGTTTCGTTGCTTGTAATTAGAGATAATATATGATTCAAAGGTCTGTGAAGACAATGGAAAATGTGCTGCATATCTCAAATGTGAAATTCTATTTCCTGTCTTTTTCCCTTCCTGACATGATTGAAAGTGCCATTATTTCCTTAGAATATAAGTAACGTCTGTCTTCCGGGGACTAATTAGCACCCTAAGGATCAAGGCCTATTTGATCCTCTTTGACTGCTGGGCTCGGGCACTTCACACAGATGGTTATAGGCACAACTGAGATTCAGCTCAAGTCCTGCCAGCTCTTCAGGGCCAAGTGTTCCCCCAAAGATGCCCATTTATAGCCTTAGAAACTACTCATCACATGACAGGGCAGCCTTGCCTACATAGCAAGTTCTGGACAAGCCAAGATTACATAGTAAGACACTATTTTGGGAAATAAAGAAAGATTGATGAGAATGAGATTCATTTAAACAACATATTTTATGTAGCACAATAGACATAAAATATTATCAGGTCAATATATAATTAATATGAGACCAAAAGTGCTCTTAATTGACTCTTACTTAGAAAATATGTCTTACTCCCTCTGCCAGATTCTGCACCTAAAATTTTATTAGTTTGGTGTTATTAGGGAGATAATTATCCTAAGTACTCTCTTTCCCAAGTAACATGTTGATCTTTTATTATTGCTTTATTATGTGTGTGGGTGTTTGGTCTGCGTGTTTGTGTCTGTACCATGTGCATATGGTGTCCCCAAAGGCCTTAAGAGGGCATCAGACCCCTGGAACTGGAGTTACCGAGAGTTGTGAGCCACCATGTGGTGCCAGGACTCAAATGGGTGCTGGAAACCAAACCCAGGTCCTCTGGAAGAGCTTCCTATGCTCTTACCACTGAGCCGTCTAAACACTAACATCTTGATTTTTAGCAGGCCTTGGAAAGGAAAACCAAGTTAATTACAGGCAAGAAAACCAACAGGGAGAGATTGCAGCAGTCTGGGAAAGACGTGATAAAAGCCTAAGTCAAAACAGGAAGAATGAGGTAAAAAGAAAGAAGTGAATTATAGCTGTCAGATGCTGCGACTGCAGAATCAACAAGCCTTGGTGACGAAATTTAGCCCGTAGATGTTTAGCCACCTGTTTCTACAAACAACTTAACTTGTTTGTTGTTGGTTGACACTGTTTTACATTTTGTGTTCATTTTTTGAGACAAGGTTTCTCTGCATAGCCCTGGCCATCCTGGAACTCTCTGTTTAGACCAGGTTGGCCTCAAACTCACAGAGATCCGCCTGCCTCTGCTTACTGAGTACTGGGATTGAAGGTGAGTACCACCACCACCTGGCGTTTTTACATTTTTTTATTACCACTCTACCCTCTCTGAGAATCCAAAGAAAGGGAGGAGGGAATATATGAGCAAGGGAGGTCAAGATCATGATGGAGAAATCTACAGAGATAGCTGAACCAAGCTTAACCAATCATGAACTCTAGACTGAAAGCTGTGGAGCCTCCATGGGATAGAAGTAGTAGGTCCTTTGAATGTGGGAAACAGTAGTGAAGCTTGGACTATCTGAGAGGTCCCTGGCAGTAGGACCAGGATCTGTCTGTCCCTGGAGCATGAGGTAGCTGGCTGGAACCCATTCCCTGTGGTGGGATACCATGCTCAGCCTTAATGCAAGGTGGGAGGGGCTTGGTCCTGCCCCAACTTAATGTGCCCGATTTTGTGGACTCCCCTTCCCTTACCCGTTTGAAGGAGTGGATAAGGGGGCAGACTGGGGGTAGGCGGGGGAGTGGGGCAGAAGGAGGGTTGGGAGGGAGAACTGTGGTTGGAATGTAAAATGAAATTTAAAAAAATAAATTAGTAACAAAAAGAAAGAAAGTGTTAAGTTGGGAGCATAGGACCCAGCCCCTCACATCTATCCCAGCCTCCAGGCCTGAGAGTTGTATTGATCTGGACTCCAAATTCCAGCAGGCCAGGAGTCTAGAGCACTCCCACAGAGTATTTAAATGAACTCCCAAAAGAGGACCATGTGGTCTCTTTTCCTTCCTCCCGGTGGTTGGTGGTCGTCATTTTTGTGGCCTCCCGGTTCCCATTTGGGGCCACCCAAGAACGCAGGACTCCCATTAAACCTGGATATGTCTTAATTTGGCTTGTTTTGATTTGGCTTGATTGGGAATTTGTGTCGGCAGAGAGCTCGCATTAGGAAAAATTTCAGAAGGAGAGAGAATGAATCATACATGGGAACTTGCGGAAAGGTATCTAAGTGTCCCTGACATGTTTTCCTACCATGGAAGGTGACAATGACATTCCTCTAGTAGCAACTCACTCACAGCCACCACTAAGTTACTTTATCCTACGGATTGAGCTCTCCATACCTCTAACATGAGTCATGAGAGTGAGGGGAAGCATTTGTCTAATTCCAGAGAGGAGATTCTATCTTCCTGCATTGTCAATCATCTCCCAACTATAATTTAATAATCAGAATCCTGATGTAGGATTCCCCTCTTTGTGCTGTGAATATGTTTTATTAATAAGAAGCTTCTTTGGCCTATGGAAGGGCAGAATAGAGATAGGCAAAAAAAAAAAACTTAACTGAATACAGGGAGAAAGAAGGCAGAGTCAGGAGACAACATGTAGCTGCCGAAGGAGAAAGAAACCTGAACCTTAGCGGTAGGCTACATCCTCATGGTGATATGCAGATGAATAGAAATGGGTTGGTTTAAGATGCAAGAGCTAGCTGGGAATATGCCTAAGTTATTTACAGAGTCCCATAAGCACTTAGGAGGGTGATGGGCAAATGAAAGCTATGTACATTGGACCCTTATTTTCATTCTGAAAACTTTATCCTGATATCTACTACCTCTTAGCTTCTTGCATAATATTTTGCAACATATTGCAATACAGCAGGAACTACAGAGGTGCTAACAAGGTGCCAGTTGCTGCCACACGCAATTAGGAAAAGTCTTAGTGACACATGAGAAATCAAGGTATCAGACTTTAGCTATAGCCTTCAAAGACCTGGCTCAGTCAGTAAAGTTCGTCCCTTACACTTGAATTCTATCTTCAATACCCACATAAAAGCCAGGCATAACACACATTTTATAACCCAGCTGTGGGACAAGTAGAAAGAGGCAGATCCCAGGGGCTCTCTGGCAAAGTCAGTCTAGACAAAATAATGAGACTCTATCTCAAAAAATTAGGTCAAATGGTAGGGTTGCCCATTCTTCTAGAAATAGCCCTGTACTCATGAACATACAAACAGCAGTAAATGGATTCAGTGGGTTATAAAACACAAAAATGGAGAAGGCATGAAAGTTGGAAGGAGGGCATGGGGTAGTCTGGAAGAAGTTGTGGGAGTAAGGATGGATATGATCTAAGTACATTGTATTCATATATGAAATTACCAAAGACTATATAATAAAAAAAATGGTGTTTTAAATGAATCAGGATGTCTGGCTGTAGAAATTTAAGATCATCCAACACTTCCTAGTATTTAAAAGAGTAGAAATCCATCATACCTAAAGGCCATGTTTCAAAGTCAGTATGCCAGAAGGAAATCAAGAGTAGCCGAAAACTGTGAAGAGCAATAGAGAACACCAGACATTGACCTCTGTCATCTGCACACGCACACACAGAAGCAAGCCCACATATGTGTGCATACATACATACTCCACATGTATACTCACATACACACGAACATGGAACTGGTAGATGACACCTGAGGCATCCTCTGGCCTCCACAGCATGCATACACGCACGGAGAAGGAGAATAAAGGTAAGAAAGAGTGGGAGGGAGAGGAAGAGATGATGAAGGAAAAGAATAATAATTTGTCTTGCTAGATTCTGGCAAGAAACTTGAAGTTATCTATGAACCCATCCAATACTCTCCTTAGTCTGGCCAGCTCCAAAAAAGTCCCTTCATCTCCTTAGACTCTTATTCTTCTCCCAAATATCCTTAGGACTCCCCAAATTGCCCATCAGTAGAAAGAGTTCTTAACACAACCCATTAATTTTCTCAGATTGCTCCAGCAAATTGCCATAGATATCAGTAGATAGCAGTGTTTCTAACAAATAGGTTTATTCTGTCACAGTTCTAGAGGGTAGAAGTTAGAAAGCAATATGTCTACAGGGCCATTCTCTCCGTGAAGGCTCCAGAAAAGAATCCTTTCTTGCCTCTTTCGGCTTCTGACATTGCCAGCAAGGTCTGGCATTCCTTGGCTTGCAGCTGCATCACTCTAATTTCCTCTTCCATCCTCATCCGAATAGCTAGCCGCCACTCCTCTGTGTACATGTGCCTGCCCAGATCTCCCTCTTCCCATGAAAGTACCCAGTTATGGGTCCACGGACCATTCCAATCCAAGAAAGCTTCGTCTGGATTTGATTGCATCCGTAAACACCTATTTCTAAATAAGGTTACATGCTCGGGTGGCACTTCATGTCACTTTGGAAGACACAATTCATAGCTATCCCCAAATGTTAAGTGTAATACATCTGAATGGCATTAGAAGAAAGAGTGTTTAGCTTCCCTGGCCTTCTCTGTGAAGCTGGAGTGATGTCCTCCTGTCTTCTTCAAAAGCTTGAGGCCACTTACAGCAACCTCCTTCTCTTTCCACAATTCATTTTTCTCCTTGCCTTTTCCTCTTTACCTTCTTTCCCTCCAACAAAACTAATAAATGTTTATGATGTGATGGCCTTGTGTCATGGCTAAGGAGGACAGAAAAAATGAAGCAGACCTGAGGCAGAGCTCATTCGGTCGAGTGCTTGCCTGGCTTGCACACAGCCATGGGTTCAATCCCCAGCACTGCACAAACTTGGCACGTGCCTATAATTCCAGTACTGATGAGATGGAGGTAAGAAGATCAGAAACTCAAGATCAACTCTGACTGCAGAGTGAGTTGAAGGCCATCCTGGAGTATGTGAGACTTCATCTCAAACCCAAACAAATAAACACAAAGAAACTAATCAAGTGGAACTCCAACATTTAAGATTTAGACTCAGACATAATGGTACATAAAAATCACAATATAAAGTACACGGAGGTAAATGCCATAGGAGAGCCATGGGGACAGGGGCAGCAAACACAGTGAGAACAGATCAGTTCCTGCTGCGAAAAATCAAACAAGACAGTTGAGCTCAGCTTTTTCAAAAGCGATCTAGGAGTTGGAAATTCAGAAATATTTTCAGAACGTTTTCCCAGATGAGCTTTGAGAAAAGTCAGGGGAAGACAAATCCACAGCACAGGCATACATTTCTCTTTACTACACAAATACCTTAGAAACTTTAACAGAAAAAAAAGATGGTAGGCAAAAATCTCCAGAGGCCCCAGAGTGGTCACCATTGGTAATCATCATCTCTGAGTCGTGTTTAGCGTGCTTTTTGTTTGTTTGCTTGTCTGCTGTTGTTGCTGTTGTTTGTTTGAATTTTTGAGATTTTTCTTTTGTGGCCTTGCTTTATTTTTAATGAAAAAAACTATTTTATTTACATTGTTTAAGTAAATCGTTGTCGCATGAAAGGAGACAGCTAATCTTCTCAGATATAGAATAGTAACTGAGCTACAGCTGTGTTGTGGAGACACCAGCCGTGGATTGTTCTGGCTCCTGGCTTCTGAAGGTCTGCAGCTTGATTTTTTTTTTCCTTTAGGTAAGCATTGTCTGCCCTCTGCTGGCCACTCAAAAGTCACCGAAGACAAAATGATGAAGAAAAAAAAAGGAAAAAAATGCAGCCATCCTTCTGATAGTAAAAACATTAGCTGTGTTACTGTGACCTTTTTCGTGTGCTTCTGCACATCCCATATCAGAGAGAAAAATGTCATGGAGGCCATGGGTTCACTGCCCTGGGACTTGAAACCATTGCCCAGACAGCAGGAACAGCTTTTGTAGTGTGGGATATTTCCCAGAATCCTTGGTTTCTACCCACCAGGTATGAGTACCCCTCCTCTCAGTGATGACAACCAAACATAATTCTGAGCATTTCCAAATACCCCTCTACAACTGAGGGTGTGTGTGTGTGCGCGCGCGCGCACACGCACATGTGTGTGCACATGTGTGCGCGTACATGTGTGCACGCACATGTGTGTGTACATGCACGTATGTGTGTGCGCGTACATGTGCGTGTGCGTGTGTGTGCGTACGTGTGTGTGCGTGTGTGTGTGTGTGTGTTTATGTGAGTACCTGTGCATGGAGGACAGAAGCGTGTACCATATCTCCTCCTCTTCCACTCTACATTCATTCCTGTGAGACAGGGTCTCTCCCTGAACCTTGGGCTCAAGTTTCCTCAATCCCAATGATCCTCCTTTCTCTGCTTACCTCAGAGCTGGGCATAGAGGTGTGCATGCGATACTTGTTTACTACCTGGGTTCTGGGATCCATCTTCCATCTTCAGGATTGTATAGCAAGTGCTCTTAATAACTGAACCAACTCTATAACCAGAGATTTGCACTTTTGAATCTACCTTCAATTTCTTCCTTTTAAACCACCAATCTTTCATGGTGGTCATGGTGGGGAAGTGGCGGTGGTGCTGGTAGCAGTGGCAGTGGTGGTGGTGGTGTTGGGATTCAGATTGCCTTGGATTTCAGGAAAGCAGATCTGTGTCCCTGATGGTATATAATGTCCCACGTCCCCTGTATCCCAGGCCAACTTCATAGTTGCCATGCAGCCGAGATGGTTTTGAACTTCTGATCATTTGCCTTCATCTTCTGGGATTCGGGTATGACAACATGACCTGTTTCTGTGGTATTGAAAATGAAAGCCATGGCTTCCTGCATGTTGAGCAAGCACTCTCCCAGGTGAGCCTCATCTCCACAGTCTTGTGCTGTTTCTGAGACACCATCTTGCTGCGTAGCCCAGAATGGCTTGAACTTGCCATTGTCCTGCCTTGGCCTCCCCAGTATTGGGATTACAGGTGGGCGGCATCACTCATAGCTTAAACCCGCCATTATTGGCTAACATCAACCTTCTGGTGCACAAATACACAAGGATGGCAAGAACAAAGAACTCCCCTTGTCACCAGATCAAGTGACTTGGTTTCATCAACTGCAAAAGGCTGGCTGACCTCACACTGTATCTAGGCTGGTGGCGTGACTCATCAGGTCAAGGCGCTTGCTGTCAAGCCTAACAATTCGAGTTTGTTCCCTGCAATCTGCATGGTGGAAGGAAAGAACTGACTCCTGTAAGCTGTCCTCTAACCTACACACACACACACACACACACACACACACACACACACACACACACACAAATAAATACCAAAAAACAACATACCTTTCAAGATTGTTGTTTGTGAAGTTAACCAAAACTTACGAGGCAGCCATCATCATGCAGAAGGCAATGAGCTGGGCCTTCATGAGGAACAACCAATGAGCCCCCTGAGAGTGGGTGGCAGGAAGCCCTGCATGGATAATCTGAAGAAGTGAAATGGATCATAAGGTTGGAATGAAGCACCTCGAGATTGAATACAGCGCCTCAAACTTTTATTCCCATGCTGAAAAAAAAAAAACACTCTGATACTCCTCCTCTCCTTATCCTTCTCCTCAACATCCTTTTGCTCCTCCTCCTCACTCTCTTCCTCTTCCTCCTCTCTTACTCCTTTTCCTCTTTCTTTTCTGTGTTCCATGTTTCCTTCCTCCATTTTCTTTTTTCTTTTCCTTTCTCATTTTTCCCTTCTCTCTTTTTTTCTTTTGCATTTGACACCAAAATTTGTTTGGGGCCAGGATCAGGTGTGGTGACACACATCTTCAACCCCAGCACTTGGGAGCCAGGGGCAGGCTGATTTTGAATCTGAGGCCTGCCTTATCTACACAGTGAGTTCAGGCCAACCAGGGCTACATGGTGAGACAGTCTCAAAAATGAGCTTTCACTTGATACCAAGAGTAGAGGTACACACCTATGGTCCTCAAACTTGAGAGGCTGAAGCAGGAAAACTGTGAGTTAGAGTGAAGCCTAGGCTATACAATAAAAGCTTGTCTCAGGGAAACAATTTTAAAAAAATCATTTGATGGGAAATCTTGACCCACAAGTGAATGAGGTTGCTTACTCTGCGTCTGCATTGTGAGTGTTTGTATTTTTCTGCACAGATACTGAGATGTTTGGTCCAAGGATGCTTCTCCGGATTATATTAGGTTTGCTCTATAACAACATGGACACTGTTTAAACTTCTTAAAACCCAACACATATGGCCCGAAGTCCTTTTTTGGACAATGGACTATAGATAAGTGCATTGAAATTAACAGGAGAATGAGAAATACAAGAGGCAAAATTTCGCATTTGGTGTGTGTTCATGTCTCCTTTACACCATATGAAACTGCATCTGAGATAAGTGGGTGTGTGAACTGCAGGTGGGGCTACCCCTTCCAGAGACCAGTCGCTATTTCTGTCCATTGCCCTGAGACAGAGGTCATACCGCGTTACAGAAGCAGCCCAGTTCCTCACTGTTCCCAACAGCTCCCTGCCACACATGATTCTTCCCTACAACTCCCACAGCAAGGATCTGTTTCAGCCACCCAGGGCATGCTTCGCACAACTTTCATCTTTCCCCTTCAGCTTGGCAGGCTGGGGCCGAGAACAGCACCTTAGCTTTAATCCTGTTCTTCTCTAAGTGGATGCATGAGATATGAGATTTGTTTGTTTGTTTGTTTGGTTGGTTGGTTGGTTGGTTGGTTGGTTGGTTGGTTGGTTGGTTTTTCAAGACAGGGTTTCTCGGTGGCTTTGGAGCCTGTTCTAGAAATAGCTCTTGTAGACCAGGCTAGACTCAAACTCCCAGAGATCGGCCTGGCTCTGCCTCCCAAGTGTTGGGATTAAAGGCATGCACCACCACTGCCTGGCTAGATATAAGATATTTTTGAGCATCCAGTACGTGTTTAGATATGCTTGCCACTGAAATCTCTCTTTCTGCCTCTTTTTGGGGAGGAGGGACAGAGATATATCAACCTTTTTGGGTCATTACTTCACAGTCAGTGGGATACAAGGAAGGTATCATCTGTAAGACATGATGAGAGGAAGGGGCATGTGAATGAGGAGAACACTTGCCTAGCATACATAAGACCCTGGGTAGATCCCAGCACTGGAAACTCAAAACAAACCCCTGGTAACATAAAGCACACTTTTCAAATGTCATTAAAATCTATTTAATTATTCCATAGTTAATAAGCATAAATTTCTTTTTCCTCTATATAATATGTACAGTGTGTCTTCACAACTGGCATGGGTTAAAGCAGTTTGTGTGATTGTTAATGCCAAGAGAATCAGAGTTTACAAATGCTCATATGCTGTTGCATTTATTAATGCTTCTCTGTTCCCCACGGGATGTTCTTTAAAAGCTTTGTGTGCGCTCACTTCAGGTGCTTAACGAAGGTTTGATGAGGAAATGAAAGAGTGTTCTTCTGACAGTGTGTGTCAGGATTCATTGCCTTTCTAACTGAGCTTAGAGGCCACTTCCTGGCCCATCCAGAGAGCAGTGAGTGTTGCTTAAATGCGAATCAAACTCTACAACTCTCCAAGGGTTTTCACGCACATTAAAAAGTCATTTTAAAATTAAGCCAAATAAATACCAAAATGTACTTTGACCCCACGAGTGGCATCAACTTTCTCTTTTACACCGAATGGAGTTAAGGAGACATTGCTACCCAGCCCCACACTTAAGGGCAGGAATTGGCAAGACATTAAATAGCACTGAAAGGAATCTGGGAGCCTCCTGATGTGGTGGTTCATGCCTGTAACCACGTCTTTTGGGAGATGTAGTTTCAGGCCAGGCAGGACTACAAAGTAACACCTTGTTTCAAAGACACACAAAAAAAAGAAAGAAAGAGATCCAGGATTATAGCAAATTTTATGTAAAATAAAAAGAGGAATGAACCACCCAGACAAGGCAAACACTGACTCAAAAGTTTCTCTGTGTTAAGATATTCTGGTTCAATTTCCCTGTGAAAAAATCCGCAATAAATCAATTGACCACCAGAGGGGGCTTGGACTAAAGTCCAAAGGAACTGTCTGCCTGCACCACCAAGCTCTTGAGCTGGATGAAGGAGGTCCGACATTCCTAGACTGATCTCAAAGCCCCCAGGGATAAATCCATTTCTGAACCAACTCTACATGAACCACCACTTTCCATGGACAAACACTGCGTGAAGACTTTGTAGTAGGACACCAATTCTTAGGAACAGAGAATCCCAGGATATCAATGACATTTGAGCCTGCAATGGTTTGGGATACAATCTGGTACCCTCCCTCACACTAGTGAAGCCTCTCCTATGCTTGCGTCTGCTGGTGACTCTAGACATTACATATGCTTAATTTACACTTCCCACTATTAGACCACGTGAGGCTGTTACATTCAATTAGAATCACCAGGATCCACCCTTTTAGTTGTCATCTGGAATTCTTGTAAACATTGGTTTGTGTAAGTCTTGTTTACTTTCACTCAGAAGCCCTGCAATTTTGTAAATTTGGCATGTCGGATGCAGAGCTACTCACCTTAGCATAAAGCAAAATACAGGGCCAGTGTTTTGAATCACCTTGGTGGTGAAAATAAACACTGGAGGACATAGAGAGACCTACCTGCCAACCGCATTAGCCATCCCAGCCTCAAGTGGGGGAAGCAGGGACTAGAACAGTGTTTTCATTTTTACATTCAAGTGAATTTCTAAAGTGGAAAGGGAATATTTTCCAGAAACAAGGAAATAATAAGAGATTCTATTTGGTTCCCCCCAATTCCATACCTTCTCCGGGTCTCTAGAATTGGTCACCTATTAACCACAGCTGAACAAATGTTCCAGTATAAGCTGTCTACACAAAGTGGGCCTCAGGCCTACCAGCCCCAGCATGGTTGGTCAAGCAACAGACTCTCCCCTCACCCCTCCCCATTCTGCCATCCTTAGTAAGTCATTACAGAGTGGCTAAGAACCTGCTGTCGTGTTCCCATTGTAGACAATAAAAGAGAAAAAAACAGTCTGTATCATCTAGTTTGTCATTGTTCTTGGAAAAATCACAGCTTCTCTGGAAGCTTCACTGAATGAGAGATGAAATTTATTTTATATTTCAATGGGTAAAGCTATGTACATGACCTTGAAGGGAGCCTGGTGAGTCTTTAAAGGACATGCCTCTTTTTAAACCACATCCAGCAGATAGTCAAAGCAAAGGAAGGTCTTTGGATTATGTCACAGGATGGAGAAAATAGGACACAAATGGAGGATCTCATGTTAGTCACCAGAAGACACTCAGATGGGTCTCTGTGTTGGTAACTTTTGCATCACTGGGACAAAATGCCTGGTAGAAACAACTTCAAGGAGAAAATTATTTTATTTTGGTTCATGGTTTGTGGGGTATTCAGTCCCCCAGAGTATGGAAACCATGGTCCAGCTGCTCCACCAGTGCCAGAGGGAGTATGAGACAGAATTGTTCCCATGGAAGCAGACCAGGGAACATAGAAGGGTGCTGAAGTCAGGGATGGGAATAACTCCCAAAGGCTTATCCCTGGAGCATCCACTTCTACCATCTAGGCCCCACCCCTAAAGGTTCCACAACCCCCTAAAATGGTACCGCCAGCTGGGAAACAATCATTCAAAACACAGCTCTGTAAAAGACATTCTATGTCCAAACCATAAGACCTCACCAAAATCAACTAGATATACAACACCATTGTGGTGATTTAAATGAGATCAGCCCCAATAAACACATATATTTGAATACCTGGCCCCTAGTTTGTAGAACTGTTTGGGAAGAACTAGAAGGTGTGGCCTTGATGGAGGAGATGTGTCTCTGGGGATGGGCTTTGGGGTTGGAAAAGATCATGCCATTCCTGGTGAGCTCTCTCTCCTCACTCTGGGGGATCAGATATAAGCTCTCAGCTATTTCTCCTGAACTGCCTCCTGCCATGTTCCCCACCATGACAGTCATGGACTCTAACCACCTGGAACCATGAGCCCCAATAAGAGGGGGAGTAAGGTGCCTTGGTCATAGTGTGTACTTGGAGACTGATCTTTTGTTTCCTGACTACTCAGACCCAAAAAATCACACAGAAACTATATTAATTACAACACTGTTTGGCCTATTAGCTCAGGCTTCTTATTAACTAAGTCTTACATCTTAAATTAACCAATTTCCATCCATCTGTGGCTTACTGGTAAGGTTTTGAGTTGCCTGTCTCCTTCGGCAGCTACATAGCTTCTCCTTGACTCTGCCTACTTTCTCTCTATATTTCTGTTCAGATTTCCCACCTGACTTTATTCTGCTAGCCATTGACTGAAATAGCTTCTTTAATAACCAATGGTAATAAAACATATTCATAGCATATAAAGGGGAATCCCACATCAATAGTGCCTTTTCACAGCAGTAGAAAAAGTAACTAGGACCCCGGTAGGAATCTATTATGTTTCTCCTCTTGATTGAAGCAGTAACTCCATCAGATGTCAGCACCATTGACCCATCCATCAACAGAGTCTCAAGATACCAGCTGTGCTTCCCACAGAGCCTGGTCCCTAACCCAGGCCACAATGCTTCCCTCCTTTGTGCTCTTCCATCTTCATCTTCTCTGGCTCTGAGAATTCTGGGTGCTTCTTCAATTTCCGCATCTAACCTATACACAAGAATCTGCACTCTCAGGTGAATCTCTGTTAGTTCGAGGTCAGCCTGGTCTATAAGAACTGGTTCCAGGACAGCCAGGGCTGTTACACAGAGAAACTCTGTCTGGAAAAAAAAGAAAGGAAGGAAGGAAGGAAGGAGGCATAGGCAGGCAGATCTCTACAAGCTCAAGGCCATCCTGGTCTACAGAGAGCTAGTTCCAGGACAGGCTCCAAAGCTACACAGAGAAACCCTGTCTCAAAAAAAAGAAGCAGAATTGGGCCATGCCTTCTGTGCTGTAGAAATCTTGTATCCTTGTTGCCCTCTTCTGCAACTGTGTAATGGAAATTTGAAACATTAAAGATAATGTCCAGCTCAGCCTCTTTCTACAGAGCCTCCCAGACTTAGAGACACTCCAATCCCTGTTGGTTTGCCCTTCCCCGCTGTGTTGGTTTCTTTAGGCTGTAATGACTCCACACAGCACTACAAAGCAGTTGGCTTAGAACAATAGAAAAACATTCTCTCACTGTGTGGCGGTAGCATGTCCAGGCTCCCTCCCAAGTTTCTAATGAAAGGCCTTCATTTCCTCAGTGGGCCCCTGGTGGCACCTCAGCATTCCTTGGCCTGTGACAGAAGTCTCCATCTGGGTAGTTGACAGCTGCTTCCCTGTGTCCCCTATTTCAGGCATCTGTGAGTCCAAATGTCTCTCTCCTTGTAAGGACAGCAGTCATCCTGGACTAAATGCCACTCTCCAGTGTGGTCTCCTCTAGAATAATTACAGCCAGGAACACTACGACAGTCACTCAGAGGTGCTGGACCTGGGACATCAACATTATCTCTTGGGGGCCACAATTCAGCCCATAACATCTGCAAAGCCCTACAGTGCTCCAAATGCATCTGTAAGCTCCGCTGGAGCCTCTCCAAATTTCTTTCCAGTTGACGGAACAAGACTGGGGGAGCCAACAGCACCCATGTGCAGACACAGCTCTCATGTGATTCACAGTCCTCTGTACATGCAATGTTAGGATACCTAGTCTGCTTGTTGATCATGAAAGGCTCTCTAACAGGTCTGAGCACGACAAACACGGCCCCGACATGATTTGCCCTTTACCCTTCTCTCTCCCTTGCTAACCCATAGATTACATAAAGCTAACCCCCAAGGTTTATTCTCTCATTTGGCCACTGACTCACTCCTGAGACTAAACACCAAGGTCCAACAATCATTATTTGGCTACACTGACTCACCTGTCTAATCAGTGTTTACCAACCCACCCTTGCACAGACTTTCCCTTTTCTCCTTAAATTCCCCTTCTGCAGAACCACCTGCTGCTGTTGCTGCTGTTGCTGCTGGTGGTAGTGGTGATGATGATGATGGGCTTATGCTACCGCTCCTGCTGCTGACACTGATGCTGATACTGTTACTGCTGCTACTGTTGCTGATGCTGATGTTAATGCTGATGCTGCTGTTACTGATGATGCTGATGCTGCTGATGCTGTAATGCTCCTTATGATGATGATGCTCCTGCTGCTGCTGCTGCTGATGATGATGATGATGCTGATGCTGACTTCCTCTCACAACTGAGGAGAGGAGGCCTCAGTGACCCTGACTGACCAGCTCAGTACCACCCAGGCCCACAGGTGGGCATTGGGTTGGCCCACCCTAACATCTATCCCATCTAGGACCTGCTGGAAGGGACTGGTCCTGTGGACAGATACCCATAGGATGCTCTGGGATATCGGAGAGCGGTGTCGGTGAGGATCCAGTATATCAGGAATGGTGTATCAGAAACCAGAGGCCTTGAACTCATTGCAATGATCATGGAAGTGAACGTTTTCAAGTAAAGCTGATTGGGCAAGAGTGGTCTGTGTGACACACACCTCGGCTCCCAGTACCACTAAGACGAATGAAGAGGTGTTGAAGAGGTCGGAAAGACAGAAGAGCGAAGAGGGCTTTTTGTTTGTTTTCTTTTGTTTTTTATTTTCTTTTGGTGGAAGTGCTGCAAAGGTGGAGGGTGGATATGGGGGGACTGGAAAGTGAGCAGAATTGGGGTGTACCATCTGAAGTTCCCAAAGAATCAATAAAGAAACTATGTTTAAGGAAAGAAAGAGGGAGCGAAGGATGGGAGAGGGAAGAAAAGAAAAGAAAGGAAAAGAAAGAGAAAGAGGAGAAAATCCGCTACGGACTTGCCCACAGGCCACGCCGGTGGAGACATTTTCTCAGCTGAGTTCCTTCTTCCCAGATCACTCTAGTTGAGTTGACACAAAACCATCCAGCACAAGAACACTGGGTAGTCTTTTAAAAAACCATTTTTCTTATAATGTGAGTGGCTTGGGAAGTCCAGGAGAACACCACTGCCGTCTGCTCCTCATGGAGAGGACCTGCCGAATCACAGCACGACCGAGAGCAAGTAGCACATGACAGGACTGGCTCAAGTCCCTTCCTCTGCTTGTACGGGAACGTGTGGCATCCTGGGGGCGCTAGCCTCAGAACCTCACCACATCCTACTCCTCTTCTGAAGCCCCACCTCCAAACATCATCAGCCTGTGGATTCTGTGGCTGTTTCCCACACACAAGATGGAGGATAGGGTCCTCTTTCAAACCATAGCAACTGACATGATCCATTCATGTCTTTCCAACATCTCTTGGGCTGTTGGGCTGAGAAGATACTGAAGCAGAGACCCACTGAAGATTACTTAGGAGGCTGCTGTACCAGGGGAATAGAATCCACCCTTCCCGACAGCATTCACACCTGGAGGTTCAGCCCCTTGCAGCGTGTGCCACTGGCAATGTCATTTGATAGTGATCATGTTTTAATTCCTACTCTGAAGGGGGGAGGGGCTCAAAAATAGGAGAAGAAAATGAAGGTAGACATGAGGGTTCCCTAGTAAATAAGAAAAAATTAAACTGTAATTTGTGTTTCTATCAGGGAAATGGAGTGGACCTGAGTTGCTTTAAGATTTTTTAAAAAAAAGCTAACATTGGTAAGTTAAGAGTAACACTGTGGTGCCGTGTGCTGTGGTAATCAGACTTGATGGGGTGGGGGCTGCCCCAGTGAGCTTATCGCATTTCCCCAGATGATTTCCACAAGCAATGGCAGTTGAGTAATAGAAACCACTCAGTCGCTGGGCACAAGAAATAGCCTCATTTTAGAATTCCACAACTTAATGCTGGCATCAATGGCATCGTCCAAAAGCATCAGGATCAATTCAGATCACTACGGAAGGCAAACAGCATGCGCTGCTGTCCTGGAAACGGATCTCTTTAAACATCCCATCACTTGTCCTTCGCTGGGTATCACGACCTCCAGCATCCTTGGACACCTACCAAGTACACAAAGGAAGGGCTGAGACATTTAGATTGTACTGCACTGTTCAATGCATAGATTGCAAGAGCTTTCTCTTTAAACTGTACAAAGAAGAGCTAACGTCCACTGCTCAGAGGACAAAGCTTTACAGCAGGAAGTACTTTTTTTTCTCTGCCAGCTGTCTTGGGTGAGCCGAAACAAAAACCAATTACTCTCCAAGATCAAAATCCTCAGAAGACCGGTTTTAGCTTGGTTTTAGAATTGTGAGCTGCCTTTCTCCTAGCCTCCCCTACTGGTGTCAGATGTAGCCAAATTTAAACATCACCAAGTAATGGGAAATTGCTCAACTCTGTCTCTTACAACTGTGCTCTATTTACAACCCTTATGATCATTTTTTTTGGGTGAGCCTCCAACACATTTTTTAATGGAATGCCCCATAGCTCATTTTGAACCGTTTTTCTCACCCTCTTTATTGAACTCCATCCCTTCATATTATTCTCTTGGAAGCCTGAAACTCAATTCCATAATAAATAAAAATTAAAACTGACTCCACTAGGAATGAGGTTTTATTGTTGAACTCACTCTTTGGTTAAAAAAATCATGACTTAAACCCTCCTGGTTGGCTCTGCAATATAACTAGAATCAGGTGTGATTAGACTTCAAGTTCTTGACATTACAGTGGTCAAGAGGCCTCTCAAACTGCACTAGTTTTTCCAGACTTCAGCTGATTGCTGCCCTGATCCTGCCTGGCCCCTAGGGTGGACTGTCCTATCGCGTCTCAGCACCCAACCCAATCCTTACCTATTTAGCGGCTACACGCAGTCACCACGGAGATTCTGCGTCTACCCTGAGAACCATCTAGATTGAGGTCTCGAGCCATCTCCTCCAGAATGTGAGACCTTAAACTGTTGGAAGAAAAGGAAAGAACACCTCAAGACAAAAGCAGAGGAATAGACCATTTCAAAAAGACTCTAGGCAATCAGGAAATAATAGCAACAACTGACAAATGAGACTTGAAGCAATCAAAAGCTTCCACATAACACAGTGGAGGAGACAACTCGGTGGCTAAAGCAAGGATGAAGGCAGAGTTTGGATCCCCAGACTCGCGTAAAGGACAGATGTGGTGGTGCACATCTGCAATGCCAGTCCTCCTACAGCGAGATGGGAGGCAGAGACGGGCAAGCCCCAGACAGACAATCTAGACTGCCTACAAGGTGGCCCAACACAAGATCATAAACTTACTTAAAATGTTAAGAGTTTTGTGTGATATTTTAGTGGCTTGACTATGCCGTTTATGAGCATGGACCTTGCAGATTAAAGGTAAAGTCACAGTGTCGGAAGGATGGGCACAGGCCATTGCTGGCATCATTTCCTCAGTGACTAGAGACACTTTCAGAAAACCCTTCCCTACGCCTCTGTCTTTTACCCGCAGCAGTTTCAGGGTTCTCATCTTGAACTAGGGTTGAAGCCACTTTTCTGCAGAGGACGGCTTCTGAGGTCACTACTGGATCGTTCTCGGGGCAGGAAGCAGAATCCTACTTGATAATTTCTTGTAGCTTTAAGTAAGCAGGGCCTAGGCCAGGAGCTGAGAGGAGATAGGATCCTCATCCCTCCTATGCCAGGAGCTGAGAGGAGACAGGATCCTCATCCCTCCTAGGCCAGGAGCTGAGAGGAGATAGGATCCTCATCCCTCCTAGGCCAGGAGCTGAGAGGAGACAGGATCCTCATCCCTCCTAGGCCAGGAGCTGAGAGGAGATAGGATCATCATCCCTCCTAGGCCAGGAGCTGAGAGGAGACAGGATCCTCATCCCTCCTAGGTCAGGAGCTGAGAGGAGACAGGATCCTCATCCCTCCTAGGCCAGGAGCTGAGAGGAGATAGGATCCTCATCCCTCCTAGGCCAGGAGCTGAGAGGAGACAGGATCATCATCCCTTCTAGAAATAAGGCGGGCTCAAAGCAACAACTAATGAGACCATTGGGAGGGGAGAGAATATAGGGAGACTTTACTCAACATACTTGTAAGAATATGCAACACTGCATACAATATGCTTGTACGAAAGTGTTCTTATGCAATATAAATACCATGTACAATAAATAAACACAATGAAATTTTAAATCTTTAAGTTAGTAAAAGATGGTCATATGATAGATATATTAGTGCTAGTCAATAATGTTTGCACATATCTCTAGTCATTAATTCAATTCACTGAGTTTGATGCCTACTAGAACAAGGCATTGATTCAAACACAAGAATCAATGGCTCACACACAGCTCCACCCCTATTGCTCTTACTGCTGGCTCTTAACCTATACTGTTCTTGGGAAACCCACAGTTCCAACACTCCGTCATTTCTCCTAGGGGTGAGCCATTCTGACTCTACTTTCTACACCACCCTCCACCTCCTCAGTCCTTCTCACCTGCCCATCTTCTTCAGCAGGAGGGCACCTCTTTTTTTTCAACAATATTTTAATTTGTTTTTCGATTTATTTATTATTTTGTGTCAATTAATGTTTTGCATGCATGTATGTATGTGTAACATGTGTGTGCCTGGTATCCCCAGAGTTCAGAAGAGGGCATCAGATCTCTTGGAATTGGGGTTATAGATGGCTGAGCTACCATGTGGGTGCTAAGAACTGAACCGAGATGCTCTGCAAAAGCAGTAAATGCTCTTTAACCACTGAGCTTTCTCTCTGGTTCCTACAACAATATTTTCTAATGTTGATCCTGAACTCAAACTAAATGACCCCTCCCCTAAGTCTTTTTCATCTGTCTCCCCGTGGTGATGTTTCTAGAAAGAGAAATCCACACATTCTGTCTCTGTATGTGGCCCAAAACAATGAGAACACGCGTCCCTTCAGGCAAGCAGGTCCCCAAAATGAAGACAACAGAGGGTCTCTTCCACTCGTGCCCAGTTCTTCCTAAAACTCACTCCTCAGTAGAGGTAAATTGCTGAGAAAGATGTCACCGTCCTGGAAATCAAAGGAGTGGGGGGGACAGGGTGTTCCCTCTGATACTGAACTGTGCATATTCAGGAACAAGCACTAGAAATAACAGGCAATGGGGACCTAAGACAGCAG
Organism: Microtus pennsylvanicus; assembly: GCF_037038515.1. Taxonomy (NCBI): domain Eukaryota; kingdom Metazoa; phylum Chordata; class Mammalia; order Rodentia; family Cricetidae; genus Microtus; species Microtus pennsylvanicus. Next base: position 65,418,986 of record NC_134580.1, on the reverse strand, counting down.
AGGCTACGGCTCGGTGGGCAAAGTGCTTGCCAAGCAAACCTGAGGACCTGAGTTTGGATCTGCAGCAGGTATATAAACCCAGGCATGGTGGTGCACATTTGTAACTCCAGGACTGGCTGGCAAGAAAGGAACTCCTCATGCAGATCCCAGAGCTCCTTGGTCAGCCAGTCTTGCCGTGCACCATGCCGGTCTGCGCTCTATGCGCCACCATACAGTTCGTGAACCAGGCAGGGAGCTGGAGATTGAAACACACAAAGACACACAGACAGAGACACGGACACGGGTCATCCTTGAAACAGAAATGCCCTCTTTTATTGTGTACCAGAGCCGCTTATATAGAGAACCTTAACTGATAGCCACGCCCCAGCCAAACGCACCAGAAACCACTCCCCTGCCATCAGGAACTCCTGAGGGTCTCGTGCTCACAGCAGCTGCAAGCTGTCTCAGAGCAGAGGAAAACAAGTTGTTTACAAGAAATTCAGGATCTTGGGGTTCACAGCTCTCAACTAGTCTAGCTGATTCTGCAAGTTGTATATTCAGTTAGGGGTTCTGTCTTAAAGATAGATAGATAGATAGATAGATAGATAGATAGATAGATAGATAGATAGATAGATAGATAGATAGATAGATAGATAGATAGATAGATAGATAGATAGGTAGATAGGTAGATAGGTAGATAGGTAGATAGGTAGGTAGGTAGGTAGGTAGGTAGGTAGGTAGACAGACAGACAGACAGACAGACAGACAGACCAAGACTTCAAAGGATCACTGAGCCTGCCGCCATGGTTGAATACCGCCCTCACAAAAGTTTCCTGCACCATAGTCCCTAAGGTCTAAGGATATTACAGCAGCAGGGGCTTTGCAGATGTGGGTGAACTCAGCAGGGAGCTGCTGCCATAGAAAACCAGGGCAGAAGCCATGGGAAGAGAGAAAGCCCTTTACAGATAAAAAAAATGATAATACATTTGGCAGATTGCTGTGAACTTTAAAGGAAAGAGAATTGAAAGGGTCTTTAACCAGACACACCAAACTAAAAACAATAGGTAACAGATTCTCCTGACAGATGAGGATGGCTTTGCGGGGTGATGAGGAAATTGATGTCTCTGTATTCATTGCACTGTGTGCTGAGCCTCTTAGACTGTCAAGTGGAAATATTCATTTAAAATGTGGATATTTGTGGCACAGGTAGCCACTAGAGCCCATACAGAATCCCAGGCAGAGCCTGCAGCTTGGGTGGAGTGGGGGGGAAGGGGGGCACCAGTGGTGACATCCAGACCCAGCAGCTGCTAAGGACCATGTTGGGGTTCATAGTCCTACCACAACTGGGGGTTTGATCTGAGGTCCAGGTTTTACACTGCCACTAGTGGTCACATAGAGGCCCAGGTTGGGATCATAACCTGAGGCATTGGTGGTGTCCGGAGACCACATGGCTGCCAGAACCATTCCCACCTGGCGGCCATTCCTTCCACCCAGAGCCAGGATGTCATAGGGGTCTAAGCTGAGGCCTGGAGCCTGTCTGGGTCCATGGTCCAGCTGTAGCTGGGCTCAGGAGGCCTTAGGAACCATGCAAGATGAAATTAGAGGGCTGTACTGAGCCAGCTTCACCCTTCACTGTCATGGGAAAGCCGGCCTTGGTTCTTGCTGGCCACTAGAGCAAGAGAACTGGACCCTGCCCTCGGGAGACAGGGCCCCTACCCCTCACTGCAGGCGAGGATGAACCTACCCTGAAGGCATGCATGTAGGGGAGCTGACTCTGCCACCATACCAACACAGGTGGCCCCAGTGGCTCGATCTGACCTGCCTGCTAACACCCAGGCCTACAGCTCAGCCTTGGGTGACCCACCCTAGTATCTACCCCATCTAGGTCCTGCTGGAGCTCGGGAAGAGACTGACCCTTCAGAACAATGCCCACAAGATCTCCAAGACACAGAATAACCCAGAAGAGCTCCGGTGAGGATCCAGTGAGGATGGTGTACCAAAAACCAGAGGCCTTGACCCAGACCAATGACTCATTGCAATGAACAGTTACCAGTCAAGCTAAGGGAACAAAGGTGTATACTATATGACACACCAAAGCCTCCAAAGCCATCAGGATGGATGAAGAAGTGAGGTAGAGTCAGGAGAGAGGGAAAAACAGAGATTTTGCTGTTTCAGCTGTGGGTTTTGTTGTTTTAGTTTATTGGGTTTGTTGTTGTTGCTTTTCAGGGGGATGCAACAGGGAAGGGGAGCATATGAGGGGACAAGGAGGTAAACAGAATTGTGGTGCATCATGTGAAACCCCCAAAGATTCAATAAAAAAAGTTTTTTAAAATGTGGATATTTAAGTTTGAAGTGCAGAGGAGAAATTTGGGTTGCAATTAAAATTTGGATGCCATGGCTCTATAGCCATGAGCTGGAGGAAACTATTGATCAGAAGTATAGTTGGAGGGGGACCACTCTTCCGTTTAACAGGCCACTGAAGGAGGAGGCATGCAAAAAGGAAATGAGGAGCTAGTCATCAGGGAAGATGGGTAAGTGGGTGTTTCAGGATGGTGTTTCCAGTGGAAACGATCCACCTAGGAACTCTGTGCACCAAAGGAGTTGTTTCCAGCCCTTGCCACTGTCATTGAATCTAATGAGTGACAGAGAGCTGAGTCAGAGCGCGGGGAACTTAACTAGGGAAAGATACATAATTCCCCAACAGATCCCAGCCTGAAAACTGGGCTCAGAGATAGAGAGGACGTCTGAGGACAAGCCTGATGATCTCAGTTCAGAAACCTACGTGACAGAAGAGAAAAGACTCCTGCAAGCTGTCCTCTGATCTCCGCTTGCATGCCCCACACAGAGAATAAATAAATAAAATATGGAAAAGTAAAATATGTATAATATATAAATATTTAAATGCATACACAAACAATAAAATAAAACAAGTGTAAAACTTTCTTAAATAACTGAGTTCAGGCAGTACAGTGTAAACAAATGACACTGTTTGCATAGCCACTTGGTTGTTGTTATGATGCTGACGTGTCATGAACCTCAACACTTTGTTGAGTAGACACCGGCTTCCTTCTGCCCCGTTCTTCAGTTCTTTACACGTCACTACTTTTGGCATCTCATCACTCTTTTCTTCATTAAATATAATCACAGAACTTGCCCCCTTCCCTCCTTCCAACTCCTTCCATGACCCATGCATGTCCCTCCCCCAGTCTTTCTCAAATTCATGGCCTTTTTGGTTTGGTTTGGTTTTCAAGACAAGGTTTCTCTGTGTAGCCCTGGAATTCACCCTGTAGACCAGTAGACCAGGCTGGTCTTGAACTCAGAAACCTGCCTGCTGCCTCTGCTGGGATTAAAGGCGTGCCCTGCTGCCACCCACACCTGGCCATCTCCTTTTCATTTATTATTATTGTTTTATTTATATCGAAACACATAAATATATAAGTAAATCCTGCTGAATCCATTTGTGTTGCTTGGATGTGTATGATAAAGCTAATGCCTGAAGACTTCTTTGGCAAATGGGTTTTAAGTTTAGCGTGTTTTAAACTGTATTCTCTAAGTAACCCTCGCCATACTGGGACTGGGACTCCATGGCAGAGCACTTGCCTAGCGTAGGATGTGGACTTAGCTCAGTAGTTTTGCCCAGTGTCTACAAAACCCTGGGTTTTATCTCCGGCATCAGAAGAAGAAAGAGAAGGGGGGTGGGGGCTGTCAGGCTCATCCTTCACTTCCTTTCCCCAACCGTAAAATCAGCCACTTCCCCATGGGTCCTGGATCTGTTTACTGAACAATGTCTACTCAGCTCATTGCGTATCTTATCTGAAATCCAACAGTTAGGATACATGACTGACTCCTAAGAGTGGCATACACTGAGTCAAGTTTTCAAGGTTAGGGAGAACTTCTGGAAGGGCATGTCTATATTGAAAACAGTAGCACTGATCACAAAGGAAAATGTGTATATCTTAGGAACCAGCGAGTCAAAACCAATTCTCTAAAGGTGGCAGGCTGGGAAATACTACAAGAGGGTAAGGCCATCCTGATGCAGAGGGTCTTTATGACTTCCGGGAAAGATGCTCTCGGGGAGAATTCACAGCCAGCATAGGGGGGTATTGTGAGTCTAGAAAATATACAGAGACAGACATCAGTCCAAAATTGAATGACTGCCTTAAATAGTGACCTAAGCAAGACCTCCAGTGGGGATCTAAGCAGAAGTAGAATAAATGAAAAATGTGCTGCTGTCCCCAAAGGCAATAAAAGTGTGCCTTCTGTTATCCCCAGTTGTTTCCCAGGAGACAAGGTCTCCCTATGTAACCCTGGCTGGCTTGGGACCTTCTATGTAGGCCAGGTTGGCCTGGAACTAACAGAGATCCCTTTCCTCTGATTCTGGGTGCTGAGATTAAAGGTGTGTACCACCTCCCTGGATATAACGTTTGCTTCATGGTGGTGGTGGCGGCGCTTTGCCTGTCTTACACTGATCAACATTTCTAGAGAGAAATAAGGCACGCAAATCATCAGCTCTAGCTGCTGACGTGAGGGTCAAAGCAGCTGAACATCTGAGAAGGCAGAGAGAGCAGAAGTTAAAAAATTTCCTTCTTGCCACAGGTGTGACTAGGTTGTTGCGTGGCAAACCCCTGCCTTTCCCTCAATGAGGGCGCCATCTGGTGGGTGAAACGGGCAAAGACAACTGCAAGTGTAGCGTTGGTAGGGAAATGCAAATCAAACGTTACTGAAATATTCTAGCCGCATTCTGAGAACTCAAAAGTCACATGTTGCTAGTGTCAACAATACCGGAAGGTGCAGATGCAGATATAGAATCATTTATTACTCATAAAACATTGCCTGGAAAACACTTCAGTTCTAAAGACTTCAGAGATGACTTCTGGTGTTTCAGTTCTCAGCAGTTACAAATGCTTGCTGCTCTTGCAGGGAAGCCGAATCCAGTTCCCACGATCCACTCACGTGGCAGTTCGCATTCCATTAGAACTCTGGTTCCAAAGGCTCTGATGCCTTTTTCTGGTCTGTGGTATAATAGCTCTTTGAATGCATAGTCCCTGGTCGGAGGAGGAACTAGGAGATGTGGCCTTGTTGGAGTGAGTGTGTCTTTATTGGAGGAGGTCTGTACTTGTGGGAGGGGTGTGTCCTTGGAAGAGGTGTGACGCTGGGGGTGGGCTTTGAGGTTTCAAAGGCCCACACCATTTCCAGTTAATCAAGTAAGTTACTAAACTATCAAGTTCAGAAGTCTAAACTTCTTATAATAAAGGTGACAAAGAAATCTAACCGGAATAGATGAAACAGCTTATGACATAAATTTACGTTTAATTGGTTAGATATGTTGATGTTCTGTCTATGGTTCTACTTTAAACTCCAGGCTGAGTGTGCTTGTGCACACGGTAATCTCAGCTCTCAGAAGGCCTAGTCTTCTGACCCTGCCTGGGCCAGCTAGACCTACAAATAAAGGATAAATAAGGGGCAGGGGCTAGAGAGATGGCTCAGTGGTTAAGAGTGTACTGTCCTTGCAGAGGACCTGAGTTTGGTTCTCAGTACCTACATCAGCCAACTCCCAACTGCCTATAATTGTAGCTCTAGAGAATCTAAAGCCCTCTGCTGACCTCTTCAAACATTGAATTCTGTGCACAAACCCATACTCTAACAGACACTCGTGCACATAATTAAAAGCAATACGTCTTTTAAAAACAAATGAATAGGGCCTGAAAGATGGCTCAGCTGGTAATGTCACTTGTCCATATAAGCCTGATGACCTGTTTGAGTCTCAGGACCCACACACATCAAGGTGAAAGGAGTCAGAGCCGACTTCACAATGTTGTTCTGATCTCCACATGCTTGCCACAGCACACACACGTAAGAACTTATACAAAAACACTACAAAATAATAAACGTGAAGAAGGCAGAACACAGTCATACGCTGCTTCTTCCAGCCTCCCTCACGCTCCACACTGACTTGACTCAACACAGCAGGTTTCATCCCCAAAGCTCTTCCAGTGTCCACACCCTGGCATCCCATTGACTGGCAGGTAACAAAGCAGACTGTGCAACTAATAAAATTTCAGTCAAAGGATTGTGGTTTGAAAATATATTTCCCTATAGGCACCAAATCAAAGTTATAGCCAGAAGTTTCTAATAGGCAGAGATACAAATTTCAGTACTTATAGGAAGAAAACAAAACATAAAAGCTCCCAATTTTGAGCTGGTTTGAACTGAGTAAGCCCAGGATGCCGAGAGAGAAGGATTGACATCCCGTCCCCTGAACATGCTGCCCTCGCCAGCTTTTTAGTGAGAGCAGAACAATGCCTGGGCTATTCCTATGGAACGACTGTTATAACACAGCTAAGAGGCATAAAAATAATCAGTCAAGGGTTAGGAAAGAAGTCAATAGGGACCCGGAAATTCAGGGTACTGGTGGAGCGTTTGGCCAGATGCGTAGGTAAACTGTGTGGAAACACCTCTCCTATTGGCATCCTCTTCCCATCTGCACCACAGATATTTCCCATCTCATATCCCACCCTAATCCCTGCCCTTGACCAGTGACATCACTTATGAGACCTGGTGCAAAATAAAAACATGAGGCCCTTTGTTCAAAGGCTGTATTGAAAGAATAGGGTGGTTAAAGAGAAATGTTAAACCAAGCTAGGTACCCGGAATCGCACAGCCTCGCACCCAACCCTAAACTCTGCCTGCTCCAGTGCACTGGTGTCTCATCTCTTACCCAGAAGCCTCTGTTTCCAAAGAACTCTCACTCTGGCCCCTGCCCAGTGAAGCTATTTAGGATCACAGACTTCCATGCCAAAGGCCACAACAACAGCCACTTCGTTTTGCATACCCAGAAACTAGGAGGTTAGTTGAGGAATCAGCAATGCAAAGTTGATCCAGCCCCAAGATCTCCCTCCAGCTCACCAGCCTAAACTACCTGAATCCCCATCTCAAAAGAAGGCAAAGGATGGGACAAGGAAGGGGGACGGGGAAGAGAGCAAGCAGCAACCCTGGGCACTACAAAGCTATTAAACCATATTATCTTTGAGAATCTAACCATGGGGGTGGGATTCAGCACAGTGGTGAGATAACTTGCCTATAACACACAAGGCCCTGGTACCAACACGCAGAACCACAGAGAGGCTCGGCTGGGAAAGGCATTTGTTGCGTGTTGCGTGTGTTGCAGGGGAACCTGACATGGTGAAAGGAAGGAAGGAACTTCCAGAAGTCACGCTCAAGGCTCCACACGTGTGCCCATCAACAGACAAAATAAATGTAAGAAACAAAATAAAGAGCTTAAATGTTACTTTTAAAGTGGTTTTGCTGGTTAATTAAATTAAAATTATTTCCTTTTGTTATGCTTTAATGTATTTTTCACTCTATTTTTTATTTTTATTTATTTATTATTTTTCACATAACTATGTGTTCTATTTATAAGACAAAGTTTAAGGTTTACACCTTTTGTCAATGTGATATAGGATCCTAGAAATAAATACATCCCTGGGAAATAATACAAATGGTGAATTTATCTGATGTTACAATATTATTTATAGTAGCCGGGGAGTGGGGAGACACAGAGACAAAAGGACTTACCTTAGGCCCATTTCCAGGAACGTTTGTAACTGCAATATAGAAATTTACCACTGGGTGGCAATGGGGAGCCGGGCAAGTGGTTCTCTGCGATCCTCAGAGCCCAATGCTGGGGAATATTTACTGAAAATATTTTTACAGGGATTTCAAAACTTTATAAAAATAACAACAAAATCATTTCATCCCAGATTTCTTTCAGGAATGTGGCCTGAGAGGTGGCTTGTCAGGGGGAAAGTGCCTGACCCACAAGCCTGACCTCCCGAGTTGGATTCCTGGAACCCCAGTGTAAGAACCTCAGCTCCAGAAATGATCTTCTGACTTCAGCAGGTTGTTAGTGGCCCTCGGGTATGCACACATCTCTCTCACACACACATACACACATTTACACACACACACACATACATACATACATACACACACCTCACACACACATACACACACATGCATACATACATACACACTACATACATACGCACACATACGTAAACACAAATAATAGCAAATTTAAAGAAAATAAATATTTTTCAAACTAATAAAGGAACAAACACCTATTAGTTTGGGTTTTCCAGAGAACAAACATCAGTGTAAACCAGAATCAGTTATCTAGATAATAAATAGATCAATGGGGGGGGGGGGATAGATGGGCAGACACATAATACACAGTAAATATAGTAAAGAATTGACTCACATAAATATAAAGGTTTGAAATTACCACGATCCACAGAGATAGATCCAGGACCCCAAAATTCACAGCTTGAGAACCAGGAGAGTTGCTAGTATAAGCTCCATAGTTCAAGTGTCCCGACTCAAACACAGCTCCTGCCCCAGCCTCTGGTGACTTGGGTGAGGCTCCTGTTAGAAAGAATGGTCTGGTTCTCATTCTACTGCTCCAATGTGCATCTCAACAGAAATCCCTCAAACCACACCCAGGATGATGTGGAACCAACGTCCCCGACAAACTCTCACATAAGACTGAGCATCTTGGCATAGTAAAGGCTGTGTGGGGGTAAAGAGCCAACTCCACACACCAAACCTTATTAGTAAGATCTGTATTGACTGACGTGAAAGGAGATGCATTACCTGCTATGTTTAAGTGAAAAAAAAGAGGCAGATTACAAAGCAATAACACGGAAAGGTAATTTATTATTAATAAACTAAAATATTTCATGTCTTTAAAGTACAGGGGACTGGTTTTGGTGGCTCACACCTCTAATCCCAGCATTCAGGAGGCAGGAGGAGGATGTCTATGAGTTCTACACCAGCTAGGGTTACACAGTAAGACTCTGTCTATAAATAAATAAATAAATAAATAAATAAATAAATAAATAAATAAATAACACTACCCCACTATGTTGTAAAGACTTCATGGGGTCTCCAGATAAAGAACCAAGAGCAGCATTTGAGATATATTATAGTAGTTTTCTTGGACCCTTCTCTGCCCCAGAGCGGCACCCTCACTCCACCTCAGCCCGGAGAGCAGCCAGGTTTCACTCTCCAGGCCGGGTATTCCCCGTCCAAGCCCTCTAAAAATAGGCTAGACCAGGACCCTCCCCTCCCACCGCTTCCTTTCCTGCGCACAGAGGCACCGAGTGTCCTCTGAGAACAAGGAAGTCACCCGGTTCGCTAGCTCCAGCCACACCATCCCCCGCCACCCCCTCTCCACCGTTTCCCTTTCTAGCTCCCCTGAGGTAGAAGAACCTCTCTCCACCCCGCCACGTCTGCTCCCTTCCTCTTTCATTGTCTCTGTGCCTCGCCTTCCCATTTAGCAAGTTCTTCCAGAAACTAAGAATCACGTTTCAAAATCCCCACCTCCGCCAGAGTGTCCTGCCAAGAAAGTGAGCGCAAACTCAGCTGGTCCATTCCTGCGACTGGGATCTTGACTCCAGCTCCTGCACACACACCCCCTTCACTCGATTGCTGGAATAAAATAATATGGGTATTAGTTCAACTTTATTTAAACTTAAATACTTGTTCTCAAGGCTAAGAACAAATAAATGGCACCCACTACATCTGAACTTTTGGGAGTGGATAGTGCACGGAGAGGGATCAATGGAATCAGAACTGCCTGCCCTCCACCCCCTGCCAATCTAAAGAGGCCAGAGCTCCGTGAGCCCTGAGAAATCACCAAAGCACTGGCTGAATGACAAAAGAGATCTCCATCAACTAAGGAAGCGCTAAATCTAATTACTACCAATACCTCTCGCAGATAAGACACTGGCACAATTTTATAAGGAATGAGATGCAGCAAATGTAAGAGACTTCTCGTTTTCCTAATCTGCCTTAGAAATTTAGATTACATTCACACACACACACCCTGCATTTACGTGGGAAGGCGACCTTTGACCTCAGCACTCTAGAGACAAGCAGAGGCAGACAGATCCCTGCTAGTCCAAGGCCAACCTGGCCTAGATGTGGAGTTAAGTTACAAGTCAGGCAGGGTTACATAATATTATCCGGTCTCAAAAGAAAAAAAAGTTACACTAATTTACTATACATGTGGGGGAGGAGGTCAGAGGACAATTTGCAGGAGCGGACTCTCTGCTTCAGCCTTGCAAGCTCCAGGTGCTGAACTCAGGTGGGCAGACTTAGCAGCAAGTGTCCTTATCTGTTGAGCTGTCAGGCAGGCCCGTAGCTCAACAATCTGTTAATAGGCTTTATATTGCTGTATGTTTAACTCAAGGAATTCCTTCTGATCATGAAAACGAACATGAAGAAGCTCGTGTTAAAGTTCATTCATAGCCAAGCATTAGGGAAAAGCAGGGCTTTGCCATAGGCATTTTTAAAAAAATCTATCATCTACTTCAAAAATCACAGAAATAAAAATCACTCACAGAAAAGCTGAAGGCAACTTATAAACAAGCATAATACCAATGTTCTGGAGTTATTTATTTCATAACACCTCTAGATTTCAGTGACTAAATGAAATATAGGCTCCCTTATTAATAGTTGAAGTTTATGAAAATAATAACAATTTTTAGGATAACATTGCCCTAAGATCTTTTTAAAATAGAGTTTTCATTATGTGCCTGAAATTCAAGTTTAACTGGGCATCCTGTTTTTTTGTTTGCTAATTCTGATAACCGTAAACTTAAGACATGCCGGGTATAAAAAAAAGATCCTAGGCCAGCAGAGATGATCAGACAAGCTTCCTGGAGAATGCAGGTTTTAAGCCAGCTGCTAACGAGGGCTGGAGAGGGAAACAGAGAACATTCCACGTGTACGCAGTTCGTGTCCTTGGCGCTGGATTGGAGATGAGCATGTAATTCCTGGTGAGGACGGCACCGGCTGTATTCCCTACATGGAGGAGAAGTGTTAAGTCACCAGGGCCAGGTCCTCCTGTCACATCTGTGTTTTCTCCTTTGTGAGCAATCTTAGCTGGATTTCTTTCCATGGGGTTTCATTTCCATTCTACAATATCATTTTCCTGGGTCCTTTATATGAACCAAGACCCAGTTCAAAAGTGTGGACACAGAGTATTTCTCTTTACTAGTTAGACACATATGCTTCACCATTAGCGTTGCTTGGGAACACGCCTTAAAGACCAGACAGTATGTTGAACAAGGCCTGGTGGCACAGGTCTGTAGTTCCGGGAGATGGCTGAGGCAGGAAGACAAGGAAAATCAGTACTCCAGCGTCAGCCTGGGCTACATGGTGAAAGAGACCCTAGTTCATGAGGGGGGAAAAAAATCTGAGATTTTAACATCTGTGTGTGAGTGTGTGTGCATGAGTGTGTGAATGTGTGTGTGAGAGAGTGTGTGAATGTGTGTGTGAAAGATAAAGAGAGTGTGAGTGTGTGAATGTGTGTGTGAGTGTGTGAATGTGTGTGTGAGAGAGTGTGTGTATGTGTGTGAGTGTGTGAATGTGTGTGTGAAAGATAAAGAGAGTGTGAGTGTGTGAATGTGTGTGAGTGTGTGAATGTGTATGAGTGTATCTGTAAATGTATGTCTCTGTGTCTGTGTGTGAGTGTGTGTGCATGAGTGTGTGAATGTGTGTGTGAGAGAGTGTGTGTATGTGTGTGAGTGTGTGAATGTGTGTGTGAAAGATAAAGAGAGTGTGAGTGTGTGAATGTGTGTGAGTGTGTGAATGTGTGTGTGTGAAAGATGAAGAGAGTGTGAGTGTGTGAATGTGTGTGTGAGAGAGTGTGTGAATGTGTGTGTGAGTGTGTGAATGTGTGAGTGAGAGAGTGTGTGAATGTGTGTGTGAGTGTGTGAATGTGTGTGTGAGTGTGTGAATGTGTGTGTGAGAGATAAAGAGAGTGTGAGTGTGTGAATGTGTATGAGTGTATCTGTAAATGTATGTCTCTGTGTCTGTGTGTGAGTGTGTGAATGTGTGTGTGAGAGAGTGTGTGTATGTGTGTGAGTGTGTGAATGTGTGTGTGAGTGTGTGAATGTGTGTGTGAGAGAGTGTGTGTATGTGTGTGAGTGTGTGAATGTGTGTGTGAGTGTGTGAATGTGTGTGTGAGAGAGTGTGTGTATGTGTGTGAGTGTGTGAATGTGTGTGTGAAAGATAAAGAGAGTGTGAGTGTGTGAATGTGTATGAGTGTATCTGTAAATGTATGTCTCTGTGTCTGTGTGTGAGTGTGTGTGGTAGTGTGCACATGCACTACCAGCGACTGCCAGGAACAGTGTTCTGATGCCTGCTGACACACGGGAGTGCTTTTTGGTTGAAGATCAGCAGGATGTGGGGAGTGTAAAACCTAAAGGCTTTGCACAACCGGAAGAGCAAGCCTGTGTCAAAGTAAAGAGCATGGAGCCAGCAGAGAGCTCCTGTCGGTGCTGGGGAAGCACCAGGAACTGCCAGTGAGGACAGGGATGGAGAAATAAAGTCCTGTTTCCTTGCTTTCACATTCCTAGCTATCGTTTCTAGCCACCCTCTCTCTATACCCCTACTACAGGTCTACAAAGGAGAAACTCAGACTGAACGTATTTCCAAAGACACTCATTGCAACATACTTCCAACAACAAAACACCAGCAGGAACTAAACTTCTACAAACAAGGGTTGCAGTGAATAAGCCCAAGTATGTTTATTCTGTGTGAAGGAAGACTCCAAGGAAGTGCTGAAGACGCCGTTGGTTGGTGGAAGGCATGTTCAGCACACAGAGCGTGGGTTCAGCCTCCAGCATGGCAGACAAAGAAGAGGACAAAGTGCATATTGTATGCTTTAGAGTACATAAGAACCAAAAGTATAGATGGGCGGTGGTGGCGCACGCCTTTAATCCCAGCACTCAGGAGGCAGAGGCAGACGGATCTCTGTGAGTTCGAGACCAGCCTGGTCTACAGAGTGAGTTCCAGGACAGCCAGGGCAACACAAAGAAGCCCTGTCTAAAAAACAAACAAATAAATAAATATGAAAATAATATAAAAAAATAAAATAAAACACAGAAAAAGACCCAGAAATACAAATATATTTGCTTATATTTCACCAATGGTCATATTTTAGACAACAAGAATCTAATTATCAAGTAAATTTTTTAAAATCCCTTTGTATGGGGGAGGACAGATAGGACAGAGATAAAAGGGAAAGAAACTACATTGTTTAAATGTTTTTTGTTGGGTTAGACCTAACTTTGGGATCATGTAGGTATTGAAATAATTTATAATTAAATTATGAAAAATCTTGAAAATGGGAAAATAAAAGGAGATAAATTAGCATAGATGTGTAGTCAACAGGGGACCAACTATTCCAAGTAACTTAAATATATAGTAATGTAGGACTAAGGAGATGGCTCGGTCATTAAAAGCTAGGCTCACAACCAAAGGCACAGAAATACAGACAGCATCAGAGTTCACACCATAATCTCAGCACTCGAGGAGCCCAAGAGAGAAGGATTGCTTCAGAGGGAGGTCAGCCTAGGACACACAGCAAAACCTCTCTCGATAAAACAGAGCAATAAAATAAAAACAGAAATTTGGCTGGTGTTTCCAGTGGCACATCCTGTAAAGATAAGAACTGTAAAAAATTAATAAGGAGCCTTTAAAGTTTCAGAGTAATACTGCTGGCATCTGATATGACCCTACAGATAACCAGGAACAAAGCCAATGAGTAATTATGTGAACTTCTCTCCTACTCAGGGTCATTCAGTACCGACATTCTTTCTAGAAAGAAAAAAACAACCAACTCAGACAGATGGTTAAGTAGGAGTCCTACGGCCATGAATTCGAATATGAAGCGTCAACAGGGATAAATACAGCATTGTATCTTTTAAACAAAAGCAGAAGCATTTCCTAGACCCATCCAAGGAAAAGTCCTAGAAACAAAAGCTACACAAGCAGCACTGAGAACTCTCATGCGATCTTGACGCATCATTTCCATTAAAAGAAGCCATGCACCTTAGGAAGAAAACTAACTTCAGAGACTGGAGACACACAAGAGGAGCCTGGACCATCCTGTCACACAGGCAACAAAGAAGCTGCCCAAGACGATAGGATCACAGCTAGGCACTCAAAGAAATCCTACTGCAGCGATGCCTGTGCGTCCACGCTTATTGCGGCACTAGTCATGGCTGCCAAGCGAGGGAATCAGCCCTGCTGCCCGTCAACCGATGAATGGATAAAGAAACTGTGTACACAGTGGAGAATTATTCAGCCACAAAGAGGAACAAAATGATGTCACTTGCAGGAAAATGGAATGAGACCATAAAGCAAAATAAGCCAGACTCAAAAAGGAAGACGTCATATGTTTTTCCTCATATGCAGAATAAAGATGTTAAAAACATGACACATGAAAGTGGGGATGGGCAGTTTGATGGAAGTGAAGGGATCAGTGAGATGAGAACGAGAGAAAATGATGGGGTAACGAATGTGAGCAAAGGACAAGATGTGCATGTATGAAGATGTCATGATGAAGCCTGTTTGTACGCTACAGAAAGTGTAGATAGAAGATTATACATGTGCGTGTATGAAGATGTCATGATGAAGCCTGTTTGTACGCTACAGAAAGTGTAGATAGAAGATTATACATGTGCGTGTATGAAGATGTCATGATGAAACCTGTTTGTACGCTACAGAAAGTATACATAGATTATACAGCGACGTCAAAAGGGTTCTGAAGCCAACGTGAAGAGGATCCTGCTGGTAAGGGATAGGACAGTTGGAGCTTTGCTTTGATATGAGAATAGCAATGAAACATATCCATATGTAAGGGCAGTAAGTATGACTTCATCGGTTACTCCTGGAGGATGCCAGCAATCCCGCTCATTGTTGTGAAGACTGGTCATAGAAAAGAGATTGGCAAGTGTCAATACTGAAAACCCAAAACTTGAACCTGAGGAAACCAAGATGCAAGTACAGATCACAAGAACTCTAGGAGACAAAGGAACATTCCACATACTGCAAGCATCCAATAAAGTCCAGATGGCCAAGGCCTCAAAACTTAAATTGCAAAGGCAAAAGATTATAGATTTTAAAGGCTCACTAGACATATCAACAACAAAAAGAAGCAGGCTTATTAGTACAGATCTGTACTCTCAGTCCTTGGGAGGTGGGGACAGGAGGTCAGAAGTTCAAAGTCAGCCTGGGCTACAAGGAGATCCTGTTTTAAAAAAAAATCAACAATGACAACATGAAGACATTAATTGAACTCTGACTCAAGTAAACTGATCTACTAATTTTTTTTAAGGCAGGGTCTCTCTACATAGCCCTGGCTGTCCTGGGACTCAATGGGTAGACCAGGCTGGCCTCCAACTCACGGCAATCCATCTGCCCTCTGCCTCCCAGGTGCTAGGGTTAACCTATTCCTTTTTTGGACCAGGAAACAAGCTTATGAAGTAGGAACCACCATCATCTTCATGGAGCTTATGAAGTGCTATCATCTCCACAGAGCAGGAAGGAAACTGGACCTCAAAGAGAATGATTAGCGCTTTGAAGGTCATAGAGCCTGAGAAGGGTTCAGCTTTACTATCACCGATCATCAGCCCGTCGGTGAGCTTTCTGCAGGACACACAGCAGGGCCATGTGTCCAGATTTGTCTGAAATGAGAATGGGAGCTGTCCTTGGGGACAGCTGGCATCTGAGTTTTTGACATTTAAAAACTTTCAACTCTCCAAAATACATTTTAAAATGGGGAAGACAATAGTGTGTCCAAGCCGTGCCAAGGAAATATATCACAGTTTCTATTCATAGTAAAAACAATCTATTTAGAACAACACATGACCAAAAAAAAAATACTGAGCCTTTTAAGATATGAAAACACAGGCATAATGCTTGTAGACAGGCAAAAAGACATATGGTCCTTAAGGGAATATGAATTTGAATAGGAAAATTTGAACAATAGAGAACAGACTGCCTCTTAGATTCATGATGTATGAAGTTTGGTCCATTTCCAGTAGCCGTCAAAGGATATTGGCAGAGGCCCAGCTGGCCTGCCAGGAAGACCATCTGGAAGGGACAGAAGTGTCCACTACACATTGGTCAGTCTGACATGAGCCTTGGGGTGTTTGTAGCTGTGGAACCACCAGGCAAGGTTAGTAGTGGGGAGAAACATCAACCCCAAGTTACAAGGACTCCCGAGAAATTGAAATGCCTGATTAGGATATCAAGGGTGACTTTTCAGAGATAATTAATCCAGCTGAGAATAAATTGCCAAGTTTTTTCTTTTTTTAGAAATTGGCCTGAAGTTCATTCCTGGTCTGACTAAGGCCAGTCCTATCTTTTCCCTGAACATAGTGCGGTAAAGCTACGGTTATCACTCTGCCTGTATCTGGAGCCCCAGACACTAACTCTGACTTGAAATACAGCTTTGAGGTTGGAAGCTGTTATCTCCCTGAACATTCTTCTGTAGGAGAAAATCGCTTTTTAATGTAGTAGAGACCAGACTAATTTAATTCTTCACTCTTCCAAGAGACAGAGAAATATTTGCAAAGATTCTTAAGACACCAAAGATAAAATATTTAACAGTTGTTTAAAAAGTGATTTTTAAAAATAAAAACAAAAACATCTATCTTGATTCACTGAAAAGGGGAGTGTGAAGGTTTGAATGAGAATGACCTCATGAGTTTACATTTGAATTCTTGGTCCTTAGTTGGTGATTGTTTGGAGAACCTGTGGTCTTCTGGGAGGAGATGTGCCAGTGGGAACAGGCTTCGAGGTTTCAAAAGACTCATGACATTCCCAGTGTGCCTTGCTGCCTTCTGCTTGTGGATCGAGATGTGAGCTCTCAACCATCATGTCTTTGCTCCACCACCATGCACTCTGACCCTCTGAAACACTGAATAAAATTTAAATGCTTTCTTTGACAAGTTCCCTTGGCCATGATGTTTTGTCACAGCAAGAGAAAACTAAGACAGGGAATATGGATGAAGCTGAACATTGAAAAATCAGAGCTCTTTTGTTTTGTTTTAATTTTTTTTAACAACACATGGCCTGGCTTTAAAGCTTGTCACATGGTCTTAAAAAGTTAAAAATAAAAATTTAAAGAATAGGGTAGGAAAAGCAGAATTGATCCTTCCCCAAAACAAGTCATGGTTAAAAAAAAAAAATCAAAACCTTAGGAGGTAAGTTCTCAATCTTTAAATTGTAGCCGAAAGGAGTTTGCTTTGAGAATCCATCTCCTAGAAATGTCAGAGAAGCTACACACATGAAATCTCATCAACATGGCTGCCTAAGCAAGATCTGAAGGAGGACAGCACCAATAGGTTAGTTAGTTAACAGGGAAGAAGGAAAATCTCCCGCAGCCTTGACCCTAAACAAAGAACTACAGGCAACTCTGGAACACTGAGAGCAGAAGAAATCGTCCTCCCCAGGGAAGAGAACACCAGCTGGTCATCAGTAGCTAGTGATCAGTCCTGAAAACACATCTGAATGGCATTTTACAAACTGAGCAGGTTGTATTTATATGTTTATATAAGTATAAATATTTACACAAATACAGGCCATGAATTTGAGAGAAAGCGAGGCAATTACACTGGAGAAGTTGGGGGGAGAAAGGGGAAGAGGGAAAATGGCATAATTATGTTTTAATTTCAAAAAAGTAAAACAAAAATTTTTAAAAAATAATGATAGACGAAGACATTTAGAAAATAGCATGGAAATGAGTAACCACGTAGTAATACAAGTTAGGAAGAAAATCTTTTCTAAATGTCTATATTAGCAATTTTTACCAACTAAATGGGATATGCCAGTATTTTCTGTGCAACAGTAGGAATAATTGATGTTGAATTATTTCTTTTAAAAAAAGAGAGAAAAGAAGAAATGAAATATAACTGAAAGTGAAATCCCCAGATTACAGTGCTATAGACACTGGTACCCTTATTTTCAGTTTTTAGGAATATTTTTTTTACTGCTCCTTTCTATAACTTTCTTCTCTATACACCAAAGCAATAAAGCAATGTACATATTAATTACGTATATCATATATTTTATATATATAGTGTTGTGTTATATACTATATATGCATTACTCTATAAGCTAGTATACGATGCACCAAGCACTGCTAAACACTGGAATGCAACTTTGATAAGACAAATATGGTCTCTGCCTACAGGGAGCTTTGAAAGAGACAATGAGCTAGATAGAGTAAGAAAGATATTAGAAATCAATGTTATTACAACTATCCTAACTCTTGGGAAAGAAAACCTTGGGGCCGGTGAGCTGGTGTAAAAAGTGCAGCCTAAATTTGAATGCTCACCTGAGAAGAAACTTCAAACTTCAGGGTTGTTAGGAGAGCCATGTAGTTCCTCAGATTCCCCAACGTGCTTTGCAATTAGTCACATGATTAGGTTTGGCCAATAGGCTGGAGAGAGAAATGGCTCTCCTCTAGGAGGAAGCTATTTTTTTTAAAAAAAAGATTTTTTAATTTATTGCTTTGTGTATGAGTATTTGCTGCATGAGCCCCTGAGTCGTCTTCCCAAAGAGTACTTCTTTCCATCTCTTTCCTTCTCTGACAATCACGGAGACCATATGTTGACTTCATCGGCCCTCCTGTGAGCAGGACATGAGCTTCATGGTGCCAAGTCACTACACGTCTTAGTCACTGTTTAATTGCCGTGACAAGAAACCATGACCAAGATAATGCTTATAAAGAAGAAAGCATTAAATTGGGGCTTTCTTACACATTTTGGAGGATTATCGGTTCATGATGATCACAGCAGACAGGACAGCAGCCTGAAGGCAGACACTGGAGCAGGAGCTGAGAGTTTTACACCCTGATGCACAGTCAGAGACAGAGAGACTGGGCCTGGTGTGAGCTTTTAAAACCTCAAAACTTACCTGTTGGAGGAAGCGTACCTCCAACACTTCCAATCCTTCTCAAACAGTTCGCCAACTGGGGACTAATCTTGCAAATGTATGAGCCTATGGGGGCCAATCTCATTCAAACCAGCACATTTGCCACAACGGATTCCTTTCTCACCATAGCAAGCCCTGGTCTTTACACTCTTGTGTGAGTTACCTAAATTCTCATGGCATCTTTCCGTCTTATCAGTGGAGAAAGAAAGACACAAACATTTATGGTGCTGCCTAAAATTAGTCAATGGTGAAATAGGAAACCTGACAACAACCTCTGGCCTCCACATGTACCTGCGCGCGCGCACACACACACACACACACACACACTACACACAACTGCATTCACCAAGATGACCTTGAAGTTGAACATAGCTGTCTTCTAATCCAACTTTAACTTTGTGCCACTCTGGAAAATTTATTTAGCATAAGCTTCCATTTCTTTATCCACAAACTGGAAATAATAATAGTAGCTGCCTCACAGTTCATGGCTATTAAATGTTTGTTGTATATAAAGTACTTATCATATTGATTAGCATATAATAGTGCTTAAGAAATATTAGCTAATATTTCCTAATAAGTGTGGTGGCACATGCCTTTAACCCTAGCGCTCTGGGAAGTCAAGGCCAGCCTGCTTTCTTATAGACACAGGACCACCAACCCAGAGATGGCACCACCCACAATGGGCTGGGTCCTTCCCTACTAATCACTAATTAAGAAAATGCCCTACAGGCTTACCACAGCCCAGTCCTATGGAGGGATTTTCTCAATCGAGGTTTCCTCCTCTCAGATGTCTGTAATTTGTGTCAAGTTGACATAAATCTAGCCGACACATCATTGTTTTGTTTTGGGGGTTTTATTTTATTTTATTTAAGAAAGGGCCTCCTGCAGCCCAGGCTTGCCTTAGGTTCCTGGCCCACTTGTTTCTAAATCTCTCAAGTACTAGAATGACAGGTGTGTGTCACCAGACAACATAGCTTTAATTTCATTTCTATTGTCGCAGATAACAGTCATTATGCCCTTCCTAAACAACAGTTCCTGATGCCTCTCAATAATATTAGAGAGGGGGGGCTGGAGAGATGGCTCAGAGGTTAAGAGCATTGCCTGCTCTACTAAAGATTCTGAGTTCAATTCCCAGCAACCACATGGTGGCTCACAACCATCTGCAATGGGGTCTGGTGCCCTCTTCTGGCTAGCAGGCACAAAATATTGTATACATAATAAATAAATAAATAAATATTAAAAAAATAAATAAATAATATTGGAGAGGATAACAGGGTCATAACATCATAAAGCTTGAGAACCATTAGTGTGGTTCATAATCCAATGGGTGGAGATTGAGAACCAACAGGCCCAGTCCAACTAAGATGGTAAAACTGCCTCTTAGATAGTTGATACAACGTTATTTAGACTTCAGAAAAATATTAATGGTGAAGTAGCCGAGCAAAAATATGAATTCTTTTATATTTAGCAATAACTCCTATAAATACCAAGAGAATGTTCAGTTGTTTACACTTTAAGGTGTTTGAAGCATTCAAGAGAATTTTGACATATTACAGCAGCTGACATACAACTGTTGACCTGATTAGGTTTCTACTTCTGTGATTAAACACCATGACCAAAAGCAACTTGGAGAGGAAAGGGTTTATTTGGCTTACATATCCCAGTCATGATATATCATGAAGGGAAGTTAAGGCAGAAATCGGAGCCAGGGACCAAACTAGAGGCTGTGGAAGAATGCTATTTACCGTCTGGCTCCCCCTGAACTGCTCAGTGTGCTCTCTCAAACAACCCAGGACCACCATAGGCCGAGCCCACCCACTACCAGCCGATCCGATGGAGGTATGTTCTCAACTGAGTCCCTCTTCCTAGGATGTCTTACCTAGGATTTCTACTGCTGTGAGGAGACACCATGACCACAGCAACTCTTACAAAGAAGCATTTAATGGGTTGCTTACAGTTCAGAGGTTCAGTCCATTATCATCATGGTGGGACATGGCAGTGGGCCAGCAGACACAGAAATGGAGAAAGAGCTGAGAATTCTACATCTTTTGGTGTGGGAAATCCTTCTGTCTATGTGTTGCATTTATTGGTTAATGAAAAAAGCTGTTTCTTCGGCCATTGGCTTAGTAGAATGGGGTAAGGCGGGAGTTCCAAGCAGACAGAGAAGGGGAGAGCAGGACGAGTCAGTGAGAAGCCATGTGGCCAGACAGACGTCTGCTCTGGAGCCTGCCGAAACTTTGCCAGTAGGCCATGATCTTGTGGTGATGCACAGATTAATGGAGATGAGTTAGTTTAAGATATAAGAGTAAGCCAGAAATACACGTAAGCTATTGGCCAAACAGTAGTACAAATAACATAGTTTCTGAGTGGTTATTTCGGGTCTAAGTGGCTGGGAACAAACAAGCAGCCTCCTGTCAACAAATTGGCGAGCCAACATGTGCTAGCTAAATCCACATAAAACCTGAGAGGGCTTGGAAAGGAATTCTAGACACACACACAAACAGAGTTTAATGCAGCTTCTTGCTCTGTTTGCTGGCAGAAAGCAGAGACGTGGCTCCTTTAAGAGGTTTCCTGACTCAGCTTTAGCGGTAAAAACTGTGTGGCTTCTTTAAAAAAGGAAGCATCCTGGTTCACCAGCACAAACAACTCTGACTCTTTTGGGAGGTCCGGTTACAGGGCATTTCAAATGTATACTACTAATAATTTTAAATACATTATTGCCTGGATACATCTGAAAAAGTTTAATAACAAGAAATTTGCATTCCTTGGTGTTGGGTTTTGAAATTAATTGACACATATCATGGTTAGCTTTACACAAAGTCAATCTTATTTTCCAAAACAAAAATATCATGTATTTTAAAAGTCTATGTAGGGGCTGGTGGGTCAGCAGGTAAAGACGTGTGCCACCAAGCCTAATCTCCTGAGTTTGGTCCCTGTAGCACACATGGTACTGAACCAATGCCTACAGCTTGTCCTCTGACCTACATGTGTACGTCTCGGCACGTGTACACGGGCACCTTAGACGTCACCTTCTGACTGTAATGGCATTGCCAATAAGATAATAAGTACACATTGACTCCGCCCCTGACCTGCCTATGGTTAATAAAGGACCCGCCTCATCTGCTTCTACATCCAATCAGGAATCAAGCTGTGACTCTTCCTTCCACACAGTTCCTGCCCTGTATCTCCACTCCCATAGCCCCGATCACACAGTCTGGTCTTTACATTTTCCTATAAAACCCCTTCTAAACATGAAAACACATGCATCAAAACCCGAGTGTGCAGGGTTTCCTTGATAGAGACAGTTACGTTAAAAGGAAGATGCCTGGAGCTCGCTAGCCAGATAGTCTTACCAAATCAGATTCTGTGAGAGAGAGACCCCGGCTCAAAAAACGAAGTGGAGAGTGATTACAAAAGATGCCGGACAACCAAACACACGTGCACACACGTGCACGCATGAATTCTGCAGTTCTTTATACAGTGCCTAGTCTCAGGTCTCCTGCTGTGGTGCCTATCAAGTCTCCTCCTAGAACCTTGCACACACCTTAGGTTAAGATCCATATTATGGCTGGCTGTGCAATTGCTCAACCTCTTCAGTCGGGGACAGCATCATCCAAAGGAGACTTCACCAATCACCTGCTTCTTCTGGCTTCACTTCAGCCCCACTCTGCTCTCTATTTAAAGGTCTGAGAGTTAGATTAGAGCCAAAGAAATAGCTAAGAGGTGACACAGCTAAACCCTAACGTAGGCTTTAAATAGAGCAAGACTGCAAAAGGCAAGGCTCCCCTGGGACCTAGTCCATGCCCACAGAATTCCTCCGGGAAAGTAGCTCCATCCACTCCCGTTCCTGCAAGAGTTTAAGGCTGGAGCACAGTCCAGATTTAAAAACAAAAAAGGTAGGTTTGTTTTATTATAAAGTATGGGAACATATCATTTGTTACGTCGGAGAAAAATCCATTTTACGAAACAAATGGAAGGGATGACAGAATGGAGTGCTTTATGTTATGATAGGATCCACTGCACTTCAGCTCAATGACTCTTCCTGTACAGTTAGAAAGGGAGTCCAGGCCACCCTCTATAGGACTTTAAACAGTAGAAAACAGACTGCCGCCAACTCTGATGACCTTAGTCCAACTTAAGGACGCACATGCTGGAAAGATTGACCTGATTCATGCAAACTGTCCTCTGACCTACACACACACACACACACACAATGTAATTTATAAATTAAGTAGAAAACAAAGTTAACTGCCAACTGCAAACCCACCCAAAGATATTTAGATTCTAAAACAGTTTACACCGTAAGAAGCAGCTGCAGCCTCACCTGCAAGCTGGAGCCTCTGCCTCTCAGACAAAGTCAAGTGTGTACACAAATCCTCAAATGTTGGAGAAAACTTTCCTCTCCCCCAACTATGTGGTTTAAGTTTAGATAGCATGGACTGGCTCTCTGCTGGGTGAGGTAAGGGAGCAACATTCCTGGTTTTCCCACCTACAACTTTTCCCTTTCCTCTCTCCATTGCTTTGTGTGTGCGTATGTGTGTGTGTGCATGCACACACATGCACATGTGTTAACCAGGTTCTAAGGCATCACACTGTGTTCTATAAGTACCATGGGGGTGGTCTCTGCTCTGTTTCACAACAGATCTATAGCTCATAGTTGGTCTAAAGTTTTGGTTTTCATTTGTTCCTTTGACTGGATTTTGACACGAAGGTTATTTTCTGTGTTTTTAGCTTTTTGGAAAGGGGTTTTCAGGTTCTTTGTATGTGTTCCTATTTAAAACATTTTGAGTACTGTGTTCCTTGTGTATCCATGTTTGATGGGAAGTAAAGGACTCCTCCTGCCTCCACTTCCCAGGTATGATGAGCATACAGCACCACACCAGATGTTTTTTTCAGTTTGAGTTACAACACTGCATGGCTATATCACGAAGAAGTATGCATTGAGCTATAAATCTTGTAATAAGAGAATGAACAAAAGTGAGCTTTTCATGAACATGGTTTTAAAAAATGTTTTAAGAAGGAGCAAGACGCTGAGCATTGGTAGTGCACGCCTTTAATCCCAGGGCTTGGGAAGCAGAGGCAGGCAGAACTCTGAGTCTGAGGCTAGCCTCAAACAGAGTGAGTTCCAGGACAATCAGAGCTACACAGAGAAACCCTGTCTTGAAAAAAAAAAATAAAACTAAATATTTTTTTAAAAGAGGAAAAATTATGTTTAAAATATTGAAAGCATACCTCACTCCAGGAATAAATAATTTCTTGAAAGTGCTTTACAATACAAAGTCACCTAATGCATCAGTGCTCTGGGATGCCACTGCCTAGATGAAGTACTAAACAACAGGCTGAAATGAATGGGGGATGTCAGAGCTAAGGAAGCTAGCAGAGCCCTCAAGAGACTCAATACAGGCCTACCAACTAATTCAGGAACAGCAACAAACAGGACTGTCATGGTTGAAAACAAAACCTGTGACACAGAGGAAATGCTTACAGAATCGACGGTGACAGATTGGAGGATCAGGAGGTTAAGGCTGACCTAACCTACTAGAGACCCTGTTCAAAAAACAGAAAACAAAAATAATTTATGAGATGTTAAAAGAAAAAAATAATTTTCAGTGCTAGACCATAGTGACTTTGGCAATCATAGCGATGAATATTGCTTCCAATCCAGGCAGTCTATGGTTAAAAGGAATCCGAATGGGAAAGCCTTAGATAAAACATATACACGACACCTTTTCTGGTGTCCAGCTGCCACACCCTTCTTTTGAGCAATGCAACACCAAGAGCCTGACCTTAGCTCCACGTGCTCAGGATGGGCCCTGGCCGTTTCGTTGGAATGTGGGTGCTGATAATCAACTCTCCCCTGTTTGCAGCTCACCAACCAGTTCACCAGCCAGGTCAGTTATGGTTATGAGATAAAGAAGGCTAGAGTTACAAATCTACTCCGCAGCTCACTTAGAAAATACAGGAAGTAGACTTTCATAGAAAATGCAAGTTCATTGCTGTTGCTGTTGTTTCATCTCTACTGCTTAACCTAAAGGAATATTTTAAATGGTAGAAAACTCATGACACTTAAGCCCTAAGGAAGCTATGGCATCCTGTAGTTATCAGAGATACCCCCAGACTCATAGACTATTAAATAAACTATAACAAGATTGAGTTTGGTTTAAGAGAACCCTGAAAGAAGCTGGAACAGACAACTATTTGGCCCTGTCTGTTCATCGGAAGTCACATGACTGTCTAATATTGCAAGAGATGGCCTCCCCTAGTCCCCACTCTCTCCCTACCTGCTGTGGTTCCTGCGCTCCCACAGCCCAACACCACATGACCTTCCCCTGCGGATCTGGGACCCCTGGTACTGCTCATCCCTGTCTTCTGGGGCACTAGGACCTTGCCTGAGGCACGGCTGTCTTCTACTCCTGGCAGTGCCCTTGTTCACAGGCTGTCCTCTTCTTCCCCCTCTCAGGCAGGACTAACAGTGCCACAACAGGAGACTGGGAAGCATGCTTTCCCCAGGAACACCCGGGCATTGCCCATGCCTGGCATCAAACCAAATTGCAGCTGTCTGTCCACACCACAGGCTCCACAGCTATGAACTTGATTGCTGACAGAAACAGACTTTCTCCTCATTGATCCTTAACAGTACACTAGAACATATTTACATACCTTATTTTATAATCATATTTATATATTTATATCTTATTAACTATTATAATCAATAGAATAGTTAGAGTATATAGGAGGATATGCAGAGGTTATATGTATTACATTTTATATAAAAGCCTTAATTAAGCATCTTTGAATTTTTGTAAACAATGACATCTCAGAACCAATCCCCCATGAATCTGTACTTTCTACAGATCAACAGACAAGATCTTTTTAGAAAGCAGAAAAACCCATTATACTGCATGGTTAGCCGAAAACTAGTCAGAGGCATCTAGCTTGCTCTGTAATCCGAGTCTATCATAAAGAAAAATTAAGAATAAAGGATCAGGCAGAAATTTCTGTTTGGGTAAATGGCTCATGGTTTTCTTATAAAACCTGTGACATATTAGTAAACCCAAAGACCACATCTCTGAAAACTGAGTAACAGACTTGCAAACATGATAGCGTCCACTGCTGGCAAACCCATAAGATAAATAACATTTCATTGCTCTTCATCTTCATACTTGGGTTGGTTTGCACAGACTGTGGATTGAATCCAGGGCCTGTACCTGCAACCCGTTCTTGGACTTGTTTTTGGACAATGTCTTTTCAGTTTTATACCGGTGGTTCATACGTTTGCTTTTGTTGTCTTTTTTTCACGGTTGGAAGGCAGTGAACTTAGTTCAGCGGGCACATATCAAATGATGAGTGCTAACATTTGCCAGTCTACATCCCTACAGCTCGTGTTCTCCTAGGAAACAGAATCTGAGTTCCAGCTGTGGTGATTTCCTAATAGTCCTTGTAGAGTGACCATGTCACTAAGGTCTGGCCCATGGACAAGTAACACTCATGATATGTATGTTCTAAAAAGAACGTGTCTCCCTATACCATTCAATAGTCTCCCACCTTGCTGTAAGCATCCTAGGACTGGCAGCAACCAATCTAGGAGCAAGCAAATTAAACTAACATTTTAGGGTACTTAAACTTCAGGTTGTAAGAAGCCAACACATTAACATTGTGTAAGAAATAAACCAGACTATTGATAGAAATAGAAATCTTATCTTGACTAAATTTCTAGTCTTTGTTAAGGCACCTGAATCTTTATCCTTATTAAAATAACCTATAATTTCTATTTCAATTGTATTACATTTCGATTATATTGTGTTCATTTATGTTGTGCCACTAATTAGTGTTTCTTTCTTTTTTTTTTTTTTGAATTTTTTGAGACAGGGTTTCTCCGTAGTTTTTGGTTCCTGTCCTGGAACTAGCTCTTGTAGACCAGGCTGGCCTGGAACTCACAGAGATCCCTCTGCCTCTGCCTCCCGATTAAAGGCATGCACCACCACCGCCCGGCTTAATGTTTCATTTTTACTAACTGCTAGAGTATTTAAGGCAAGTAGCAATAAGACATTCAAAAAACTATATAAGTTTCTTTACAAAGAGAAAGGGTAGCTTTGCAAAATTTGATGACCAAAGTCTACAGTATTTCAAAATAGTCATTGTAGTTATTCGCTATAAAAGCCCAAATGCAATAAATAACCAAATTCCGGGTTGCGAAAAATGCTGCCCACAGCAAGGAAAAAATAAAACAGTGTGTTAAAGGAATGTGCCGAACACTGAATATCTTTCCTGGCCGTGTGCGTCAGTTACCTCAAAAGCTAGAAAACATTCCAGTTACAGCAAAAACAAATGATTTCTTAATGCTAAATCCTAATAGCTAATGTAGTCCAATTACTCTGAGTCTATATTTAACAGCCTGTTAAGCTTCCGTCTTAAAGTAGGCTAAGAATAGTTTGTCCAGACGAAGAAGGAACATATTTTAAAAGTGTTTGATACAAACTGGGGTTGTGGTGACTGTGAGCTCTTTTAGAAAGTACTTTGCCACTTGATTCCACAAATTTCCATTCATAAATAATTCTGCGAGGGAACTGGAAAAGAAAATTGAGTCTTTTCTCACCGAATTATAATGGCCAAGAAGTGGTCATGAAAAGAGAAATTTTTGTTTTTAAGACAAACTATCTAGCCCAGGCTGGCTTCAAACTCCTTACCCAGCCAATGATGATCTTGAACTTCTGATTCTCTTGCGTCTGCCTCCTAAGTGCTGGGATTCCAAGCAGGTAACACCACACCCAATTTATACCAGTGCTATGGAATAAACCCAGAGCCTCATGTACGCTGGGCAAGCACTCTACCAAATGAGTACAACCCTAGCCCAAGAGAAGTCATTTTTAAGCGAAGAGCCTTAGTGCCTAGCAGGATAATGTCTGATGTGACCACATTTCTCTTTCTACATTGGTGACCACAAATAAAAGAAATGCTATCAGTAGAAGAGACATATGTATCTAATTCTCAAAATTGCTTTTGGGCTACCAAAGTTTGGTGCGGGAAGTCCTTCTGTATATGTGTTGCTTTTATTGGTTAATGAATAAAGAATCTGTTTCAGCCAGTGGCTTAGCAGAGTAAAGCTAGGTGGGGGAAAACTAAACTGAATGCTGGGAGAAAGAAAGTGGAGTCAGTGAGAAGCCATGTAACCCTGCAGGAGACAGATGCCTTGTTGGGAGCTGCGAGACCCAAGATCCTGAATTTCTTGTAATCCCCTCATCTGAGTGCCTACAGCTGCTCTGAGCACAAGACCTTCAGGAGTTCCTGATGGCAGGAGAGTGGTTTCTGGTGGGTTTGGCTGGGGCGTGGCTATCTCTATATAATCTGCCCCTGAACACAATAAAGGGGGCATTCTTGGGGAATTCAAGGATGACCCGTGTCGCTGTCTCTCTGTCTGTGTGTGTGTGTGTATTTTAACCTCAAGCCCCCTTGCCCGAAGCTCGCGATCTGGGGTCTCACTGCTCCCAACAATGCCTGACAGGACTTTTCCAGGTAAGCCACAGCCACGTGGCAATACACAGATTAATGGAGATGGGTTAGTTTAAGATATAAGAGTAAGCCAGAAATAAGCTCGAGCTGTTGGCCAAACAGTATTGCAATTGATACAGATTTCTGTGTGATTATTTTGGGACTGAGTAGTCAGGAATGAACCTCCTACTACAAAGGTTGGGTGGGAATGATAAGAAAATAACAACCCTGGACATTTCTGAGAAAGAAAGACATTAAAACGTCTCCAGACAACTCTCAGGAAACACCTGGAAGAAGAAGCTATGAGGAGTTTCAGTTTCACAGATTATAAAAGTCCCGAAAGTCATTATGTTTCAAAATGAAAACTGGTAGTGATCTAAGTTTGGCTAGTATGGCTCAACTTCACCATTTTTCACTAACGGAACAGTAAGTATATTGGTCAGTCACAGAATGTTAGCTATCCGCCATGGCTTCTGCCATATTACATTCGTGGTCACTCACTGTCACACTTCATTCCTTCCACTATTAAAGCTAGGCATGGGGCACCCCACGTTTCAGACCATAGACACAGCTTCCTTTCAACTTCTAATAGTCATATTCGCTAATTCCTTACATCCATAGATATCTCTGGTAACAGATACTTCAGTAAGGGGTGGAAGCACCACAGATGTCAGGCCAGGTAGTGGGCACACCAACATACAACATCCTCATCATCAAAGATTATAGAACTTCATATTGCATTATGTGTCCCCCACCCCGGCACTGAACTCACATGCTAAAGCCCTTAAGCAGGGGTGACTGTATTTGGATAGAGCCTTTAAGGAAGAAATTAAGATGGAAAGACATCAAAGAAAGTAGGGCCTAACTTGGCAGGATTGGTGTCCATGCCCTTAATCCCAGCACTTGGAAGCAGAGGTAGGTGGATCTAAATTCGAGGCCAGCCTGATCTACAGAGTAAGTTCCAGGAGAGCTGGAACTACACAGAGGAACC
Organism: Microtus pennsylvanicus; assembly: GCF_037038515.1. Taxonomy (NCBI): domain Eukaryota; kingdom Metazoa; phylum Chordata; class Mammalia; order Rodentia; family Cricetidae; genus Microtus; species Microtus pennsylvanicus. The sequence continues at coordinate 65,389,732 of NC_134580.1, read as the reverse complement.
CTAAAATCTCAAAAACAAAACAAACAAAAAGAACAGAAAAAGATACCAGAATTGCCAAGTGTGTGCACACAAGGACACGTGAGAACAAAATAAACAAACAAGCTGGGCGGTAGTGGCGCAGGCCTTTAATCCCACAACTCCGGAGGGAGAGGCAGGTGGATCTCAGTGAGTCCGAGGCCAGCCTGGTCTACAAAGCGAGTACCAGGACAGCCAGAGCTGTTATACAGAGAAATTTTGCCTTGAAAACTCAAAAACAACCAACCAACAAAAACAAACAAACAAACAAACAAAAAGATAATGTACGAGCCTACCAAGGAGACCAATGATGCAGAGAAAGAGAGAGGTGTCAGGGAAAACGCCCCCTAGCAGCACCTTGACCTTAGACATCCCAACCCCAGAAATGTGAGAAAATAAATCAATGTTGCTCAAGTCACCCTGAATGAGGTACAACTTTTTCTGGAACTGGAGTAAGAACAGTCAGTCAGTTCTTTAGGTACAGCTTTCTCCTCCACCAGCCACTCAGACTTCAACACCAAGCAGGAAGAGCTTGCTTTGACTGCAATTAAACTCCAAGACAGAACAGGTTACCTACTAAAACTCGGGTCTAGGCTGGACAGTGGTGATACACGCCTTTGACCTCAGCACTCGGGGGGCAGAGGCAGGTCTAGGCTGGACAGTGGTGGCGCACACCTTTAACCCCAGCACTCGGTGGCAGAGGCAGTAGCTCTAGGATCGAGGCCAGCCTGGTCTATATCAGCACTAGAACCTGGCAGCTGTAGTGAACCCAAGTTTAGTTCCCAGATCATATGCTCAGTTCCTTTGTCAGCTTCTGAGTAACTGAGGCCACTAATTTACATAAACACTTCAGTTTTACTCAGTGGGACAGCTGCTTCTTCCCTTCCCACTAAGTCCCCAGAATATTGCCTCTGTTTTACAAAGTTCAGGTCTCCCATGAGGTTTGAGACGTTATTTTTTTCCTCCCTTCCAAAGATAGTTATTTATCACCTCTGCAAAACACTTTTTCCTTTTATTAGTTAAGTTCCACAGCACTAGAAAACATCTTAAAATTTTGCTGGAACCCTAGGAGCTACTAGAATAGGGGCCTGGGCTCACCTATTTTACTACCCAATGGTGATCTTATCCAACAAATAGTCTTGCCTAAATAACACAGCTTATCCAGAAAGGCATTGTAAATTTGAATTATACTAAAATGTGTGTGTTTAAAAAAAAACAATAAATAATCTTAGGAGATAGGAACAGTAGCATAGGTCAGTAAACTTAGCTACTTGGAAAGCTAATGAGGAAGACCCAGAGTCTGAGACCAGTCAAGCTATACAGTGAGACCCTCTCTCAAGTAAATAAATAAATAAATGAGGAAGACCCAGAGTCTGAGACCAGTCAAGCTATACAGTGAGACCCTGTCTCAAATAAATAAATAAATGAGGAAGACCCAGAGTCTGAGACCAGTCAAGCTATACAGTGAGACCCTGTCTCAAATAAATAAATAAATAAATAAATAAATAAATAAATAAATAAGGAAGACCCAGAGTCTGAGACCAGCCAAGCCATACAGTGAAACCCTGTCTCAATCAATCAATCAATCAATCAATCAATAAATAAATAAATAAATAAATGAATGAATGAATGAATAGTAAAATACATTTAAAAATTCCTAGTTCCTAGGCAGTGGTGGCACACACCTTTAATCCCAATGCTCAGGAGGCAGAGAAAAGTGAATTTGAGGCTCTGTGAATTTGAGGCCAGCCTGATCTACAGAGCAGGTTACAGGACAGCCAGAGCCCTCACACAGAGACACCTTGTCTCAGGGACAAAACAAAACAAAACAAAAACCCTTCTACATAAATGTAACAATTGTAAAGACTTTTAGGAATATCTTTCCAGCTTCCTATCCCTATATACAATACACACATCTTAAATGTTAATTATCTAACCTTAATCATGCTAATATGTAATTTGACCTGATTTTCCCCCTTTGCTTACCAACATGGCTTTCCATACTACCAAGTAACTAATATGAACACTTATGTGTTGTATTCTTCAAGGAGTGCATAATATTCCTCTGTTTGTCTATACCACAATGTATTCAAACAATCACTCCTTGGTACTTCTCTCAATGTACTTATTACATTATAAACTACAATAAAATGAGTGTGCTTTACTTTTATGTACTGTCATTATTTTCTTTGAATACTTCGCTAGCAAGGGACTTCACTGGATCAAAAGTCATTTGCTTGTCTGTTTTTTGTCTTTACTTGTGTGTGCATGTGTATGTGCACCTGAACACGGGTGTGTGCCTGTGTATGTTCATGTGCATGTATGTGTGCTTGTAATTGTTTGTGTGTGTGATACAGGAAACATGTGGGGCTCAGAGGATAATGCTGAGTGCTGGGCTTCTGATATGGAATTTCCTTCTGTATGCTGTTATTACAGTTGATAAATAAAGGAACTGCTTTGGGCCTATAGCAGAGCTATAGGGGAACAGAGCTAGGCAGGGAAAACTAAATTGAATGCTGGGAGAAAGGAGGCAGAGTCAGGGGAAGCCATGGAGCTGCCGCCGGAGACAGATACAATGAAACTTTGCTGGTAGGCCATTATTAATAAAAATGGGTTAAATTAATATGTAAGAGTTAGTCAATAAGAAGTTGGAGCTAATGGGCCAAGCAGTAATGTAAATAATATGGTTTCTGTGTGATTATTTTGGTTCTGGGCGGCCAGGACGAACAAGCAGCCCCCTCCAACAGTCTTCAACCTGATCCTTGAGACAAAGTCTCTTGTATGTATTGCTTACCCTACAGACTTCCAGGTTTTCCTGTCTCAGCCCCCCATCTCATCTTAGAAGCTCTGGGCTTACAGATACATGCTATGTGTCTAGCTTTCCATGGGTTCTGGGGATCTTCACTCAGGCCCTCCTGCTTATGTGACAAATGCTTTACCCGCTGAGCCACCTCCCAGCCCTATCTGTTTTTTGAGACAGGGTGCCATGTATCCCAGACTAGAAGGAAGCCACCCATATCCCTGCTCCTGAAGGATATGATTAGGTCAAGAATTGAGGGATATCTTAGTCTGCCACAAAATATTGAGGTCCTATGTATGTGAATATTTAATAGTCTCCGTATTCACATTGAGTTATATAAACTACTTTCTTAAATCTGTTCTGAGGCATTATGCTAGATACAGCATATAGAACGGTGGTAATCAAAAACAGGCACAGTTTCTGTCCTGTGGAAAATATAGTGGGCAGAGAGAAAATGATTGTATGAGTAAACAGGAAATTAGGCCAGGTGCGATAGTGCATACCTTTAATTCCAGGGCTTAAGGCAGGTGGAGTTCTGAGTTCAAAGCCACCTTTGTGTACATAGTAAGTTTCAAGTTGCCTGGGGCTAGCTATATAGTGAGACCATGTCACAAAAGAAATTTTACAACTTCAACCGAAAAATAAGAAATTTCGCAGTGCTGTGGAAATGTGCAAATAAATTGAGCTTCTGAGAGAAAAGTATTTTTTGAATGAGATATAAAAATTACATGGTAACTAACTAGAAGAAGCACAGGAAATGAATAACATGCATAAAGGAGAGCACCTACAAGGAGCTGGAACTATAGCATCTGAGGGCTGAGGAATGAAAAATTGAAACAAGGAAACCAAGACATGCTTCCCACTCTGCTCCCTCCTCTGAGGTTGACACTGATGTATGTATTCCGTTTTTTGTTTTTTTTTTTTTGGTCCTCATATTTACAAATTCTTCTCCATCCCCTGTTTTTCTCTTGCTACCAACAATCCTAACTCATCCTTCAAGTTGAAACCTAAACATGTTGCATTTAGTGTTTCTATACCCATCACATCCTCGGTGACACCAAACACTTCATCATCCCTGATAGAGGTTGGTCCTGTGGGGAGCAGGTTGTTAGTCAGTGCTCTTGAAGCCGATCTGTGGAAAGAGGATGAGGGAGTGGGTTTGGACAGTGAAATGCAGAACGGAGAGTTCTCAACCAGATCCGTGGAGAGCCTGGGAGATGAGAAAGTCCTTGGGTTTGTATCAAGCTGCAGCAAACAGACCAGAACTATATATTCCACCAGGCTAAGGAATCCTTGAAAGAAAGATGAGTTTGGCTGAGGAAGTTTCTCTCAGTGATTTCTCCAAAAGTACAAGTAAGGGCTGTCTCCTGTTGGGAGCTATGAACACCACCCCCCCAGATCCTGAATTTCTGGTAAACAACTTGTTATGTTTGCAGCTGCTCTGAGCACGAGACCCTCAGGAGTTCCTGATGACAGGGGAGTGGTTTCTGGTGGGTTTGGCTGGGGCATGGCTATCAGTTAAGGACCCCTATATAAGGTGCCCTGAAACACGATAAAGGGGGCATTCTTGGTTCAAGGATGATCTCTCTCTGTCTCTCTGTCTCCCCCCCCCCCAGAGCAGGTGGGCGTGGTGCGCTGCAGTCTTCTGCCATTATTCCATGTTAAGAAAATAGTTATTGGGGCTGGAGAGATGGCTCAGAGGTTAAGAGCATTGCCTGTTCTTCCAAAGGTCCTGAGTTCAATTCCCAGCAACCACATGGTGGCTCACAACCATCTGTAATGGGGTCTGGTGCCCTCTTCTGGCCTGCAGGCATACACACAGACAGAATATTGTATACATAATAAATAAATATTTTAAAAAAAAAGAAAATAGTTATTCTTAAACACAGACCTAAGGACCCACTGGTCACAGCTAGCCCTACATCAGTTCGAAGCTCAAATTAACTGTCGTCTACTGCCTGTTGTCCTCGCCTAGTTTCCAGGTTTTTGTTTCTTTCTTGTTTGTTTGTTTTTTGAGACAGGGTTTTTCTGTATAGCTCTGGCTATCCTGGAACTCACTGTGTAGACCAGGCTGGCCTTTAACTCACAGAGATCTGCCTACCTCTGCCTTCCTGGTGCTCAATAGGCAGAGTTTTGTTTCTTGTTTTGGGCTTGTTTTTGTTGTTTGTTTTATTTTTCTTTCAGTTTTGGGGGTATTTTGAGGACAGAGATCAGATATTTAAAAGCAAAGTGTTGGGATTTAATAAAAATCTGATAACTGAAAGATTGAATAAATGGTGGAAGGAGCTTGAGTCACCACAACCACAGAACCTTTTACTGAAATAGTCAGGCTATTGTTTGAAGGTTTCTTTTATTTTCAATCAGGTTTTTGTACCTGTATGAGCATATGCCAAGTGTGGGGCCTCCGCATGGAGGTCACAGGCATCAGAACTCCTGGAGCTGGAGTTAGAGTTAACTGTAGGTCACCTGCTATAGTTGCAGGCATCAAACTCAGGTCCCCTGGAGAAGCAATATGTGATCTTAACTGCTTAGAGTTCCTGCCACCCTTGTGTTCCCATTTGGTGGTGCCATTTGGATAGATTGCAGAATTTTTAGGAAAGGGGGCCTTGCAGGAGGAAGCCAGTCCAGGAGGGTAAGGCTTGAGAGTAACAGGCCTGCTTCTAGTCCTAGTCCCTATGCTTCTGGAACCAAGTTGTGAGAAACCCCAGCTGCACTCTCCTGCCACCATTAGCTCTGCATGCCTTCCCCAACATGGTGTGTAGCACCCTCTCAGACTAAGAGCCAAGAAAAAGCCTTCCTCCTTCTTCCTTGTGTGTGTGATATGTTTTTTTGCTTGTTTGTTTGAGACAAGGTCTCATTATGGCACTGGATGTCCTAGAACTCAGTCTTATGTAAACCAAGGTGGCCTCAAACTCACAGAGATCTGGCTGTCTCTGCCTCTCAAGTGGTGCAGCCACAGTGCCTATGGCAAAACACTAGTGAGGGATACAGAGACAGAGACATGAAATTGGGGGTACATGTTGAGAGGCCATGTGAAGGGAGTTAGAGGGAACTAACTGGTGAGTGGATTATGATCTTATTTCATTGTATACATGTATGAAATTCTTAAGAATAAAAATATTTTTAATTAAAAATATGCCAGTAAAATTGAGATTTTATATGCATACTCATTTTATGTAACAATATAATCTCATGTGCATATTTACTGTATAAACCTATAAAATATCGTCTCCATAATAAACAATAGTATGTTGAGAAATTTTGTTCTTCAGAATCATGGGTGGGAAAACACTTTGCTTGGAATTCACTTTTGTAGGGCCTGAGCTGAGTTTTTGCTTGTCTGGGAGGGAGTTAAATGAGAAACGTCGCCTGTGTATGTGTGTGTGTGTGTGTGTGTTTTCACACTTGGTAACGCCATTTAGCAAGGTTATGGAACTTTAGGCTGTGGAGCCCTGTTGGAAGAAGCAAGCCACTGGGGGAAGGTGTTGAGGGTTATAGCCATCCCTCTTCCAGTTCCCTCTCCTTACTTCTTGCTTGTGACTGAAGATGTGATCTCTTGTTTCCTGCTGTCCTGACTCTAGGCCCTCATCGACCCCAACCCTCTGGAACCAGAAGCCAAATAAATTCTTTCTCCCACAGTTTGCTTTTGGTCATAGTATTTTATCGCAGCAGTAAAAATTAAGTGTTTGAGTTTTTGTTTGAGATGGGGCTTGCCTGGAAGTCTGCTTCCTCCTACCCTAGTCGCCTGACCTCCCTTGTGTCTCTTTAATGCCCTCCCCAAACGTCTTGGTCCTATCCCACGTCCCTACGTAACCACTGATTTGCTGTCACTGCGGGTCAGTTTTCATTTTCTAATTATACAAATGGAACCACGCACCATGTACTTTTTGTCTGGCTCCTTTCATTCAGCATCAACAGGTACAGTCATGCTGCTGTGAGTTCAGAGTTCATTCCTTTATGACTGACAGGCCCTGGAATAGTCACTCAGAAAAAGCACTCCTCATTTCCAACTCAGAACTTCTCATTAAGGATTTCAGCACACTTTACACTTCATTTTATCTTGGTCATTCTCAAAGAATTAGGACTCTTTTATCTACTCAGACCAGAGCTAGTATTCCACACCGTGCGTGCGCTCTGTTTGCCCTTGAGTCTTCCAAAGTCCTGCTTCATTTAAATCTTAATCTAATCTTTGTGCTGTTGCAATTTATAAACCTAACTTTCTGGAAGTAAGTTATATCATCACAAGTTTTCTTAATTATCATAAATGCTCACAGCTACACTGAATAAATACCAGTAGGATGTGACCCCACTTTTTTTGTTTTTAACATATAAATGCATGGTGGGATAAAGATATTGTTCAGTAGGGGAGTGCTTGTCTACCATGCTGAAGGCTCTGGGTTCAATCCCCACCAAGACCACAAAAATAGTGCATAGAATAGATGTACATACACAAAGAGGAGAGAGGGAGATGGGATAATGAGTATGTCCCTGATACCAAATACAGGAAACGGGGGGGGGGGGGGACAAGACAATATGATCTTACTAAATCATATTTACTTGTGAGACTGCCAAAGGGACTAGCATGCTCACCTTAATTACTGTAATCATTTAATTCATAATGAAAGACCCCCAGTGCTGGGGAGACTCTCACTCAAGTCTCGGGATAACACGACCCCCCCCAAGGAGAGACCGTCCTTGCTGCAATCACACAAGGCTTTAATGCTGAGATGAGACGGGAACCAGTGCACTGGGGCCGAGACTCATAACCCACGCAGGGGAAGAGTTCGACCCCGAGTGACCCGGAGAAGGAGTTTTTAAGGGAAGAAACCACAGCCCAGTAATCCAAAAGGGTCATAGAAAATTCCGAAAATCCAGTGACAGTCACAAGGGGGCAACTCTTGGCCCCTCGGGACCACTCCCAAGGTCATAATCAGCTAGTTCCTAAAACAGTAATGATAATCACAAGGGGGAAAATCCCTGTTTCCCAAGATTATTCTCAAGATTACAATCTAACTTTATCTTCAGCTAGTTCCTGAAACACAGTCACTGAACCAGCTAATCCTAGATTTTTGATTCTTCTCTTCCTGCTGGGGGGGGGGGGGCTGGATTTATTCAGGTCTTTCAATAAATCCATAGGAGATAATCTAGAATGATCAGTAGAACGTCTACCCTTGTGTCTGGAACCAACACAAATATGCGGGATTATAGATCTCATTCCAAAAATATAAAGGGGATTTGTTTAAAAATTTTAGAGTTCATACACACCCCATACTTAGGTTATGGCCTTTATAATTCAGTCCATAATTATAAGCCTGCAGAAAACTCTAAGAGTGGCTTCTTACAAAACTCCACCCATTAATCAGAATACTCATTACAACACTGACGCAAAGTAGGTCAAAATACATTAATAGAATTTTAGTTTGTATTTACCTCAGTTGCTTACATGCTAATTATCATTTAATGAGAGACACTGTTCCCTTTTAGCAAAATCAAAACTTAAATCCTAAGGAAGCCCCCAAGTATTTTTATAATTAAGAACTGAAGAAGCGCCTCATTTATTTATTTTTGGTTGCCTGCATATGCTCTGCAAGCCCGCTCCATCACTGAGCGACATTCCCCAGCCCACCTAATTTCCTTTTAATGCTACATTCAACTGTCGGGCAACTCACGGAACTCTTTGTGTTTTATGAAAGCTTAAAATAATATGCCACAAGGAAGCTTCCTCTGCATATAAATACAACCTAATGCACTTCGTCTCAATATTTCCTATTAAGGCGACAAATTAGTAGGAAAATAATAGTGCCGCCCACGGGCTTGCCAGACTTTTTAATTCTGGAGTCTGACAACAGGCAGTAGGAGTGAATGAGCCAACGGACGCACACGTTGGCAACTGTTAAATGCTAGTCCGCCCCGAAAGAAACACTCAATTTTGAGTTACACGTGCCGCGGCCTCAGACTCCGTGGTGCCCCCTCTGGAAGCATCCAACCGACCGGTGACCTTAGGGAGAAAAAGCCGCTCAACTCTGCAGGAAAGCGCGGGGAAAGCCTGCTCACACGCCGGAGTCCCTCCCCGCTCCCAGAGCAGCAGGGCTCCGGCTGTCAGGCCTTCCGCTCCCGCTTCCCCAGCTCCGCAGCACCGCACGCAGCCCGCCGCACGCTGCGAAAGGGAAACCCGAGACCGGCGATCGGATGGCCCCGCCCACCGCGCCCACGTGACCCGCGTCCCGCCCACCGCGCCCACGTGACCCTCGCCGGCCTCCGCGCGCGGCGTGTATCGCGGCCGGAGCCGCCATTGTTCCGCCGGGGGAGGACGGCGGGGCCTGGCGCTGGCGCCCCGACGCCGCTTAGCGGCCGCCTCTGGAGACACTCTGTCCCCGCCGCCTCCTGTCCTCCTGGCGGCGGCGGCGGCGTGAGGCCGGCTGCGGGGACCGGGAGCCCCTCGGCCCTCCCCGACCCCCGCTCGGGCGTGCGGGACGGCCGCGATGCGCTCGGCCTGAGGTGTCGCGGCCCCCGTCGCCTCCCACGACTCCTCGAGCGGCGTCCGTGCGCCCCGGCGTCATCCCGCGAGTCTGTGTGACGGGAGGGAAGATGGCTGCACGGAGCTGGCAGGACGAGCTGGCCCAGCAGGCCGAGGAGGGCTCTGCCCGGCTGCGGGAGTTGCTGTCGGCCGGCCTCGGTTTCCTGCGCACCGAACTGGGCCTCGACCTGGGGCTGGAGCCGAAGCGGTACCCGGGTTGGGTGATCCTGGTGGGCACCGGCGCGCTCGGGCTGCTGCTGCTCTTCCTGCTCGGCTACGGCTGGGCCGCGGCTTGCGCCGGCGCCCGCAAGAAGCGGAGGAGCCCGCCCCGCAAGCGGGAGGAGACGTCCGCGTCAGCCCCGGCCCCCGAAGACCCAGCCCAGCTGAAGACTCTCAGAAGCGACGAGCAGAAGAAGAAGAACCGGAAGAAGCCGCCAGAAAAGCCCAAAGTGAGTAAGGGGCGAGGAGCCGGGTGGGCAGTGGAGGCCGGAGCGGTGAAGTGAGAGCGGTGGACGAAGTGATGGGAGGCGAACACGGTCCTGGAGGAGGAGGTGATAGTCAGAAAGTTTAAGAACCTGTAGGGAAGTCGAGTTTCCTGGATGGAAATCAACTCCAGAGTTAGGAATAAAAGTGCCCAAACTTAGAGCCATCGTCTGGGGATCGTCCGCCCCTGCTGCATCCCCTTCCTGGAGGCCTGCAGAAGTAGCTGCCTGTGGAGGTTAATGGGACCTTAGGGTGACGTTGGGAAGTTCTGGAAAGACTGCCTGGGAGAGAGATGCCTATCTCCAGTCACGTTGAGACCTGAGACCGTAGCTAGTGGAGAATAGACGGTGACCTAAAAAACTCCGACTTAAAGAGGATTAAAAATGTCCAGGTCTAGACACACTTCCATCTTAGTTGAAAATGTTAAAGGGAAATGGTTGCCCTGTCTCGGTGAATGTGGTCAGTGGGGTATCTGGCACAGGACTTGGGCACGAGGGAGCTGACTATCTAATGTTCCTGTTTTTTATTTTGGGCCCCTGAGCAAAAGTTAAGGCAAGTTCAGCAGAGTAGTCTGTAGTCCGGTTCACAGTGTGGAGGGGGTTTTTTTTGTTTTGTTTTTGCTTTTATTAAAGTAAAATGGGGTGACGTGACAGATTAGAAAGCTGAAGCGGGGAGAGGGTTTCAAATCCCAGTTTGCCGGACCACGTGTGGAAATGCGAAAAAGGTATCCCGTTTTTATCAGGCCTTGTTCTTTTACTTCTGTATTCTGTATTACCATTTCTCCGTAATACATTTAATTTTTATATTTATATTTTGGGGGAGATCTTGTGCCATGGCACGCATGTGGAAGTCAGGAGAACTTGTTAGGAGTCGTTTCTCTCCTTCCACCACGTGGGTCCTGCCCAGGGATTGTACTCAAATAGTCAGGCTTGGTGGCAAGTTTCTATCCCACTCGACTGTTTTACATTTTAGGGGGAGGTGAGGTTTGAGCCTGGGTTTTTCTGTGTAACAGCCTTGTAGACCAGGCTGGCCTTGAACTCAGAGATCCGCTTACCTCTGCCTCCTGAATACTAGGATTAAACTCGGATGCCACCATGCACAACTGGTTTTACATATTTTTAAAAGACTTTATACAGTTGAGAATATAAAAGATGTGCAACATTAGAAATATCTGTTAGTCGAGTTTAAGGGTGCATACCTTTAATCTCACTCACCACAAGAGGGGGCGGACCTCTGACTTTGAGGCCAGCCTGATCTACAGAAAGGAACCCTCTGTCCAAAAAGAATGAATGAAATACCTCCTATTTTTGTATCATCTCTTAACTTTTAGAACAATGCAGTAAGCCAGTACCAGGTTCTTACTATGTAGAGATGTGCTCTGGTATGTTTGAGCTATACAGGTGTGCACATAGGCGTTAAAGTCAGTCGTGGTGGCTGTTGTGGGAGACAGATTCATAGTGTAGTCATGGATCCATAGTTGCTAAGTAGCAGTATGAACACATGTTGGTGTAATTTGGAGGGTGGAGACTAATTCCAGTTTGAGAAATTTAGGAAAGTTATTTCAGGAAGCTGAGTTTCACTTCAAAAAAGAATATTGTTAGTAACAGTACAAAAAAGAAGACTGACAGCTCATATCATAAACATTCATATTTTTCTTGATGAGTTGAAAGATATGATAGGAAACTTCTTTAAAAAGTATCAATGTGATGTCTAGCCGTAGTGACGCATGTTTTTAATCCCAGCACTCTAGAGGCAGAGGCAGAGGCAGAGGCAGAGGCAGGCGGATCTCTGTGAGTTCGAGACCAGCCTGGTCTACAAGAGCTAGTTCCAGGACAGGCTCCAAAGCTACAGAGCAACCCTGTCTCGAAAAAACAAACAAAAAGTATCAATGTAATACTTAAGTACAGAGAAGAGAAAACAGCCCAAGTTGCATATGCATAATTAAAAGTTCTGTAGACAGCATCAAGGGTTAAGTAATGTTCTGATGAAAGTAGAACAGTTGGCATCACAGTAAAGGTGATCTTGAAACAAACCACATACATTAAGGCCTGTGTGGATTGTGGCAAGTTGTGAAAATTTTAAAGCCTCTTTAGAGCATTTAGAATTTGAGGCGGATTTGAGTCTAGAGACAGGTGCTCCAGGAGTCCATTTGAAGTGCATCATGACACCAGGTGACTCACTTCACTGTGAAAAACGGACATCACACTTAGGATTTGGCCCATCCTTCTTTTTATTTGTGTTAAGGAAGGGGAAATGGATAATAAATAAGTCTTTGAGAGCTGGAATTGAGACTGGATCGTTGAATGTGAATTGGGTGAAATGAGTAGCTTTATCTGCCAAATAATAAAAATATATTGAAGAAGTTATACCCTTAAAACTTTTTACTGTAATTCAGAAATATGTTTTACATTCCAGCACAGGCACAAACTCACTTTTTTTTTTTAAAGCAATTCATGACCCACAAAATTGGCTTTCTGCTTGATTATAAGGCCCCATCCCCCATTAGAAAAATACTGCTTTTCAAGGCTAAGTATTAACTCCATTATTTCCTGTTTATTATATTCCTTGTACTGTGCTATGTTTTTACTTAGGGGAGAAAAAAACAAACAGGGCCTAGATACAAGTTGAAAGCAAGAAAAGTAAATGGTTTATATCTTACTATGAAGGGGACACAAAAGTAAAAAGCTCAGTGTCTCTTCAAGGAGCTTTATGCTCCTTGCGGAAGATCTCTACGTGGTCCGCTCCTCGTGTGTGCTGTACTTTCACGGATTAAACCAACTAAAGATCAAAACTTCATTTTTAGGGACTGGTGATGTTGCTAAGTTGGTGGAGTGCTTGCTTGGCATGCATGACTCCCTGGATTTGATGGCCAGCACTGGCTGCATAAACTGGAGTCTTGGTGTACGCCTGTAATCCCAATATTCCAAGTAGAGACGGGAGAATTAGACTTTCAAGGTCATCCCCTACAGTTATGAGCTTAAGGTCATCCTAAGATGCATGAAACACCTCTACCCTCCGAAAAAAGCAATCGTTTTTAAAAACTACAGCTGTACTAAATTGGGTACAGACTTTTTCCTTGTTGTTATTCCCTAACCTATACATAACAACTGTATACATAATGTTTACTTTGGACTAAGTATAATTAAAGATGATTTTAAGTGTATGGGCATGAATGCGGGTGATAAAATCTCTCCCCAGTGAATACTGAAGGATTTTTATCAATATATTAACAATATAGTCCCACTGTGGTCCCAGGGAGCATCAAATGCAACAGTGGTTGCTTGTAAAGTTAAGAGTTTGAATTGAATTAGTGGAAAAGTTGAGAGATGGCAAAAGCTGGAGAAAAACAGTCAGCTTGGGAGGAATAGGGAGTCCTAAATTTGAGTTAAGCATTTAACCTAATCTGTTTGACTTATTTTGTGTCTAAATTGAAGATTTTAGCTAAAACACTGAAGAGGTCTCCTTCCTGGTATTTGCAGTAGAGTCAGTTTGAATGCTCCTTACAACTTGTAGATTCCTGAGCCATAGCTCAGACCTTTAAAGTTCAAGCTTTAGAACTGGATCCAGGGAATCTGCTTTCTTGTACTTGACTGTTACCCAAGCTGACTCCTGGACTCCTACTTCAGCCCAAGTTTATGGCACTGCAGGTGTACCCCACTGCTTGCCTTTTTAAATTTGTATTCATGACAGGCGGATTAATTTGAAAATCACTCTCTGGAATAGAGCTATGGAGTTTATACTATAAGAACTTTTTTTTTTTATTTACTGGCTGTCCTGCCTCAAATTCTGAGGTCCCTCTGCTTCTGGAGACCGGGATTAAAAGTGTATGGCGCTATACCCAGCTGACCTTATTTTCCAAGCTAGTTAGAGTAGCATCTGTGAGGTTAAGGCTAGCCTGGGCTACATACTGAGATCCAGGCCATGGACTGTGGTGTGAGACAAAAGCAATATTTTTCTAGCCAGGCAATGGTAGTGCACCTGTAATCCTAGGATGCAAGCAGAGGTGTGAGGATCTTGAAATTGAGGTCAGCCTCAGCTTTAAAGCAAGACTGTCCAAAAAAAATCTTTTTTTAGTTGAGTTACTTATTCAGGTGGATTCAATGATGTAAACTACTAGTGTCTATGAATGAGCATTCTATATTTTAGGATATTTTGCCTACATATAATTTTGCTTTTATTGTTTCATTCCATTATTTAGTTTACTCCTAAATCATGCAACCCCTATTTTTAATATGTGTATATCTGTATATGTGTGTGTTTATGGCATGTGTGTATACATATATATGCATACACACACTCATACCATGTTTTGTGAGCATGTGCATGTGTATACATGCATGGGTGTAGATGACAAAATCAGTGTTGGCTATCTTCCTCAATCAATCTCTTCTTTCTGTCTTAAACATTTATTATTGAGTATTTTACCTGCACATGTGTGTACACATGCATGCCTGGTGCCCATTAAAGCCAGAAGAGGGCAGGGTGGTGGATCCCTTGGAACTGAAGTTACAGCCACCATATTGGGTACTGGGAATTGAACCCCATTGGAAGAGGAGTTCCTTCAGCCCCCTTTTTTGTTTTTTTTTCCTTCTAAACTGTTCCTTCAGCCCCCCTTTTTTCTTACTTTTTCTTAATTTTATTTTAATTTTTGTACAATATATTTTGTTTACATTCCTTGCCCTTTCTAAATCTCTCAGGTTCTCCCTACCACCCTCCCCACCCAACTTCATATTCTTTCTCATTGTCTGTACTCTCAATAACAAAATAAGCAAGTATGGTGGTGGTGCACAACCTTATTCCCAGCACTCGGGAGGCAGACAGATCTCTTGATCTCAGGTCCAACCTGGTTTACAGAGTGAGTTCCAGGACAGCCAGGTCTACACAGAAAAACTGTCACAAAAGAAAAAACAAAGAACAAAACAACACCACTAAGACACACACATACATACATACCGAAACAAAAGGTGCACAAAAAGCCACAAGTCTGTTTTGTGTTGGCATGGGGCCTGCCCTGGAGTGTAGTTGATATACCTGGTAACTCTCCATTGGAGAAAATCTTTGTTTCCTAATATATTACTTTTTTCTTATTCTTTGAAAATACCATATATGTTACAATGTATTTTGATTATACCCATACCCACTCCTCTCAAACTCAGCATCATCTCCTCTAAAATGCCCCCAACTTCACATATGCTTTCTTTTTTTTGGGTGGGGGGAAGAGATAGGGTTTCTCTGTGTAGCTTTGGTGTCTGTTCTGGAACTCCCTGTGTAAACTACGCCGGCCTTGAACTCGGAGATCCTCCTGCCTCTGCCCCAAGCCCTACCTTTATACACAAGGGTGTGGTGCCATCCCATCCACCTTAATTTATGCAGTCTACCAGTAGTCACACCCCAAAGAAAAGTGACTCCTCCCAGCTGCGGTCACTGCCAGGTGTACTCCTTAACTAAGAAGGGTTCCTGTGAGTTTCTGCCCCATCCATGAGGGGCTTTTAACTGTCTTGATCTTGGCAGCTGTCACAGCTCTCTCATGAGTGTAGTTGCCATGTTGTGTCCAAAAGATGGCATTTCTCAGCAGTCATCCTCATCCTCCAACTCTTGCATTCTTCTCATCTTCCACAGTGTTCTCTGAGACTTAAGGGGCTGATACAAATGTACTTTTTGGAACTGAACATTCCCATTATTTTAATTGCTTATGAGTCCCTTTGTTAACTGCTTCCCACTGTAGAAAACTTCTGACCAAGGCTGAGCAGCACTAATCTATGGGCATAAACATAAATTTTTAGAAAGGCAGTTTTGAAAACAGTAGTAGCTAGCCCCCAGTGCCCCCATGCTACCAAGGTTTTGACTAAATTGTCTTACTGATTTTGTGTTTTGATTTTCTTTGTTGCTTTGTTTTTAAGAGAGCGAAAAAAGAAGAAAAAACATGAGTTGGGTGGGTAGGGAGGTGGGGAGGACCTGGGTCTCCAGCCAAGGACTTGGAACCAGGTTTATAGTACCAAGCATGAATTCTCCCCAGTTGTTACCCCATAACAATCTTTCCACTGGGGCACTAATTGGCACATATTGCCTGGTAGGTGGGTATTGTTGCATGAAGGGTACATTGCTAGGTAAGATTTCCCAGGAGCCTACACAGCACCTTCCACATCATGAAAAGCTAGTCAGTAGGGGAGGAAATTTCCCAGTCAGTTCCAGAGTGATTTCTTTATGTCTGTCTACCAGGGTGAACATACCTGATACTGTCTGGTTTCTCCATGTTCTACAACCAGTGTTCCACCTTGTTTTTTTGAAAGTTTCTCACTGAACCGGGAGCTTATCAGTTAGCTAAACTTGGCCAGCGAGCTTCAGGTATCCCTGCCTGTCCGCACCCCGGTGTAGAAGTTACAGATACAAGTGGCTGTTGTAAGAGTACTATAGAACTGAACTAAGGTCCTCATGCCTTTTTGGCTGGTACTTCAATTGAACCATCTCCCCAGTACCCCAAGATTTGTTTTTAAAACTTTGTTTTTACTTGTAGAGTGGCTATATTAAGCCTTTTGAGTATTTTTAAACCTATATATTTTTAATATATCAGTTCGATTTTTTTTATCCTCTTAAAAAATTCTAGCTTTTAGGTCAAATTGGAGGTGCTCCATCTCTAAACCTTAGAGGAGGAGTGGGCACTTTTCACTTGATGGCTTTTTTCTTTTCTTCATTCTTTTTCTCTTCTATTGGCATTTAAAAAAAAATTATTCCTTTATATTATAGTTTTCCATGATGCTCCAGGTCAGTTTAGGTTTTAAATTTGATCATTTAAGCTGAGTAATAATTCAAGAGGATGTATGATCTTAGGTGAACGGTCTTTGTTGTTTGTTGCTTTGGGTTTCAGTTAGAAGCACATAAGAAAACTCATTTTAGGGCTGGAGAGATGGCTCAGAGGTTAAGAGCACTGACTGCTCTTCCAGAGGTCCTGAGTTCAATTCCCAGCAACCACATGGTGGCTTACAGCCATCTATAATGAGACCTGGTGCCCCCTCTGGCTTGCAGGCACACTTGGAAGGAATGCTGTACACATAATATAATAAATAAATAAATATTTTAAAAAAAGAAAACTCATTTTAGTGATGTTATTTCTATGTATTATTGTAGAAATGTTCATAAAGATTTGCTGTAGTGTAAATTTGAATATCGCTAAGTGAGTAAAACAGTGTTTTATCTTGTATAACCTTGCACAGTGCTTGGTATTTAAAATAACAAGATTGAATACATAATTCAGTAAAGATATTCCAGTAAGTCTTTATACAACTTATTTTTTATTCTTTATACCAGGTGAATAGCTACACAAGCCCATCTTTTTATTTTTGCAGTGGGAGATGTCTGTCTTGTCTAACTTTACTTTTGTAAGCTTCATTCTTTGACTTGCAATAAACTGCTGTGGTAGGCTGTGTCTTTTGTAGTCATTGTTTCTATTTCAGGTTTTCATGATAGGCGCTACTACTGTTACTACCTTTTGCTTACACTTTTTAAAACAATGTCCTGATTGTCCTGATTTGATGTCTTTGTTGCCAGCTTTTCTATCTACTCATGCTAGTTGAGTCTTCTGAAGCCAGTTGCAATCGTGTGACTTTAATTTTCACATCTTTTTGTGTTTTTTATATAACACATGGTGATCCATGATACGGCACTAAAGCCTCTTGGTGATCTAATTCTGCCTTAGGTTTGTATCTCAGCATTCATCAAAAACAAGAAATAATTATGTTTTGCTAAATTTCTGTATCTATTTTTAAATCTGTTAAAGGACCTTTTCTTTTTGCCAGTCTTTTGCTAAGACCATGGCTTACTGTATATAGCCTAGGAGCCCGCTTTGGCCTCTGTATGCTGGGGTCACAAGTTTGTATTACTATGTTTAGCTTCTTTCTGTTGTTTTTAGCTATCCTTCAAAGTCCATCTTCTTGGGAAAATGCAAGTATAGATTCCTGTAAGTCTCTGATCAACAAATCTTCACCATTTAGTACATGCATCACCTTGCTTTGAGTGTATTATGTTTAAAGAGTTTATTTAGTGTAGTTAATTCATTAACATTGAACTCATGGCTGATGGTACTGGCGTTTATATCTAATGAAGTTTGCCTATATAAAGTTCAATTGCGACCTTTTGTAAATCACTTGTGAATGCTAGACAGCACTTCAGCTCGATGGTTGGGGGCTATTTTAAACAGTGAAATCACTAACAAAAGGCCAAAAGTGCAAAATAAGGTGTTTAAAATAGACCTTAAAAGGACACTGTCTCTAACGATGAGAACTGTAATCGGAGGTTGTGCTTTTGTTTCCTGGCTGTCCAAACCCAAATAATCACACAAAAAACTATATTAAGTACAGCACTGTTTTGGTCAATGGCTTGGGTGCATTCCTATCTAACTCTCATATCTTAAATTAACCCATTTATATTAGTCTGTTTATCGCCACTAGGCTGTGGCTTACTGGTAAGTTTCTCGCATTTTTCTCCTTCAGCAGCTACGTAGCATCTCCCTGACACTGCTCTCTTTCCTCCTATCTCTGCTTGGATTTCCCACCTTGCAATATTCTGCCCTGCCATAGGCCAAAGCAGCTTCTTTATTAACAAATGGTAATACAACATATTCACAGCATAAAAAGGGGAAATCCCACATCAGAGAACTGAAATACAAGGCAGAATATTACATTGACCATTGCTAAGAGTGTGCCTGTAGAGCAACTCAAACTTTGTGCAGAGATCACTCATGACCTCAGACTGCATGACTGCCAGCGTACCTCAGGTACTGATTCTGTAGCTGCAGTTCTTGTGAGTGGGCAAGATCTCCAGTGCAGGACTTAGGACCAACTTTGTGTCAAAGTCTGTACTGTCTCCTATTGAAGCCCGTGTGTATTTTCAAGCATTAGCGTCTCCAAAGGAGAACTCAGTTTCTTGCCCTCTCCTAGCTTTTCCTGTTTCTGTAAAATACAAATCACCATCCATTTAGCTATTCAAACTAAGTCTTGACAATAATCCTTAAAATCTGGGCATTCTAATCCCTGGGGCTGGGGTGGCAAGAGATTCAGAAGTTTGAAGCCAGTCTGTGCTTCCTGATAATTTACCTGATGGAAACAAACAAAAATCATCTGAGCCATCAGTTTACAAAAAGTCTTTTGGGACTGCAACATTTAAGATCACAGTTGTAGCAGTAGTCTCCCATTGGCTACTTCCAGTAATTTCTTAACACCTTAGTAAGGAATCTTTGTTTAGGTTTTTTTGTTTGTTTGTTTTTAGGTTTGATATTTTTATTTTTTTAGATTATTTTATGTATTGAGTGTTTGCCTGTATGTATGACTGTACCACATGCATGCTTGGTGCCCAGGGAGGTCAGAAGAGGGAGTCAACCCCCCTGGAATTGGAGTTATGGATAGTTGGAAACTACTGTATGGTTGCTGAGAATTGAACCCTGGTCCTCTGCAAGAGCAGTAAATGCTCTTAAACTCGGTGGTTCTCAACCTATTGGTTGCAACCCTTTGGGGGTCAAATGACCCTTCCACAGGGGTCACCTAAGACTATTGTAAAACAGATATTTACATTATGGTTTATAAAAGTAGCAAAGTTATGGTTATGATGTAGCAATGAAAATAATTTTATCATGGTTGGGGATCACCACAACATGAGGAACTGTATTAAAGTCACAACATTAGGAAGGTTGCTGAACCATCTTTCCAGCCATGTTTTTTGAGATGGTCTTTCTCTAATGGTAACCCGGACTCACCTCTAACTCAGGAGCTTCCTGTCTCAGCATCAGTGTGATTTGGGTGCTCTGACTCTTGAGCACTGTGCATCATGCTTAGCTACTCATAATAAATCGCCATCCTGCCGCCAACCAGCACTTCGTAGTTTTGTACTCAGAATCAAAACCTCCTTCCATGGCCTGCATCTCCCAGCACTTGCTTCCTCCTATTTGCTACACTGGTGGTTTTGTTGTTGTCTGATTTGGTTTGGTTCTTCAGAAGTGTTTTCATAGTTCATTTTCTTTACATGAACAAATGTTAAAGCTTGTAGAAAAGTCTTTTTCCAATAGTCTTATCAATCTTTAGATCTTACCTTAAAAATCACCTTAGATAGCCATGGTGGCTGATGTCTGTGATTCCAGCATTTAGACAGTAGATGCAGGATTAGTAAGTAGTTAAAGGCAGGCCTTGGCTCCATAGCAAGTTTAAAGCCAATTGGGTTGACATGTGCCAAAAAATGAAAATCACCTCAGAAAATTTTTTGGTCAATGTATTTGAAATCCTCATCCCCTCTCTCTTAAAACGCACTGTTTCCTTTTAATGGTCACCAGCATGTGTCCTGCTCATATACTTTCCGAAGGTCTTTTCCGAGATTAGATTCGAATATTAGAGTGGAGTGCAGGGCAGTGGCAAACCCTGCCTGACATGAGAGACTTTGTTAATTGTTGCTAAATGAAGTGCCTAAAATAATGAGTTTATTTGGGTAATTTTTACTGAGCTAAATAAATATATATTTTAATATATTCCCAGTAGAACTGTGATTGTTCTTGGTTTTATTTTATCTTGTTAGTGGATTTGCTGGTGCTCGTAAGTAAATTCGGATGGGGCAAGATTCAGTACCCGGCACCTACTTGGTAACTCACAATCATTTGTAATTCCAGGTCCAGGGGATCTTCTTCCTTCTTCTGGCCTCCAAAGACGCGTGAGAACACACAGTACACATATATTCAAACAGGCTTATACACAGACACACACACATAAAAATAAAATTTTGTCATTGACACATAGGATTTCTATTTTTCTTTTTGATACATACTAAGGATTGAACCCAAATCTCAGGTGTGCTAGGGAAGTGCTCTACCACTGTTACAACTTTCTCTTTACTTTAAAGTCTCTATTCCTCTAGCTTTAATTTGTTAAAAGACTAGTATTCTGGGGCTGCAGAGATGGCTTAGCAGTTAAAAAAAGACCCAAGTTCACTTCCCAGCACATACCATAGGATGATTCACAAATGCCTTCAACTCCAGCTCCATAGGGATCAGTGCCTCAGGCCTCCATGGGTCCTCCACATGCTTACATGTACCCATACACAGACACAAACATTTTAAAAGATAAAAATCTTTCTAAAGAAATAATAATGGCTTAAGTGGCACATGTTTAAAAAGAAAATACTTCTGGTTTGATGAAGAGCCTTGAGATTAAGTGACATACTTGAGGTCATAGGCCAGAGGAGTTTTCACAAGCAAGCAGTGTCCTAATTTGCAGTCTAGTAAGGTCATCTTGTTTCTACTGTATACCTCTGATTTCCATGGAATCTTCTAGGTTATTAAATTACATTCATAGAACAAACCCAACTTCCCTGATTGTTACATTTTTATTGCTTTAGTTTTAGAATTAGAAGTTTTTACTGAAAAAAATAACCTTTTTAAAAAAATTTTACTGATTTTTATTGAGCTCTACATTTTTCTCTGCTCCCCTCCCCGTCCGCCTCTCCCAAGGTCCCCATGCTTCCAATATACTCAGGAGATCTTTTTGGATTTTTTGAGACAGGGTTTCTCCGTAGCTTTTGATTCCTGTCCTAGAACTAGCTCTTGTAGACCAGGCTGGCCTCGAACTCACAGAGATCCGCCTACCTCTGCCTACCGAGTGCTGGGATTAAAGGCGTGCGCCGCCACCACCCAGCTACTCAGGACATCTTGTCTGAAAAAAAATAACTTTATTGCTGTAAAGGGACCGCATGACCATGGCAGCTCTCATAAGGGAAAACATTTAATTTGGGCAGGCTTACGGTTCAGAGTTTTAGTCCATAATCGTCATGGTGGATGGCTGCAGGCAGACACGGTGCTAGAGAAGGAGCTAAAAGTTCTAAATCTTCATACTCAGACATCAGGAAGTTAACTGAACACACTTTCTCCAACAAGGCCACACCTAGTAGTGCCACTCCCTGTGGCCCAAGTTAAAATACGGGAGTCAGTGGGGGCCATACCTATTCAAGCCATCACAAAAAGGCCCCACAATTTTGGGTCCATTTTCATACTGCCAGAGGCCTAGGATAAAAAGATTGTCAATAGCTATGTTCTTCTTAGATACCAAGAACAAATAAACCCTATGAACACTTGTATTTGTTCTACTTTAACATTATCGATCATTGTTCTACTTCGTGAGTGTAAGAATGACTTGGAAATATTTTTAAGTTGTTATTCGAGCAAAATAGAAGGTTCTAAGTTTGATGTGTTACCTGATGAGTTTTTCCATTTCCTGTTTGTCCAACTCTACTAATAATTTCAAAACTGATGTACAGAGTGCTAGCTAAACTTCTAGAAGGCATCATCAGGATCCAGGCAGGAGGAAGCACATGGACATACATATCTGCTGTGTCTACTGTGTTCCTTATCTCAGTTCTCATTGGATGTCAGACTGCAAATGGTACTTGTATTTTATTTTTCAGAAATCATACATCGTATAATTTAACTATGTGACAGGCATTACCTTCCCATCTGTCCTTAGCACCCATGATACAGTTCATCGGGAGATAGTTTGGAATCCCTGAAGAGTTGGACTTTGGGATCTTCTTCACCACTAATTGAAATGGCTTAGACTGGATGGCAAGATTTGCAAATTGTATTATAGATTATATTTATGAAGTTGTTCAATTGGTTGTGAAAAGTTTTTAAAATTAGAGTTGGAATTTTGTTGTAGGAGGCTGCTTGTTCATCCTGTCTGCCTACACTCCCGAAATAACTACACAGAAACTGTATTAATTAAATCATTGCTTGGCCTATTAGCTCTAACTTCTTATTGGCTAGCTTTTACATCTTAATTTATCTCATTGCCTTTATTTTATATTTCACCAAGAGGTTCGTGACCTACCAGCAAGGTTCCAGCATATCTGTCTCTGGAGGCAGCTCCATGGCTTCTCTCTGACTCTGCCTCCTTTCTCCCAGTATTCAGTTTAGTTTTCCCTGCCTACGTAAGTTCTGCCCTATTTTCTTTATTCACCAATGGTATTCACATCATACAGAGGAGAATCCCACATCAGAGTTTAAAATTAATAGGTGGATTACTATGTCTCAGACTGCAGTGTGTGTTTATCAGGCTGGGAAAGTAGAAGTCTTTTTCTAAATTCCTAAGAAATTATCTGAAATTTGGATCAGATTTTTTACAACCAAAAGTCTTACCCGGTGTCAGATCATGTATGTAAAACCTCTAGTAGGTTCTAGGTACAGAACTCAGAAATTACTAATTACTATAAGGATACATACAGTCTAACCTCTGCTAAAGATGATATCTCCTTTGAATTTTCATGATACTTTGCCTTTTATCAGTGCATCCGTGTATTTAAGACTTGTGCATGTTCCAGTATAGTGATATTTTATTTATGTTTTAATAAATAGAGATCAGAGGGTAAAACTAAGCCACTAGAGGCCAGGCAGTGTGGCATCACATACCTTTAATCCCAGGATTTGTAAGACAGAGGCAGATGTTGAAGGCCACCCTGGGCCACACAAGATCAGTACAGAAACAGATCCAGGTGATGGTGATGGCTCACACCTTTAATCCCAGCACTAGAACGGATTATAAAATGGGAGGAAATAGAGGCTCGGGGTTCAGTCTGTAGTCAGTCACTCAGCCTTGATAAAGGTAAAATTTCTCAAGTGGCTTGGCTGTTTTGCTTTTCTGATCTTCAGCTTAAACCCCAGTATCTGTCTCTGGGTTTTTATTATTTGTTCAACATTTCATACAACTTTAACGTAAGTAAAAATTAAAAATCTAGTGAAGTAGAAGTAGAAACCTGTTCGGTTGACACAAATTTGTAGTTTCAATCTTGGTCTCACTGTTTGCCTTCAAACTACATTGTGTGTGTGTGTGTGTGTGTGTGTGTGTGTGAGAGAGAGAGAGAGAGAGAGAGAGAGAGAGAGAGAGAGAGAGAGAGAGAGAGAGAGAGTTAAAAATGTAAGTATACATGTGTGGTCAACATTGAATTCCTTCTTTTTTTCAAGGTTTGTTTGTTTGGTTGGTTGGTTTTTTGTTTTTGTTTTTGTTTTTGTGTTTTTTTTTTTTTTTTTTTTTGGTTTTTTCGAGACAGGGTTTCTCTGTGGCTTTGGAGCCTGTCCTGGAACTAGTTCTGTATACCAGGCTGGTCTCGAACTCACAGAGATCCGCCTGCTTCTGCCTCCCAAATGCTGGGATTAAAGGCGTGTGCCACCATCGCCTGGCCATTGTTTGGGGTTTTTTATTGTTTGTTTTTGGAGGCAGGTTTCTTACTGATTCTGGAGCCCATCATTTGAATTGACTGAATGGTCAATGAGCTCCAGGGATCCCTCTGTTCCATATACCAAACTGTCAGCCCTGCCATTATGGTTGTAGGATTATAGACACATATGCCTAGCTTTTATATAAATGCTGTTGACCTGAACACAGGTCCTTATTCTTACACTACAGCCACCTCACAGACTGAACCATCTCCCCAGCCAGGAAACACGTGTTCTTTGGGTGATGGTGTTGGTTTTGGTTGGTTGCTTTTGGTTTTTGTTTATTTGTTTTTTAAGAGGGGAGGGTGTCTCTGTGTACCTCTGGCTATCCTGGAACTTACTAGGAATAATGGTATGCATTACCATGCCCAGCTGAAACCTTTGTTCTTAAAAGAGAAAATAATTCTTTAATCCCAGCACTTGAGAGGCAGAGGCAGGAAGATCTCTGAGAGTTTGAGGCCAATCTGCTCTACAGAGTAAGTTCCAGGAGAGCCAGGATGTTAAACAGAGAAACCTCGTTCAAAAAATGAAAGAAAGAAGAAAAGAAAGAAAAAGGAGCCAGGCGATGGTGGCGCACGCCTTTAATCCCAGCACTCGGGAGGCAGAGGCAGGCGGATCTCTGTGAGTTCGAGACCAGCCTGGTATACAGAGCTAGTTCCAGGACAGGCTCCAAAGCCACAGAGAAACCCTGTCTTGAAAACCAAAAAAAAAGGGGGGGGGGGAGAAAAAGGAGATCAAACTGGTAGTGCATCCTTGAAACCCTACACCTCAAAAGATGGGCGAGAACATAGCAAAATTTCACCTCAAAACCAAAAAGCAAGAATTAAGAGAACTAGCATATGACAATAGCAAGTAAGACAGATCAGAAAGGAAAACCAGCCAGTTCTGAGTACCTGATGTAGAAGTCCCTAAATCTACTTTGCCTTCTGAGGTTTCTTACCTTTCTATGCACTTAACCAAAGAACAGTCAAAACAGCACAGATGAAAGAAAACCAGATCAAGAGTGAGGAAATCTGCTTTTGGCTTTCACTGTCCTATTTTTAACAGGTTGCTTAAGATTCAGCAGATTAAATGTTGATTAATTAGACATTTATTCAGCTAAGAAGACAGCTTTTGTTTTGACTTCCTGCTACAAATCTTTGGAAAACTTACAAATTGGGTTTTAAATTGTAAATGATCTCTTTCCAGCCTCATTTGCCTGATATTTTTAAAGACTTATTTTTAATTTAATGTGTATGAGTGTTTTGCACACATTCGTGCAAATCCACTGTTTGTATGCGTGTCTGTCTGTCTGGTGGCCATGGAGGACAGGAGACCATATCAGATCAGATTGGAGTTATAGTTGTAAGCCACCGTGTGGGTAATGAAAACCAAACCTCAGTTCTTTGCAAGAGCAGCAAATGTTCAATTACTGAGCCATCTCTCCAGCTCCTGCTTGATTTTTGATGTTTCAAAATCAAACCTTGTGTAACCTTGGCTGGCCTCGAACTCAGAATCACCTGCATGTGTCACCACTGCCCAGCTTGCTGCTTGTTTTTTTTTAATGCATGCAAAGTCACTTTATAGACACTTATAAATTTTAAAATTAATTTTTTTCATATAATCTGATTTCTTCCTCCCAGCCCCCACATACTTCCCCAGCAACCCACATCCATACTTTTTCTTTCCCTCTTTCTCATTAGAATATAGGCAGGCATCTTTTTAAAAAGAAAAAAGGAAAAAAATTTAAAAACAAAATCTAAGTAAACCAGAATAGGACTAAACAAATGGTGGGGGAGGGGAGAGCCAAAGAAAGATACAGAGGGTATCGACATTCATGGGTTTTTTTTTTCCCCAGTACATAGCTGTATCATAATGGACAATTTGATAGAGGTCTATTCTGCAAATACTGGAAACAAAGGTTTTGAAACTAGAACATTAATTTACTGACTTTAATTAATGTGTCGGTTATAAGAAGAATGGATAAATGAGAAGTGGTAGGATTCAGAAAGAAGGATAGATGGATAACACGGGCCCAGTTTTATCAAAATTCCTCAGTCTATGCATTTCTGTTAATGGGGCTCAGAATTGTTTAAAAGGGGAGACAGTAATAGGAACAATCCTGATTACAAAGTGGACTTGAGGATCACAGACTGATTCTGCCCACAAACACCTAAAGTTTGGTCTCTCATTTTAGAAATGTTAGGAAAGCTGAAGTAACTGTTTTGCTTGTTTGTGATTGTGGCTGTGGGTTGTAGGATTAAAAGCAACATTAGCGTCCTCTGACATATATTGATGTGTATATCATCTTTGGCTGCTTTTTTGCTGCTACAGAAGATTTCAGTAGAGACTATATGGCCCATAAGTCCTAAAATGTTTCCTCTCTGGCCTGATACAGCAAAAAAATGGCTGAAGGGATGGACAAGCAGATCACTGGTTAAGCATGTACCACCCACTCTTGCAGAGGACCTGAATTTGTTTACCAGCCTCAACATAGAGTAGGTTGTAACCTCCAACCTTCAGAAGATCTGATATCCTCTGGCCCCCACGCTCACATCCACATTCACATAATTTTTAAAAAGAGAAAGAAAGAAAAAGTTTTGAAAATAGTTTACTGACTCTTGAATAGAGCCAAACTCATCTTAAGGTACAACATCCAGAGGTGGTGAGATTATCCAGCTAATGGTGATCACAGTGTAAATACGTTTCAGAGTCCCATAGGCAACACTACCCGTAGGTAGAAACACTACCTCTGTTTCGTTGCTTTTATTAGAGGAACTAATATAATATCTGTGAGTGATCAGAAAACTTATGCTGCAGAATTTTGTTACGAGTTCCTTATAGAGGGGCTGGAGAGTTGACTCAACAGTTAAGAACGCTGGCTATTCTTGGAGTGGACCCGGGTTCAATTCCTAGCACACACAAAGTGGTTCATAATCTGACCTCCATAGGGACCCGACACACATATGATTAACATGCAAGGCAAAATACTCATGCAAAAGCAGCCTTGTTAATTTAGGTTGGGGAAGAATTTGATTGTTGTGCGTGTTTTTGTCTTTGGTTTGGCCAGCCAGCCAGTTTGATGATGTGATGTTTTCTTGTAACCTTTCAGTCAAATGGACGGACTGTTGAAGTACCTGAGGATGAAGTTGTTAGAACTCCTCGAAGTATAACAGCAAAGCAGCCACCAGAGACAGACAAGAAAAATGAAAAGGTAAGCTTGGGAACACAAGGCATTGTAAGTTTTTAATAAAGGCAGTGACATAAAAAAAAATCATGCTTTTTGTGATTGATAGGATTGTGTATCTTCCATTTAAGGAAACTCCAGAATTTAAAATAATGATACTTGGATAGGTAGTTAAAGTTTTTTTTAAAGAAGATTATGCTACCAAATATTCTTAAATATTACAGTGGTGTTAATAAATGTTCATTATGCCAAAAGTAACTTATGTCTTGAGTATTTTTTGTTTGAGTAAGGTTCAGGCTTTATAAGTTATTTCTTATACAAAAATAGATAGAGCCTTGATATTTGTTGATATTGTACCTTGTAATATAAAAATGCTTAGCAAAACTGTCAGATGGTATTGTTTAAATAGATTTCCATTGTTAGGGAAATTGAATAATCTACTTATTAAGCAGTTAACTTTATTTAACAAAATAATTCTATACTGAGGTCCTTATTTAAAAGGTTTGGATGATGGCTGGCAACATGACTCAGTGAGTACAGGCATTTGTCACCAAGTTCTATCCCCAGAATCAACATGATAGTAGGAAAGAAGTTACTCCTCCAAATTGTCCTCTGACTTCCACAACAGATGAGTGCATTGGATCTCCCTGGAGCTGTTGTTACTAAGGGTTATGAGCTGCCCTTTGTTGGTGCTGGGAAATGCACTCAGGTCCTCAGAAAAGTAACTATTGCTCCACTGAGATGTATCCAGCCCTAAGAAACATGGTTCTTATACAGAAAGTAATTGTTTCTCAAGTTATAATATTGGCTACATTTCTTGTCATTTGAGTAAGCCTTATAGATACAACTTGGTCTAGAAAGGAAACAAGCACACACACATCATATATGGAGAGCTAGAGTGAACTTGGGTGTATAAAGCAGATTAAACCAGCTGCCATAGTTAATGTCTCTGTTTTTATAGCCTAGACTAACTTCAAACTTATGATCCTTCTGTCTCCACCTTCATAATGCTGGGATTACAGCTGCATGCCACCACATCTCGTAGTTTTTTACATCTTTGTTTTGATATGGAGGCCAATCAGTGCCTCACTGATACGTTCCTAGTAGAGATCATATAAGGATATTAGCCAGGCATTGTGATAATAATTACTGAAGGGGTAGAGAAATAGTAATGTTTTTTTACCCTCAGAAGGATTACAGTCTAGGTAAGGAAAGAAGCTATTTGATAAAATAGGGTATTTGGTGCTGTGTAACCAGTGCAGAAAAGGAATCCTACTTGGGTATCCAGAAAAGACTGATTTGCTGGGCATGGTGATGCTCAGCTTTTATCTGGTGCTTTGCAGGCAGAGACAAGTAGATCTCTGTGAGTTCAAGGGCAACCTAATCTATAGTGAGTTCCAGGCCAGCCAGGGCTGCAGAGTGAAGGAGACCGTGGCTCAAAAAAAGAGAAAATACTGACTTAGTTATTAAGATTGGGTGGTATTTCAGAAACTGGGGCGGGGGGAGAATCAAAATGAACATATTCAGACTCACTTAAAGGAAAAGCCTTAAAGATGAGTGATTAAGATGGGAGGAGCATATGTTTTTTTTAACTTATTTATATGTAAAACCAGATAAATTCGTGTGTTGGCAGCATATGATTATGAATCCATTTTGTGTCTAGGATTACAAAGATCTAAACGAAAAAGGAAAATCTGAAAATTGCTAATTAGAAAAGTAATTATAAACAAAATGTATAAAGGTTGGTTACTATTAAATTGTTAAAAATGAAGTTAGTGATATACACTGAAATCATTAGCTATTATAAAATCATTCACTCTAAGAGCTAATAGTATTCAGTGAGCCAAGTATTTTTGCACATTACTTCATCTTAACAAGCAACAGTGAAGAGGGTGTTTATTTTAAATAATATTTCATTTTAAGTCATTAAATATTCATTCAAAGTTAATTTTAATATAGTAGAGTATGAAAAGGTTTTTTTTATGTGTGTAGGTATTTTGCCTACATATATATCTGTGCTCTACATAGGGCAGTGCCCGTGGGGGGTAAAAGATGGTGTTTAGTTTATCTTTAGTTTCAGATAGTTTCTTCTCTAAAAATTGTTCATGCTTTCTCCGTGCTTTTAGAAAAAATTTCGCAGTTTATTTCTTTTAAGATGTGTTTACTTTTTGTCTGGTTGTATGTATGAATGCCTGTGTGAGTTTTTGTGTTATGTTGCAGGTACATGATGAGGTCAAGGGCCATCAAATCCCCTGGAACTGGAGATTCAGGCAGTTGTGAGTGGCATGCATGGGTACTGAGGACTAAATTCAGATCTGTTGTAAGAGCAGATCTTCTTTTAACCAGTGAGCCATGTCTCCAGCCCCCACACCCCACAGTTTTGAACCTGACTTAAAAGCCCTGCCTATGGAATTAGCCCAATTTCAGCTTCTTGATCTTTCTTACTTCTAGTCACATTAATTTTCTTTCTTTTTTGTTAGGGAGTTTTATTTTGAAATTAATAGAAGTAGTTACTAAACTGGGCATGGTTGTACACACCTTTAATTTCAGCACTCAGGGAGCAGAGGCAGGTGGATCTCTGAGTTCCAGAACAGCTAGAACTGCATACATAGTGAGATCCTGTCTTTAAAAATAAAATAAAAAAATACATGCAGCCACAGTCAAATTATATAATATTTCCTTCACCCTCAAAAGAAATCTTATGTCTTAATAATTAATTCTTTATTTTTTTTTTTACCAGTCATTTCCAACACTGAAAACACTTACCTGATGTAATGCCAAGGGAGGATATTCAGAATTATTTGAAGGGGGAAAGTTCTCTTCGATTCTCCATTGGATATATCTCTGTGTGGGCCAGGGATATAACTCAGTAATAAATCATTTGCTTTATCATGCACAGGACCCTGGGTTTAACCTCCAGCACCACAAAATGAAACTTAACAAATGCATATTTGTGAACATCTTTTAATTTTCTTCATGTGCCACAATCAAAACAACTTATCTCAATAAGTTGGACAAAGAAGTAGTTAAATTAGTTATACAAACCAGACATTAAAGATATTTGAAATACATTTAATGCTGTCCTCACAAACATGTCATTTTTAAAAATATTTGTTTGTTTGCTTTTATTTATTTATTTATTTGGCTGGCTGTTTGGTCGGTTGGTCAGTCAGTCAGTTGGTCTTTCAAGACAGGGTTTCTTTGTGTAGCTTTGAAGCCTGTTCTGGAACTCACTGTGTAGACCAGGCTAGCCACAAACTCACAGAGATCTACCTGCCTCTGCCTCTTGAGTACTGGGATTAAAAGCGTGCAGCATCACCACCTAACTATAAACATGTCATTTTGTTTTGAAAAATATCACTATGTAGATATAATTATGAGTATAGATAGTTGTTATTTTAAATACATTAGCATTATTAAATAGTACTTTAGTTTCTTGAGTATCCTCAGACCGAGAAGTTTGAGAATTGTCACCAAACAAAATAATTCCAAAGCAGCATACATTGAACTAAGCATCAACTAGAGTAACTTGTAACAATGCTTCCTGAATGCAGAGTGCTTACTTACTTACATTTGTGGTTTTCCTTCTATAATGTATTATAGTTTGTCAGAGCTTTACAAGTCATAGCTGTTTATCAAATGTGTACAGACACTTTTAAGTGTCTGTATCAGTCTATATTCCCATCAACAGTAGAATCCCCTTTGTTTTACAGCTCATCATAATGGATTTACGTGGTGGGTGTGGGTGTGTGCGCACACACACTTACACATGCATTTGTATGAGTGTGTCTGTGTATCTATAGATGTGCGTGTACCACAGTGCATGTGATCAGAAGATAGCATTTGGGAGTTGATTCTCTCATACCTTGATGAAGCAGAGTCTCTCTTGATTCTGCTGCCCTGCATACTCCTGTCTCTACCTCCTATTTCTCCAAAGGAGTTCTGGGATTACAGGTGTATACCACTACATTACATGGGTTCTACAGGTTTTGGATCAAAATCAGGTCAGTGAGCTTGCATTACAAGCACTTTTACCTGTTAAACCATTTCACCAGCCCTTGCATTTCCCTGATGATTGGAGTGTTGCTCATTTCTTCATATACTTACTGGCCATTTGTCTTCAGAAATATCTGTTCAAATATCTTATCCATTTTTAAATCAAATTATTTGGGATTTTTACTGTTACTGTTGTATGGACAAGATTTAAGCCGGGCAGTGGTGGCGCACGCCTTTAATCCCAGCACTCAGGAGGCAGAGACTGGCGGATCTCTGTGAGTTCGAGGCCAGCCTGGTCTACAAGAGCTAGTTCCAGGACAGGAACCAAAAGCTATGGAGAAAACCTGTCTTGAAAATTTAAAAAAAAAAAAAGATTTAATAATGTGCCTGATCCTGTGCTGGAATATGTCAATAAATAGGGTTGTGAGTATAGTAACAAGAAAGATAAACAATTGTACCAAAGATTTCCCCTAGGGGTATTAGCTATAGTAGAGCTCCTTAAAAGTGTAAGATGGTAACTGAGACCTTAGGGGCACAGGTCTGTAATCACTAGAGAAATAACAGTTCAGGGACAGAATGCTTATAGCATGAATATACTGTGTACACAAAGAAAATCTTTCATGTCAGTAAACTGACTGGGATAAATAACGTATTGAATATTTATTGTAAAGTTTTATGTGCATATTCATTCTCATCTGGATTAACATTTCTGGTAAAAAAAACTTAGAAATAGTGATAAATTAAGGCATATTTAAGTCTAATGTAAGCTGATATTAACTAACAAATCTATTTATTGACCTCTACATTTTTCTCTGTTTCCCTCCCTGCCTCTCCCTTCCCTTTCAGCCCTTTCCCCATATCCCCATGCTCCCAGTTTACTCAGGAGATCTTGTCTTTTTCTATTTCCCACGTAGATTAGATCCATGTATGTCTCTCTTAGGATCCTCATTGTTGTCTGGGTTCTCCGGGATTGTGATTTATAGGCTGGTTTTCTTTGCTTTATGTTTAAAAACCACTTATGCGTGAGTACATGTGATAATTGTCTTTCTGGGTCTGGGTTACCTCACTCAAAATAATGTTTTCTAGCTCCATCCATTTTCCTGCAAAATTCAAGCTGTCATTATTTTTTTTCTGCTCTGTAGTACTCCATTGTGTAAATGTAGTACATTTTTCTTATCCATTCTTTGATCAAGGGGCATTTAGGTTGTTTCCAGGTTCTAGATATGACAAGCAATGCTGCTATGAACATAGTTGAGCACATGTCCTTGTGGCACAATTGAGCATCCTTTGGATATATATCCAAAAGTGATATTACTGGGTCTTGAGGAAGGTTGTTTCCTAATTTTCTGAGAAATCGCCGCAGTGATATCCAAAGGGGCTGTACCAGTTTGCATTCCCACCAGCAATGCAGAAGTGTTCCCTTTTCCCCACAACTTCTCCAGCATAAGTTGTCATCGGTGTTTTTGATCCTGGCCATTCTTACAGGTGTAAGATGGAATCTCAGAGTTGTTTTGATTTGTATTTCTCTGATGACTAAGGATGTTGAGCATTTCTTTAAGTGTCTTTCGGCCATTTTAGATTCCTCTGCTGAGAGTTCTCTATTTGTACTCCATTTTCTTATTGGATTATTTGTTCTTTTGATGACCAATTTCTTGAGTTATTTGTGTGTTTTGGAGATCAGAATATGGGATTGGTGAAGATCTTTTCCCATTCTGTAGGCTGTCATTTTGTCTTGTTGACCGTGTCCTTTGCTTTATAGAAGCTTTTCAGTTTCAGGAGGTCCCATTTATTGCTTCTTTCAGTGTCTGTGCTGCTGGGGTTATGTTTAGGAAGTGGTTCCCTGTGCCAATATGTTCAAGTGTACTTCCCACTTTCTCTTCTATAAGGTTCAATGCGACTGGCTTTATGTTGAGGTCTTTGATCCATCTGGACTTGAATTTTGTGCATGGTGATAGATATGGGTCTATTTTCATTCTTCTACGTGTTGTTATCCAGTTATACCAGCACCATTTGTTAACTATGCTTTCTTTTTTCCAT
The DNA here is from genome assembly GCF_037038515.1 of Microtus pennsylvanicus. NCBI lineage: Eukaryota > Metazoa > Chordata > Mammalia > Rodentia > Cricetidae > Microtus > Microtus pennsylvanicus. Next base: position 65,356,482 of record NC_134580.1, on the reverse strand, counting down.
TTGATATTTTTTGCTTCTTCATCAAAAATCAGGTATTCAACAGTGTGTGGATTAATATCCGGGTGTTCTATTCGGTTCTATTGGTCCTCTGTCTGTTTTTATGCCAATACCAGGCTGTTTTCAGTACTGTAGCTCTGTAGAAGAGTTTGAAGTCAAGGGTTGTGATGCTTCCATAAATTCTTTTATTGTACAGGATTGTTTTGGCTATCTTGGGTTTTTTGATTTTCCATATGAAGTTGAGTACCGTTCTTTTGAGGTCTGTGAAGAATTTTGCTGGGATTTTAATGGGCATGGCATTGAATCTGTAGATTGCTTTTGGTAAGATTGCCATTTTTACTATATTTACCTACCCAAGAGCATGGGAGATCTTTCCATTTTCTAGTGTCTTCAATTTCTTTCTTCAAAAATTTAAAGTTCTTGTCATACAAGTCTTCCACTTGTTTGGTTCGAGTTACTCCGAGATATTTTATGCTATTTGTGGCTAGTGTGAAGGGTGATGTTTCTCTGATTTCTTTCTCGGCCCATTTATCATCTGTGTACAGGATGGCTACTGATTTTTTTTTTTTGAGTTAATCTTGTATCCTGCTACATGACTGAAAGTATTTATGAGGTTTGGGGTCGCTTATGTAAACTATCATATCATCAGCAAATAAATAGTGAGAGTAGTTACTAACAAATATTAATGTACTTGAGTGAGTGTAATTCTACCCTTTTTCAGTGTCTGTCCTTTGAGGGAAGGGCTGAGGAGAGAGTTTGTGTGTACCAGTGAATTTAAACTTAGAAGGGCATGGATAACCGGTTGTTTATTTACATGAGCACAGGTATCCAGTGGCTACACTACTGAAAGAAAGTTTCTCCTTTCCCCTCAGAAACCATTAATTGCATATAATGCTTACAAAATTAACTGCATGTAATAAATCAAAGAGGGACTGGGCCTTGTAAGCACCTCCTCACTTCATGTTGACAAGCATCTTGTACAGTGCAGATACTGGGGGCTAAAGAGGTAAAAAATGTATTGTGTCTGGAAGCTCTTAATATCCTTTCCACTTCCTCTTGGTGTTCACTGAGCCCTGGAGGGAATGACACAGGTGTTCCATGCAGGGCTGAGCATTTTAGTAACTTAATCTCAGTATTTTGAACAATTGTGAGTCTCTGAAGTAACCACTGCCCATTGCAAAAAGAAGCTTCTTTGACCCAAGCTTATAGCAGCACTAATCTGCTGTCATAAATAAATACTTAGAAGGCACCTTGACAGGTACATCATGTCCTTTTAGCAAAATCATAGCAGCTTCCTCACTAAGACCTATGACTTCATCCTTACCACAGCCTTTTTAATGTTTCCAGTACCAAATGTGAATTCCTGCCTGTGGAGCAGGCCTCAAATCCAATGAGAGTAATTGGTTACTTCCTGCCAGTGATGCCGTTATTGCACCAGTGCAGACATTTGCTGGCAGATGAGACTAGCATGCAGGACCCACAGTTGAGTAAGACTGTTGATGACAGTTCTCCCCCAGCAGCCTATGTAGCACTAAGGCAGCAGAGAGGAAGCTCACCTCCACCTTGATTTGTATACTATGTGTAATTATTATTAAATGTGCTTTTGCAGTTAAATTAGCCGGAATAGCAGGTTATTTGTAAATATGGAGTCTGGAGTTAGAACTGGACCTTATTCCTAGTTTCACCCATGATCTTAGACATTTTCTGTAATCTCCTATGACCTCAATTTTCTTATCTATAAAGGGGGGATGCTTACTTAGGTTCTGGAGACATAGACTATCTGTTACAGCAACCACTTGCTACATGTGGATATTGAATACTCAAAATGTAACTAATCTGAATTGAGATTAAGTATAACATACACTGTTTCAGATGGATTAGCCATGATTACACCAGATGCCAAAGACTTAGATCACCCTCCTCTTTATACTTTGTCATTGTTATTAAAATACATTTTTTAATAATTGGTTACTGTTGAAGTGATAGTATTTTAGATATATTGTACTAGTTGTCTAGCCTAATAAGTTATGTTATAAAATGTTAATATACCTATATAGCTTGAATAAAGTTTTATTGGAACAGGGTATGAGTTCATTTTTATGTTGTATATAAGCCTGCTTTTATACTACAAAGTTATATGGTTATCACAAAGCCACCAGGCCTTTAAAACCTAAAACGCTTGATTTTCCAGTCTTTAACCGACAAAGTTTGTTGTACCTGCTCTAGCCTGTAATAGATATCAGTGTATTATCGTTTCCTTAGAATGGTTATGGCCAAGACAGAAATAAGAGGTTGTTTAGTGAGGAAAGGGAGATGGGGAATACTTGCTAATTGACTAAAGAAAATGATGATGATGATTTTACAAGTTCTTTGAATATACTGAAGCCACTGAATTCTTATAAAATTTTAATTCTTTTAAAAAGTAGGTATGAACAACCTGGTAAATATAATAAAGCAGTATGCTAAACATGATACATGATGAGAACATTCAAAAAGTCAAATGCAGATCAGTTAGGAAGAGAATAAAACAACTTGTAAAAAAGTGATTTAAAAATATACGCTTATGTCAAAAAACAGTTTTTACTACATTTCAAAATTCATACCATTTAAGAATACAGTTGTCCCTCAATCTCTGTCTGGTATTGGCACCTGGACCCCATGCAGATACCAGTCAATTTCTTTAGGTGCTTAAATCCCTTATACTATAAAAAGTTAACTATTTGTAATATCTATCATATATACCCTTCCATACTTTTGTGTCTAAATAATTTACAGTACTTAATAAACTATAAGTGCTGTTTAAATAATTCTTATACTATATTGCTCAGGGAGTGCTCACAAAAAATCTGTACAGGTGCGTTTTATTCCCTCGTATGTTTTCAATATGAAGTTGATCGAATCCATCCATAGATGGGAAACTGACAGGTATGTCAGTCTGACTCTGTCTGCAAGTTCTCATGTAGGAAAGCACTTAGATATCATCTGCTTGGTTCATTCAAAGTGTGCTAATCGTTGATTCATATTATAAATATCTTATCATTACAATGCAGCCTGTAACTTAAAGATGCTGTGCAGTAATGAGTGACTACAGTTATGTTTAACCAGACATTTAAGGCTGGGTGTGGCGGTACACAACTATAATACAACTGTGCCTATGCTGTAATCTTAGTACTCTGAAGGAAGAGGCTGGAGGCTTAGGAATTTGAGGTCATGGTGTGGGATTCCCCTCTGTATGCTGTGAATATCATTGGTAAATAAAGAAATTGGCTTGGCCTGATAGGTTAGGACAGAGCTAGGATGGGAAAACTAAACTGAATGCTGGGATAAATAAGGGCAGAGTCAGAGAGAAGCCATGTATTTCTACCAGAGACAGACGCTGGAATGTTAGTCGGTAAGCCACAGCCACGTGGCCATACACATTAATAGAAATGGGTTAAATTAAGACATAAGAGTTAACCAATAAGAAGCTAGAGCTAATGGGCCAAGCAATGATTTAAATAATATGGTTTCTGTGTGATTATTTCGAGGCTTGGCGTCCGGAAACCAACAAGGTCAGCCCGGGTTAAAGGCGAACTTATTTCAATAAAACAAAGCACCAAAACCCTACAGTATTGTTAATGTTGTTTCTTTTTTGGATACACCTATCTAAACACAGAAACCATGTGCAGTTTTGGGGAAGCTTTTGAAAGGATGATATAAAATTAGCAGGAAGGGAATTAGAAGGCTGTTCCAGAATTTGTATCTTACTTGGGTATTTTTATCTTATTGACTTGTTAGACAGTCTGAAATATTTTTTCTCATTGCTTTGAAACTGACCAAATATTCTGCTTTATACAATTGATACATCAGTTTGTTGTACATAGGGTTTATCAGCAATATACTAATCAAACCATTATTTGGTATATAATTTCTCTCTTGAAAATGGCAGTGGGTTTTAATTTTATTGCCCCTAGAGCAGCATATTACAATACTTTATTTATACTATAATGTAGGACACATTATGTGTAAGAGCATAATGTGGTTTTGGAACCAAGCAGACCTTGAATTTTAACTTCATTTACTAATTTAATGTGACCCCGTAGAGCCTGTGTAATGTTTAATTACTATTTATATCTCCATTTTCTCATCTCTAAAAATGTATTTTTAAAGAATAAAGAAAATTACTGTAATTAGCACAAAGTAACCACTCAAATGATAACCTTATTGCCACATAATATGCTAAGTTTAAATCAAACTTAAATTTTTTACTTGTCAGTATCATACATTTCATTATGTATTTTACTGACTCCTGCCTTTTTTTTCAAAAACATAGAAAAATAATAAGTAACATTTTATTTTACTATTTCAGTCAAAGAAAAATAAGAAGAAATCAAAGTCAGATGCAAAAGCAGTGCAAAACAGTTCACGCCATGATGGAAAGGAAGTTGATGAAGGTATTTGAGCAAGGGAAAGGCCCATAGAAAATATTTAAATTTTTTAAACTAAGGTGTGTGGTATACAAGCTGCATTTGTTTCAGTTAATCTTGTATGTAGCTCTTTTTAATTTCCATAAATTTTAACATAAAGATCTGTGACGTTGTTAAGAAACACTTTGGTTATCTAAATCATTTAAGCATCCAATGGTGCTTATTCTTTAGATTTATGTTTGCTCAATATTCTGAGCAATTGAGAGGCCATTCATCTTGTCTTTGTTTCCTAAAAATATGGTTTGGAGTTTCCCATTTTTCTTAAATTTACCATTCCAAAAAGGCTGTGTGCAAAATTCTTGAATAAGCCATTTATTATCGTACCCTAAACCCATGTATTAGTAGCAGATATAACACTCTCCTTCTACCCAACAGGATAAAAAGATAAGAGACAATTATTTTCTGTCACTTTTCCTAAACCATATGCAAAATTTTTGTTAAAAAGCAAAACTAGTATAAAAATAGGTTTTTTTGCCTCAAATAACGTGAGATTAGAATAAATTCTTAGAGCAAATTAATATAATCAGCACTCTTGGTTTTTAGCTTAATTATCTAAATTTATTATATCTGCCCCATCCCATATTTTTTCCCCTCAAATCTACAACTTTTTTGTTTTCCCCTTACTGAATAACATTTTTTTTCTCGGGCTATGTCAGGAGCCTGGGAAACTAAAATTAGTCACAGAGAGAAACGACAACAGCGTAAACGTGATAAAGTGCTGACTGATTCTGGTTCATTGGATTCAACTATCCCTGGGATAGAAAATACCATCACAGTTACCACCGAGCAACTTACAACTGCATCATTTCCTGTTGGTTCCAAGAAGAATAAAGGTATATTAGTGGAACATAAGAGTGGTACATCAAATCAAACTCCTTTAAGTCAGATGTACAAATTATTATGTCACAATCTATTTTGATCTGCTAACATCATTGTGCTGATATACCCTTCTTCATGAGAGTATTGTGAACCACATCCTGGTTTACCGCATAACAGCAGTGTTATTAATATTGCCTAATGAATGGCTTATTAAATTAAAATTTGCCTTTCTGCCTTGAGTCACATTAGAAAATGTTGCTTCTTTCCCTCGTGTATGTTGCTTTGCCCAGTCCTCTTACATCTCCATTTCTTACTGTGAATAAGACATTAAGTGGAATATTTATCACCATTCTGCATGTTGGGCACTTTCATTCCAACATGGAACAAGCATGTTGTGGTTAGTGCAGGTTCTGTCTCTCCACCCCAGTTTTGTTATTGTTGTTTTGGTTTGGTTCTTGTTTTGTCAATTTTCTAAGTGTTGATAAAGCTAGACCAGAACTTCAAAGATGATGGAGCCAGTATCCTTCCTACCCAGAACTCAGCTGTGCAAACTGTCCAGCATTGAAAACTACCCTAAGGTAGCACTTTGTACTGATAACATTTTACCCTAAAGACAACAGTTGCAAAGTGATGCTGCTCAGCTTGATGCAAAGCATTGGTTTATCTCCTTTGTCTTTTGTCAGTGACCTCCCTGTTTTCGATCTCTGGGTTGTTAGCAGATCACCTTCTTAACCTTGCTGTTTTTATGTTTGCTCTTTGTTTGCTAACTTACTGAAATTTACTGCTATGGTACAGCAGTGAGTTCTCCTTATCCATTATGCTACCGTATAGTATCAATAGTTTTAGTATTTTTGTTGGTGACCCCTTTTTTTTCTGATTTGGGCATGCCTGCCTTGCTTGCACCTCTTGTTTCATAGGTATTTTGAGTTAGTTTGGTTTGGTTTTGTTATATTGTGATAATTATGCTTATTTTGTGCCAGAGATTGGAATTTTTATGTTAGAACATGTAATTCTCATTTTTTTGCCATATTTCCTGTTATAATCCCAAATCTGGTAATGCTCTTCTTAAATTGATGTGCTTGCTTCTGGGATTATTGAAAAGGCAGCTCATGTTGAGATGAGGCAAAGTTGAATCCAATTTCAGAGCTCAATTCTCCAGTTCCTACCTGAAAGAACCTTCAGAATTTAGAAACATTTCAGAAAAACGGGCAATGCTTATAATAATTTATAATTAGGCAGTTTTCTAGGACTCAACATTTTAATTGACTAAAAATGTGATAACTAGACATTCAGTTCCCTGTGGATATGATACGTTGCAAAAATCACTCTTTTTAATGTCCAAACTGGCAGTTTATTATAGATAACAATTGTGTGTTCTTCTTGATTTAATGTGCATAGTGGAAATAAATCTTATTTCTATTTCAACCCAGGTGATTCTCATCTAAATGTTCAAGTTAGCAACTTTAAATCGGGAAAAGGAGATTCTGCACTTCAGGGTGAGAGAAATTACATGTAACTTAAACTGAAGGCCCATCAAAATAGAAACTTGCGTACATTCTCTTTCCTTACATGAATAATGTTGAAGGAAAGAAAATGGGTTAAAGTTAATTTTTAATTTCTATATTAGTATAATCATAGCCTAGAGATTTTAAAAGTGGAAAAGGATGCTCACTCACACTCTGGTTTTGATGTTCTAGCTCCTTCCCTTCCTGTATATAAAAGCATTCAGTAATAATTTATGTGCAATTTTGTTTCTTGCTTGTATCATTTAAACCAATACAGAAGAATCTTTGTTGAACATGATTATAATATGCGCATACTTGGGATAAGAAGACTTTACTCTGTATCTTAAGAAAATGTAGCTCTTTATAAATTTTAACTGCTTCCTTGATGGTATCAAATATTTTGTGATAAATGAATATAGTTTAAAGTTATTGGGTGCTTAACAAACAAAAATAACCTAATTCACTCATTTCTCATCGCTGAAGCAAGCAGATCATTATGGTGGCCTAAAGCAGAAGTGCCACTGAAAGAAAAGCACCTTCTCTTTAGGCTTGTTCTCGACACTTAATGTCCAAGCATCTCAGTCCTGGCTGCACATCTAGGAAGCTAAAGCATACCACACACAGCCTTGTCCTCAGTCCTCACTTTAGTTGGTCTGGACCGGTCCATAGAGTCTATTTAAATTTCTTAGTTGATTCTGACGTGCTGTCATTACACGTAATATAATATACAAAGGTGTATTTAAGGAAAGAATGTCTAACTAAGAAGTCATTTCATAGTGGGTGAGTATTCAGAATATACTAGAATATATCTTTTCGGTTTGCCATTAGTATGCATGTTACATTTTAATCGTCTGTCGACTTTTAAGAGGTCAGGTGTTGTGGTGCATGCTTGTAATCCCAGCACTATAGAAACAGAGGTAGGAGAACCATGAGACTACTAGGAGCTACATAGTGAGATTCTATCTCAGAAATAAGTTTTTAAAGGGATCTGTGGAAACCATGTGAGAACTGTTTAGTTTACTTTTTTCATACTCAAGCTACGTAAAGGACAATAAGAAGGGAGAGAGAGGACGAAGCATAAGCCAAGTTATCATAGAAACTTGAAAATCCCCCCCCACACTTTTTTTAACAAGAAATCGTGTATCTGTTTTTAATCTTTACATTCTTTTCTTTAAGTTTCTTCGGGATTGAATGAAAATCTTACTGTCAATGGAGGAGGCTGGAATGAAAAGTCTGTGAAACTCTCCTCACAGATGAGTGCAGGGGAGGAGAAGTGGAACTCTGTTCCACCTGCTTCTGCAGGCAAGAGAAAAACAGAGCCGTCTGCTTGGACTCAAGACCCTGCTGATGCTAATGCCAATGGGAAAGAATGGGGAAGGAACTGGAGTGATCGTTCGATATTTTCTGGCATTGGTAAGGACTCTTAGGGGGAAAAGTTAATTTAAAATTGGTAATCTGATACATCTTGGATTTTTCAGGATTGGTGACGGAAAGCAGACCATCAATAGAAATAGTCCTAAACTAGGCATGGTAGTGCATGCCTGTAGTCACAGGACTTGGAAGGTGGAAGCTAAAGGATCAGTAGGTCATCTTGAGCTGCTAGAGGATAGCCTGGGTTATGTGAGATCCTGTTTTCCCCCCAAAAAGGAAGAAGAAATACTAGCCCTGCCATGCAGAAGTAATAGTGATAATTAAGTTATCTCAGACCCTATGCATAGAATAGAGCAAGTGGAAACTAACACAAATAATAACATGTACTCTATATACTGTTTTTATATTCTCTGTCGTATTTGTTCTTCAGTATGGCTGATGTAATTATATATTCTAAGTAATTCATAAATGTAATATGTGAGTAGACGTGATAGATTTTAGTAGTTTTATTGAGTGTAAATAAAATACTAGGCAAGTTTATAGGATCCATTTTTTTTATAGTCTACAGAAATGACTATTAGAATTATCTTTTCCATGGATTTTCATGGCAAAAATTAGTAGTTCCCCTATTGAGAGCCATTGCGTTTTAAGCAACATGTGCTTATATGCTATAGGAAAAGAAATCTTTATTAAATATGAAAAACAGCAAATAGGTAAAGGGAAACATGTCATCACACCACCCAGTGGTAGCTATAATTAGTCTTTGTATTTACAGGCTTTTTTCTCTACTCTGTATGGTTTTTGGTTTTAGCATAAACTGAATTGAATGTGCATTTTTATGTTCCTTTTCCCATCCCCAAATTTGTAAGGAAAGTTTTACTTGTTATGAGTATGTTATGAGCATGTCTACTTAATAGCCTTGTGTGCTACATTGTTTAAATATATCATAGTTTACTTAGCTATTTCTGTATTACTGGAAACTGACTTTTTAAAAATTATTTTAGGTAATCTTACATTTAGTGAATTTTTCTAGAATAGATTCTTGGGAATGACTTGTTAAAGAGAACATGAATACGTTCATATTGTCAGTTACTCTAATACCTTCATCCTTAGTGTAAATGCCTATTGATCATTTTTTTACTTATCAAATTGGGCTTTTTTTAGTCTTTTCTGAGTTGATAAGCGAAAAATACATGAATTATTTAGTTGACTTTTAAATCACTGATGCAATTGGAAATTTTTTTGTGAATTAATTGATCATTTCTGGTTGTTTCTTTTTCTGGTTATCTATTCATGTTTGACATTTGTCCAATGGCTTTATGCTCTTTGACTTTTTAAATTGAATTGTAATTCCTCATATAGTAAATTAATTTTTTCTCTCCTTTTGGGGGTTTGGTTTTGGCTTTGTCAGACAAGTCTGACCTGGAACTTATGGACAGTTCTCCTGTCTGTGACCTTTAAGTGTTGGAAATACAGTTGTGAGACTCCATGCCCTGCTTAGACATGTAGTTTTTTTTCTATTTTATTTATGGTGGGTATTTTTGATAACTTAGCTTAATATGAGAAATACTGAATACCAGAAAGTTAGTTTGCAAGAAAAAAACATAACTTCTTCTCTTACTCTTAGTTTTCTAGTCCTTTTCAAAAACTAATGCCCTCAGGAAGCAAACTTCAATTCATTCACTAATACCATTGTTCCAAGTCTGCTCTCCTCACTGAGAGGTCCAGAAACTGTGGAAACACCAAAGTCTGTTTACAAAGGTGGTCCCTAAATTCATACCATCATTTTCAACAGAGAAAGTGTCATCTCATATTATAGAAGATTAGGTTTTATGGAACAATGTTGGGAATACTAACCTTGTAATATATTTCTAGTTTACTTACAGAAGCTATGTAGTTTCACTATTAGAACATAGATTAGGTGGTGTTTGCCTAGTGTTGTTACAGATAAAATAGTCAGTTAGATGGATGGCCTTCACTAGCTGGATTCAAGATTCTTTTGAAATTGGGGGGAAAAAACTGTATTAAACTAAGTTTGTAATGGATTGTTGAGGAAAGGCAGGTATAACTGACTGCTATGAGGAGGTGTGTGTGTGCTCCTTAGAATACAGTCATGTCTAGTAACAGGCACCTTAAAAATGCATGTTAGGTGATTTGTCATTGTGTGGCCATGTACTTAAACTAAGACATCTCATAGGGCCACAGTATATTGACCTATTGACCTAAATGTTCTGTTTTCAGAGAAATATCTTGAAAATAATAATAAAAAAAAGTAGCATGACAAAATAGAATAAGGATAGACTAGTTCAGACAGACCTATTAGGAGTTTTGTGGACATTTATTTATATAACCCATATATACCTCGTATTTAAGTAATTGTCAATATTGTAATGTATGTCAGCCACCAAGTTTGGTGACTCTAAAGTAGTTGCTTAAATTATGATAGTTAATGACATAGTTTATAAAGTGGAAAGAGTAGGCTTGGAAACTAACTGACTTTAAATTCTAGTTATAGCTAAGTAGTTTTCTAAGTATTAGCAAATGATTTGCTAGCTCTAAAACAGCCTAGCAAAGTTGATGGAATGATTAGAACTCAGTGTATAGGGAACCCACCTACATAGTAGACACTCAGTAAATAATAGCCATTGCTATATTATTGGTTCTCATTTTTAAAATAATCTATAAATATTGCTATCATAGTATTAAATCTGTACATCTTTCAAGTTTCGTTGCAAATTGAAGGTTGCAAGTGACGTTCTTTATTTTGCCAGCTGCTTGGTCTAGTGTGGCTAGGGGGATGAGTGCCTCTTCACAGAACTCTGCTTCTTTTGCACCTCTCACACTTAACTCTGCTGTCTCTGGTATGTGAAAACAGTCTTTCATTTAGTTAACCAAACATTCCTGTTTACTTTTAGCACTTGTTATTGTTATCAACATAATTAATATATGAAATAGCAAAAGTCTTGACATTGTAGGGAACACCAAAGTCCTCATGTGCCAGTGACTTAGATCTACCACTGGCAATTTATTAGCCTAAATATTCCTAGAAGGCCTTCTCCTTTAGGTTAGAACAGTGGTTCTGTTTTCCAGTGGTCTTAGGTGACCCCTGGAAAGGGTCATTTGACACAGCCCCAAGGGTTCTAACTCACAGGTTGAGAACTACTTGGCTAGGACCATGCTCTTGTTACTAGTGCACCCACCAAACTTCTGGTTGAATCTGCCATATTTCTATTCATTTGTTTCTCATTATGAGTTTTTAAGTGAGCCTTTCAGATAATATGAACACACATACTCAATAGTGTTTTAGGACCTGTTGATTCAGAGTATACACTATTAGTGATACTGTCAATCCAGCATCATTTAAATGGATAGGTCTTTTATTAATCAGCAGAAGCTATATATGTTAAACAAATATTACATAAGTGAGGGGGCACTTTTCATTTAAACTACGTGAGTTGCATAGGTTCCATGAACTTCATTTACTGATGATGTTACTTCATGGTGTCTGGAACACTAGCCTAGAATTGGGGACAGCAGACTCTTCCTGTAAAAGCTAATAGTAAGTAGTTTAGATTTTATAGTCCATAAAACCTATATTACAGCTGTCAACTGTGCATGATAGCAAGAACGCAACCAGAGATAATACATAGGCAAAGAGTGTTTCTGACTTCAAAACACTGGTCATTTGATTTTTTTTTTTCAACCAAGTAAAAATATGAAATTTGACCAGATGTGGTGGCACACACCAGGGCTTGGAAGGCAGAGAGAGGCAGGCAAATCTCTGTGGGTTTGAGGCCAGCTGGTCTACAGAGCAAATTCCAGGGCAGAGAGGGTTGTTATACTGAGGAATCCTGTCTCAAGGAGAAAAAAACAAATATATATGAAGTTCTTCTTAGTTTATGAGCCAGTCAAAATCAGTGGTTGGACTTGGCCTACAAGGGACAGTTTGCTAACTCATGGTCTCATCAACCATACTTCATTTCCAGGAGTGCAAGCTAATTGCTTCCTTCATTTGATAACTATACAACACACATAGATTTTGAGAAAGCAGTAGGGGCTACTGAAGATAAGTTTATATTTATGCAGCTGAGTGCCTAATATGCTAAATAGTACCACATTTGTTGAGTAGTCTACTAAATTTTACATTAGAAGATAGTACTATTTTGAGTATATAATGAGACATTAATCATTAGTGAAATGCTAGCAAGCTCATCTGTAAGCACGTAGAAATGCATAAATTAGTGAAGACTGAGGGGGAAAGGGATCATTAGTTTTATTTACACTAACCAGGGACCTGTGCTTCCTAACCATTTTTTCCTATCAGTAAGGATCTCTGAATCCAAAGTGAATATAAGAGTCGCCTAAGGACTCTTATACGTGTGAAATTGTGTTATGTGTCTCTGTGCACCTGATAAAATGCTTTCATTTGCATTTTCAATTAATTTGTAGCCATAGAGCAATGGGTTTTGACCTTACTTGCATGGACTGTTGTGCCCCAAAATATATTCAGATTTTTACATAAAGTCCTGGGAATTGGTATTGGGCCACCGCTGCTTTTATCAGGTTCCTAAGAGACCTTGTGATGCCCCACTTTCCCCCCACCTTTCCTTCTCACTCTCCCTCTAATGTACCTCACCATAAGTCTTTGAGCTTGGGACAACTCTTGTCTCTGACTTTTGACTTTTCTGTCTCACCTTTCTGATTAAGCTTGTTTCTTTAACTTTCTATGATCTAAAAGTTGAGCTAACTCAAACATTTTCTAATCGTTTTTCTGAGTTCTCAGGACATGTGCATATGTTGAAGCATCTAGCTAGCATCACAATTTTGTGTTTTACTGCTTACCTTTAAGAAAAATGGAGCTTTTTCTTTTTCAACATTTTAACATTTGCAGACAACAAAAATTAGACTCTGGATGGTATGAGTGGTGGTGTTGGATTAGCTCTAATTATTATCATACCTAATTTAAAATTGCCCTCAATTTTACTTTTCCTTTTAAGTTAACACTTTTGCTGTGTCTAAAATTTTCCTTTTAGGAGAAATAAAGTCCATGTGCAAAGTATAGATCTATTGTTATGAAACATCCTTAGGAAAACCCATTTTTAATTTTATTGCATTCATTTTTCATTTAAGGGTCTACTGCTGAGCCAGTTTCTCAGTCTACCACTTCTGATTATCAGTGGGATGTTAGCCGTAATCAACCCTATATCGATGATGAATGGTCTGGGTTAAGTATGTCCTTTTCAATTTTTTCAGTTACTTTCTGCAGAATTTTCTTTGTAACACCCTGAATTCATGCTTTATGTCTTAATTTTAATCCTAATTTCTACCCTTTCAAGGTCATAGTAATATAATCTGACACTCCTATACTACTTGGAATTTGATTCTGGATACCTATGGGACTAAATCTAACTTTCCATTATGACTGAGGCAGTCTTTCTTATAGTTGTTCTGTAGGACTAATTTTTAAATTTTTCTGTTTTAAATGAATAATTCTATTTCTCTGGTTTTATTATAAAAGAAGGAATGGAGTCTATAGCAGTGGCTTTGAGTTATTTGTGTGCACATTTTTGTGCTAGTAAACAACCACTTTCACAGCCCAATTTCCAATGAAAACATACGTTTAAAAGAGAATCATCTCGGTGGTGGTGGCTGCACATGCATTTAATCCCAGAATTCAAGAGGCAGAGACAGATGGAAAAACCAGCCAGGGCTGCACAGAGAAACCTTTAAAAGAAAGATAAAGCAAGCTTGGCATTGTGGGACAAGCTATTCTGCCAGGAGGCAGAGGCAAGGCTGAGTCTGGTCTGTGTAGGTGGGAGTTTCAGCCAGACAAGGCTATATACAAGACTCTGTCTCAAAAATAAAGTAAGAAAGGGAAAAATAGCATGGTCTTCATATTGAAAAGCACACCATCTTTATTTTAAATTACCGACTTCTAAGCCCCCCTCCATAAGTCCAATTTTCAGAATTTATTCTTTCCTCTAAATTTTCTTTTTGCTGCATTCTTTCCTACCTTGTATATATTCCATCATTTTGGTCTTTGTTTTAGAAAAGAAAGTATAGATTTCATGTTCTTGTGTAAAAGTTTTTTAATTAATTTTTAAAATTATCTTCTGAATTTTTTTACTTTGACCTTATTTTAATTTTTTGTGTTGAAACCTCCTGAAAGAGAAACTTGATTACTTTTTTTTTTTTCCGAGACAGGATTTCTCCGTAGTTTTTGGTTCCTGTCCTGGAACTAGCTCTTGTAGACCGAGCTGGATAGCCTAGAATTCATAGTGATCCACCTACTGTGCTTCCCAAGAGCTGGGATTCAAGGCATGCACCATCATCCCAGTACTGCAGTTCTTCACAGAGTGTTTAGTGTGGTGATGATAAAAGGCTGTCTGCGTGGGGCTGGTCTCGGGTTTCTGCTCATTATCACCTCACTTAATACTTAAAACAGTTGTAATAAGCAGATACTATTTTCCCTCACACTTTTCAGATAAAGAAAGTGAAGCAAAAGTGCAGACCACACAAACAGCTAGTTAAAGGGTGGGGTCAGGCCTTGCTAGTCTTGGTCCCCCTGTTCTCTTTAACTCCTGGGTATGCAGTCACAAATGACAGTGGTAATCATGGAGATGAGCTTTGTAACACAGTGGCTGAAGCAGTCCTTTCATATTTAGGGATATTAGGTTAGAAAGATAGAGGGGCCTGTGTCTGAAGATTAACATGAGAGGGAAGGCGGTTTATTTTGTTCTTTGTTGTCCTGGGTTATTTTTTTAGACATGGTCTCACTTTGTAGCCGGCTGACTTTGAACTCTCAGTCTTAGAGCTCTCAGATTACAGGTGTGCACCACCATGTCCAGCTAAGGATGCTTGTTTGGAAAATTTAGTTTTAATCCTGGGTCTAAAATTCAGTATTTCATGTTTTGAGCTTTATCGTTTGTTTTGGAATTTATATTGAACTGTAAAACAGAACAGAATCCGTTCTGTCTACTTTGAATCATTTTGGGAAAACTCTATAAGTTATAATGTATCAAGTTGTGTACAGATGCAAAAGAATGGGTTTTAAAGAGAAATTGTCTCTGCTGCTTTTAAGAAAAATAATCATCTCTTCATTGCGGAACTAGGAAAGCACCAGTAAGGAATCTGAGCTTCTGAGATTAAAGACCACTGAGCCAGCAGCTACAGGCTGTCCTGCTAGACATTTTACCTTACCTGTATGCTGGTTTTCTAATACGAAAACTATTGTTCGCTGCTTAAAAAAGGAAAGTCACATATATTAGATCCTTAAAGCCAGGTGTGTTTGACAGGATGTTTTAGAGGGTAAGGGCACTTGCCTCCAATGCTTACAACCTGAATTTGATCCCTAAAACCCACATGATGACAGAGAACTGGTTCATTTCATTTCTACATACGTACACACACAAATGAATAAATAGATAAGTGTTAATCTTATGGGTTTGGTCCTGGTGAGACTAGAGAGATGGCTCAGGGATTCAGTTCCAGCACCCACACGATTGCTCACAACTGTTACTCCAGTTCCAAGGGATCTGATACCCTTTTCTGGCCTTCATGGACATGGCGCACATGGTATACACAATGCAGGTAAACACACATTACATAAAATTAAACTATAGAAAAAAATGGTGTTGCACACTTTTTATCCCAGCACTCATGAGGCAGAGGCAGGTGGAGCTGTTTAAGTTGAGGCCAGCTTGGTCTATAAAGTGAGTCCAGGACAGCCAGTACTACATAGAGAAACACTGTCTCAAAAAGCAGAACAAAACATTTATATGCATTTGTATTTATATGCATATACTAGTGGGTTTCACTCATTACATACCTACTGCATGTGGGGGTCGATAAGTATTTGTATTTATATGCATATACTAGTGGGTTTCACTCATTACATACCTACTGCATGTGGGGGTCGATGAAGCACACAAAGAAGCAGGAGGATCGGGAATTCAAGATCTTTCTTGACTACATGGTATGTCAAGTTCAAGGCTAACTTGAACTATTTGAGACTCTATTGTAAGAGAAATTCTATACATATATATATAATCAAGAATTTTTTATATGTTTATATCCATTTTATATATATAAAATCAAGAACACATCTTCAAGTTTGCTGTGCCATATTGACAGCCTTCTACATCCAAAATTTATTTTTCATTTTGTCTGAATTTTGTTTTTGTGTATATATGTGTGTGTCATCTTTAATGTGGCTTTGGTTTGGATTTTTATTTCTTTTGGGGGGGGGTTGTATTCGTTGAATTTAATTATCACTCCTGAATTTATTGAATGCATTGTATGGTGTATTGTGTTTGCTTCTAATATTAGTTTGTCACAAATTAAAATCAACAATCTCTTAACAACTATCTATCATTGTGGGACAACACCTAGTCATTACTCGGTCCATAAGCCAGCATGCTTCAGTGGTCCCAATCTGCTGCTTGGAATGTTCCTGGAGAGCCACTGGTCCATAGTAAAAGTTTAGAAACCTGGGGTCTGCTGTGATCAAAAGGACCACCACCAGCAGCAATGGGGCAAAAATTAACTTGATGGCAAGAGGGAAGCCAAGTGAGAAAAAGGCTACTCAGTGGAGGATTGAATGGAGAATAACCTACTGTTTACAGAAGTTTTCTGATAGAAATAGCTGATCCCTTGCCAGATAGGCATAGAGAGGCAGTCTAGTCTGGTCTACAAAGTGAGTTCCAGGACAGCCGGGGCTACACAGAAAGAGAAACCATGTCTCAAAAAAGATAGCTGATCCTCAGATTGAATCTAGCAGTTCTTTATTGAACCCAAAACATTATTTCACGAGCAGATTAAATGAAGATATAAATTCCTTACCCATATAATATATACATATGTGTGTATACATATATGCATACATATTTTAATACAGCTCTGTATTAAAAGGCATTGGCAGACTCATGTAAAAATTTTGGGGTGGGGAAATTGCTCTGTTTATAAATGAATAAGACCACACTATGAGTCATTTTCAAGAAAAATATGTTTAAGAAGTTCATTAGGGCAGGGGATATGACTCATTGGTAGAGTTCTTGCCTAGCATGCTCAGAGCCATGTTCAAATTCCATCACTACCAAAACAGACAAAAACTACGTATTTCATTAACACATTAAACCTATGAATCTTAAGCATTATTCATTAAAAAATGGGTAATAGTGTTTAAATTTGGGTTATTAAATTATTAAGTCGTTTATTCGACCCGGTTAATTAAAAAATTGATCTCTATTTAGTAGAGAGAAAAATAGCATAGGATTTTATGTAGTCAGGACAGATTTATGTTTCTGTTAATGTTTTTACAGAAATTAAACCAGAGAGTACATATTAAACTAGATTTTGTTCCTCTCCACATATCCTATAGTATTCTTTAAGGAAAGAGCGTGTGTTAATATGCTGCATATTTAGTTGTTCTTTATAGTTTCTTTCCTGGCAGACAGTCTTAGAGACATGGCTAATGGACAAGTTTCCAGAGCTTTTCATCAACGAGTTACCTCACAGTGATACTCTTTTTTTTTTTTAAATATTTATTTATTTATTATGTATACAATATTCTGTGTGTATGCCTGAAGGCCAGAAGAGGGCGCCAGACCTCTTTACAGGTGGTTGTGAGCCACCATGTGGTTGCTGGGAATTGAACTCAGGACCTTTGGAAGAGCAGGCAATGCTCTTAACCACTGAGCCATCTCTCCAGCCCCCATCACAGTGATACTCTTAACATTTGAGATCCTCTAGCATTATCGTTAGCAAATGCTGGTATAAGATGAGCAGTTGACTCATCTGTTTGTGCTTATAAAATGACTGTATTTAAGATATATCAACTATTATATTATTGGAGTTGGGATGTAGTCATTGTAGGACATTTGCCTGTTATGGGCAAGGCACTGAGTTGAATCCTTAGCATTTAAAACAAAAAGAAGTATATCTCATGGAGATTTCTCCAAAATCCATCAGTTTTAACTGATTTTAATGTCACCATTGATAGTTCACACAGTAGCTGCCCTTGTTGAACATTTACTGCATCTTACATCATCCTGTCAGAACTGCATGAAGTTGGTATAGAGCCCCTTAAGATTAAGAAATTTAGCCAGGTAGGGTGATGCATGTCTCAAAGAAAAGAAAAGAAAAAGAAGAAAAAGCCGGATTTGGTGGTGAATGCCTTTTGTTCCAGCACTTGGAGGCAGAAGTAAACATATCTGAATTCGAGGCCAACCTAGTCTACAGTGTGAGCCAAGGATACACAGAAAAGTCCTGTCTTGAAAAAAAGAAAAAGACGAAAGGGGGAGGGGTTTTGACCAGTTACATCACATTAAGTGATAAAGGGTTATTAATGGACATTTATTTCACAATACAGCCCATGTTCTTAACCTCTGAATTAGTACTGGCAGAACATCATATCCATCTGCTTGTGATACGTGATAATAAATTTTGAGACAGGAAAGGATTGCCTTTTCTGTAGCATACTTCACACTTGTAATCACTTGTTGCTCATTTTCCTGACCCAAAGTTCTGCTTATTTAAAAGTCTTCTATCGTCTTGAGACTTAGCCCAACCCCACCGTTCTGATTTCCACAGTCCTCTGGTAGAATGTGCCACTCTTTTCTTCTCAGGTTTACGCATCTCCACTGAATAGTGAGACCATTAGCTGCATAGTGGCTTCTGCATACTTATTTGTTTTAGACTATTGAACCTACTTAATGTGGTTCTGCTGCATGGTTAGAGCCTAATAAGGAACTGTCCCATGAGTAGATGAACTTCAATTCTGAGAAGATATACTTGCTATTGATATGTGTCTTTCTCACATAAATTTGTGATCATAATGGGCAAAAGGTTTTGTGTTTTGTTTGGCTTATCTTTGTTTTGTTTTTTGTTTGTTATTTTCTGTGAGTGTTCTCTCAGATCATTGTTGGGTCTTCTCAAATGTGTGTTAAAACTTTTATGAAGATCTATGAGTATCTTTCCTATAAAAAGTAAAAAGTTAGCCTCGGAAAACTAAAATGGCATTAAGCATACAATAGGCAAATTTGTCTCCTTGATCCTAAAATACGTCCTAGTCATGTTTGGCATTACACTAGGAACAGGTCACCGGAACAGATTAGAAATCCCAGAAGCAGTGAAATATGTATAGCTTAGTATTTATTAGTAGCAGTAGTAGCATTATGGGAAATTATTGGACTTCTTTCAGTTAAACAATGCTAGGAAAGGAAGACTTATGACCATTTGGAAGTAAAGTGTAACCTCTGTTATCTTAAACAAAACTTGACTGTAAGCAGATACTATAAGAGTGTATGTGGGAGTGGATGGTTTGTAGGGAAAAGAGAGAAGCATCCCCTCTGGGAATCACTTCGCCAAGGAAAATTGTAGGCTTGTGCATTGACCAGTGGTAGCTTCCTAAGTAAAATATTAGTGCTTCTGGAGTGAAAGACAGGAATTCAGACAGTTAGAGTGAAGCTGTTTTTGAGATTAGGCTGCCCAAGCCCTGCAAGTTCTCGAATACTTTTAGAGTCATCAGTAACTAATAGAAGAGGAAAGAAAGCAGTTTGTCGTGATTTGCTAAATTTGAAGAACCTAAATCTTAAAGAGCTTATAAAGATGGGAGGAAGTGTATTACAAGGTGACCAGAGGGTATAGAATTTTGGTACTACAATTAAAGCTTAATTCTATGCCCTAGAAAACAAATTGGTTACAAAAATATGACCAGACCTTAGGCTAGGTTAAAGATGGACAGAGGGAAAAGTGCAGGTTTAGAAGATTGACAAAGGGGAGGGAGTCACGTTAATAACTAATAAGTGTGTCTCGCGGATCTAAAAGTTTTGCTTAATCTTGTGCCTAGCAGCATTTGGACAAAGGCTATCACATTTCCACTTTTTGCTAGCTCTTAAAATATGCCCAGGGGGTAGAAGAATAGTTTTAAATTACAGCCTAATTCAACATAAAGGATTTTTAGTGTTTGAATTTTAGCTTCTGGCAGAATGACAGATAACTAATTCACATTGTTAACTTTTAGATGGTTTGTCTTCTGCTGATCCCAGCTCAGACTGGAATGCACCAGCAGAGGAGTGGGGAAACTGGGTAGATGAAGAAAGAGCTTCACTTCTGAAGTCCCAGGAACCGATCCCTAATGATCAAAGAGTAAGTATAAGGAATTAAGTGATGATTATTTGTTAAAGAGACTGAGGACTGCCAGGAATCGGCGACACACACCTTTAATCCCATCTCTTGAAAGGCACGTGCAGGCAGAACTCTGGAAGTTCAAGGGCAGCCTGGTCTATAGAGTGAATTCCAGAATAAGCACCCATCAACATGGGGGGGAGGGGGTTTAGACCACAGAGGCAGAGACAATTGAGTCTCAGGAAGGAGGACATGCTGAACAATTTAAGAAACAGCAGAAGGAGCAGGGCGGTGGTGGCGCACGCCTTTAATCCCAGCACTCAGAGGCAGAGACAGGCGGATCTCTGAGTTCGAGGCCAGCCTGGTCTACAGAGCTAGTTCCAGGACAGGAACCAAAGCCACAAAGAAACCTTGTCTCGAAAAAAAAAAGCAGCAAAGTGGTTAGGGACATTAGGCCTGAAGATTGTCACTGTATTTACTTCCTGGGAATTTAGATCATTTTCATTACAGATTTTGGAGTCAGGGTTAGGGGTATAACTGTTTTAGAGCATGTGCTTAGCGTGTACAATGCCCTGGGTTCAGTCCTTATCCAAAAAAAATCGTGAGCTAAAAGCCATATTTCAGAAAATTGAGTACTTAAGAGGTTAGTGTTGGGGACTGGAGTGATGTGGCTCAAGGGTTAAAATCATTGGCTGCTCTTACAGAGGACCAGATTTGATTCCCAACACCCACTTGGTGGCTCACAACCATCTGTAACTCCAATCCCCAAGGTATCCAACACCTCTGGCACCAAACACATCAATCTGGTGCACAGACTGGCAAAACATCACACACATAACTTTTTTTTTCCCCCAGAGAGAAATACTAGCAAATAAAAAGTTCAGAGGAAAAACTAGGTAGATAGGACTGGAGGAGAGGCAGTAGGTGACAGCAACACATAGTATGGAGGCAATGGTGATAGCGATTTTAGCACAGGTGGCAGACTGCCATGGATTCTGATGTGTTCCTGTGCTCTGCAAATAACGTTTGGACAGTATAGAAATGAACTTCATTTGTACACATAGCGTGGGAAGGGCTGAGGAGGTCTCTGGTAAAGTGCTGAGACCTGAGTTAAATCCCCAGAACTCACATGAAGCCACGCCTGGTAGCACAGATCTTTAATCACTGTGATTCTATAGCAAGGTGGGGGGTGGAGACAAGAGAGAGAGCCAATAGGTAGCATTGAACAATAAAAAGATTCTGTCTTAAGATACAAGACAAGAAGTAACACCTAAGTTGCCCTCTGACTTCCATGCCGGTGCCGTGGTACAAATGGGACTAGTCATACAAACACAGATATGCACACGTGTATGTATATATACGCGGGGGTTGGGAGAAGTTGGCCTTGAGATGGATCATAATTTGCTAGCCTCTGCATTAATATATCTGTAAATGAGAAGGATCTAGAGTAAAGTTTGAGGTCTAGAGAGAAATAGGGATATTTGTGCTGCTCAGTGTTAGATCTCTTGCCTAGTATATGTGCAAAGCCTTAGATTCAATTCTTTAACACTGGCAAAGACAAGAAAACGCAAAAAGGGATGAATTAAAGCTATATTAAATTAAATATGAATAGACGCTTGAAAATGCACTAAAGCTTTGAGCAAGATCTAAGTGATACTGTATATTTCTATAAAATTTTGTCCTACCTAAATTTATAGGAAATTGAATGGACACAAAATTCAAGGTAATAGTCCTTTCCTGGAAGTATGATAACGACGGGATCTAAAGTCCTGTTTTCATCCAGTGAGTTTAAGTAATGTTTTATTAAAATTTTGTTTGTCGTAGCTTATTCTTATTTAGATTTTGGAAAATAAAGACCAAACATAACTGAAATTATTTCACAGTAATTGTTGTAATATAAGTGTAGCCAGTGGAGTTTACTTCAGTATTGTGCTTTTAGCATCAGGTCTCAGATGATGATAAAGAAAAAGGAGAGGGAGTTCTTCCAACTGGAAAATCTAAAAAGAAGAAAAAGAAAAAGAAGAAGCAAGGTGAAGATAACGCTCTCTCACAGGTAAAGTTCCTCAACAGTGAGTGTTGGTTGTCATACACCCATTGTGGGTGATACGGAAAGGTGATGAAGACACTAAGAATATGTAGAGATAAATGGCAGCGTGTGAACCATCTGTAAAAATTATGTTGTGCCTACGTGTGTGTATGTGTGCCACATGTATCCTAGTGTCCACCGAGGTCAGAAAAGGCTATCAGATCCCCTGGAACTGAAGTTATGGATGGTTGTGAGCCACCATGAGGATGATGGTAATCGAACCCAGCTCTCTTAGAGCAACAAGTGATCCTAGCCGCTCAGCCATCTCTCCTGCCCTCTCCAGTGAGTTTAAAAGAAAGTTGGGCATATTAGGGAACTGCTACATAATATTAGTATAATAAAAATTGTATTACCCTGGGACTGGAGAGATGGCTCAGCAGTTAAGAGCACTGGCTTCTCTTCCAGAGGTTCTGAGTTCAATTCCTAGCAACTACTTTGGTGACTCACAACCATCTGTAATAGGGTCTGATGCCCTCTTTTGTCATGCAGGCATACATGTAGAGCACTCATACATAAAATATTAATAAATAAATAATTTTTTAAGAATTGTGTTATCCTAAAAAAAATGTCAGAGATTTACACCTTTAAAACTAAATCAAATTGCACATGTACTTTTTTTGTTGTTGTTTTGTTTTTTTTGTTTGTTGTTTTTGTTTTTTTTTTGTTTTTCAAGGCAGGGCTTCTCTGTAGCCTTGGTGCCTTTCCCGGAACTAGCTCTTGTAGACCAGGCTGGCCTCGAACTCCCAGAGATCCGCCTGCCTCTGCCTCCCTAGTGCTGGGATTAAAGGCATGCACCACCACCGCCCGGCACGTGTACTTTTTTTTATTATGGAATGATTAGGCAGGAAAGGCAACACAAGGTCACACATGGAGAAACAAATCTTTTATCCCAGCACTCGGGAGGCAGAGGCAGGCGGATCTCTGTGAGTTCGAGACCAACGTGATCTACAAGAGCTAGTTTCAGGACAGGCTCCAAAACCACAGAGAAACCCTATCTCGAACAACCAAAATAAAAAGAAAGAAACAAACAAATCTCAGAGCTTCTGTGCATATGCCTTTAGCTTCACCAGCACACGGGTGAAACAGACTGAAGTCCACTTCAGTTTCCCTCTCTACCTGCTTTCTAATCCTCCTCTTCAGGCGGGAACACCCCCCGGAACGTCATAGTCTGTTTCCTGCCTCCAAAACCAGCCAACACCATTTTTTGGCTCTCCATACTGCCAGCTAACCATGACCTTCCATATTCTTCAGAAGTAGTACACCAGGCTGGAGGCTGCCACCAGCCACTTGTCACTTTGCATCAGTGGGGTCAAGGATGCTATATCTCCAGAAAGCATCACTTTTTCCTGAGTCCTACCTGAACTCTTCCCCCTCCCTAGTCTCTGACTATTCCTAGAGAACCATTTCTTTATAAATGAAATTACTAGTTCATCATGAAGATAGGCAGGGATTTGGGAGGTGTATCATTTGATAAAGTACCTGCTATACAAGCACAATGCTTGAGTTCGGATCTCCAGAACCCACAGAAAAGGTGGACATGGTGTTGTGTGCGTGTAGTCTCAGCCTCAGCAGGGAAGGATGAGGTCTGAGATGCCATGTCCCTGAAGCTCATTGTCTAGCCGGTCTCACCAGATCAATGAACTTTGGGTTCAGCTATGTGCTGACCTTAAATTCACACCCGAATTGAATTGAGTTGCTGTCATATCACATTCCATAGAAACAGCAATATATTGGGGGAAATAGAAAAAGACAGGATCTCCTGAGTAAATTGGGAGGGGAACATGGGGACTTTTGGGAGAGGGTTGAAAGGAAGGGGAGAGGCAGGGAGGAGAGCAGAGAACAATGTAGAGCTCAATAAAAATCAATTAAAAAATGAAGTTTGGGAAAAAAATAAAACCACGTAAAGATGGAAAACACAGAATTTTTAAATGGCATTGGCTTATGTGTGTTTTTTTGGTTTTTCGAGACAGGGTTTCTCTGTGGTTTTGGAGCCTGTCCTGGAACTAGCTCTTGTAGACCAGGCTGGCCTCGAACTCACAGAGATCCGCCTGCCTCTGCCTCCCAAGTGCTGGGATTAAAGGCGTGCGCCACCACCGCCCGGCGGCTTATGTGTGTTTGCCTGTACCTGTGCCACAGCATGTGGTGGAGGTCAGAGGCCAACTTCTGAGAAGTCGATTGTCTCTACTGGGTAGGTGCTGGGGATCAGACTCGGGTTGTTGGGCGTGGTAGCAAGTACCTTTACCCACTGAGCCCTCTCGCTGCCAGGAAGGGAACTCTTGCCATCCTCTCGGGCAGCTGTTAGAACAGGCATAGAGTCTGACATTGCCATGCCTTGAAACTTTAAGTCTAAACAATGAACACAGGAAGCATTAAAACTTAGGCAGGACTTTAGAAATTTCCTGGGTGAACTTCTGTAGTTAAGGGAATAAAGGCAAAGAAATTAAGAGATTTGACCCTGGAATTATATGGATGTGTCATGTCATGGTCAGATTGGAGGTCTCTGTATATCCTTTGTAATGTGGATGTGTACATGTGAGTGAACACATTGCTCCTTGAAGAAGTCACTGAGTGCAACTCTGTTTTTAAAGTCTTGTTTCCATTATCAGCCTCTTTGCTGTATGCGCCTTTTAAATTGAATGTTAGTTTATTCTCTTTGAGTTGGATTATTTAATTAGAATGGTTACCAGTCTGGGGATGGGGGGTGTTAGTATATGTAATTTAAGGGGACAGGATTTGAGACAGGATTGCACTCCCATCCAGGCTGGCCTTGATCGTGAAGCAGTCCCTCTGCCTTGACCTCCAGGTGTAGGGATTACAGGCATGATCTCACCATACCTGGCTTGACACCTTTTTTAAGTGAATTTGTTTTCTCAGGGTGTCTTTGGAACAAAGTGAATTTTAATCAGTAAAGAATGAAGTTTAACCTCACAGGCTGCTTTCTTCTGCAGGACACAGAAGAACTAGAAAAAGACAATGGAGAAGAGCTTCCTGTGAATACCTCCAAAGCCCATCCAAAACAGGAGAGAGTGTTTTCCCTGAAGACCATGAGCACTAGTGATCCAGCTGAAATACTCGTCAAAAATAGCCAGGTGATTTTTTTAAAGAATAATAAGGTTTTCTTGACTTAATAGTTACATAGTAATTCACATTTTATTGAAGTACTATGCAAGTATATGCCATTCTGAGTAGTGTGGTAGAATGTCATGCTGTGTAAGGACATCACCTGGGTACTCATCCATGTTATCAGATTGGTTGTTAAACTACATTGGTGCGTATGTGCAGTAACCCTTTTATTTTACATAATAATAGCTACCAAGCACAGAGAAATCCTTAATATTGCTGTGACAAGTTACCACCCTACTCTTCTAATCTCATTACTAGACCCAAGAGTCTGAAGGTCTGTACTGGTTGTTTGTTTGTTTGTTTGTTTTTTAATTTTTATTTATTATGTATTCAGTGTTCTGCCTGCATGTATCCCTGCAGGCCAGAAGAGGGCACCAAATCTCATTACAGATGGTTGTGAGCACATGTGGTTGCTGGGAATTGAACTCAGGACCTTTGGAAGAGCAAGCAAAGCTCTTAACCGCTGAGCCATCACTCCAGCCCACAAGCGCCACTGTTAGCAATATTTCTGCTTCTTAGAGAGGAGACTAGGGCAGATCAGCAAGAAGGATGCCCTAAGCTCAAAGCCAGCATAGGCCAGTATGGGCTAATTCACTGGGGGTCTCAAAAAAAAAAAAAACTTAAATAGGTAAATAAAAGTAATTCACTATTTTTGTCTTTTTAACAGTTTTGATTAGGTCAGAGTTGGTGGAAATTAATTGAACTTTTCTAAAATGCTATTTACAATGAAACAGAAGCATAAAAAGTTGAAGTAGGATTAGTCTCTTTTATTTGAGATTTATTAGCTATTTTAATTTCTTTTTCATTTTTGTGGGTTTTTTTTTTTTTTTTTTTTTTTTTTTTTTTTTTTTTTGAGACAGGATTTCTCTGTTTAGCAGCCTTGGCTGTCCTGGAACTGGTTTTGTAGGCCAGGCTGGTCTCAAACTCACAGAGATCCACCTGCCTCTGCCTCCTGAGTGCTGGGATTAAAGCCGTGCATGCCCCATCTCCCATCCCCCCATCCATAGGTAGGCAAGATAGCAATGCACCACACTAAATGGATAGCCCACTCTTCCTGTCAGGTAGCCCAAATTGGTAGAGGTTATTTTTTAAAGCATCCCCCAAAAAATTAGCCTTTGGTAATTTTAACTTGTATGTTTATCTTACTATATTCATAGATGTTGTAGATGATGCCTTGTTTAGTTATATCACTAGAGGGCAGAAATGAGGTACAGTGCTACCTATAAACTAGAAACCACTTTAATTTTGCTTGCTGCTAGTCTCTGGATATTGCTATAATACTTAATATTATATGAAATTTATACAAAATTCTGAAATGATTTTATTCCAAAATAGCCTATCAAGACTCTTCCACCTGCTGTCTCTACCGAGCCATCTGTCACCTTATCCAAAGGTGACTCTGACAAGAGCTCTTCCCAAGTGCCATCGATGTTACCAGACACAGACAAACCCAAGTCAAATCCTAAGCAAAATAGTGTGCCTCCCTCGCAGAGTAAGTGCTTTGTTTGTCTTCTTGCATTTTTTCTTACATCGTGTAAAGGTTCTGATCTTAGGTTTCTGGTAGGATAGTAGAGCACGCCCGCCTTCTGGAAATGTGTGGTTCTTTGAAACTTCGCAGAATTGAGTTGTGAGGGCCAGTGCTAAGATAACACGACCAGTGAAGATTGGAGATGCTGTCTTGGCTTTTTGCCCTTCTCCTTTGCTCAAGTTCCTGAGGCTGCCTGCTACTCTCCTCATCTCCTGCTGCCAAGAACACAATAGTGCTCCATCTCAGAGAGAGGCGGGAGGGAGGGGAAGAAAAAAAAGAAAGTTATCTGTGGGCTGACATTAGCTGAGTATAAGCAGTTACAGTTAAAACCTTGGCTTGAAAAGAAAGGAAACAGAGACTGGCAAACTTGAAAACATCCAAGACTGGAAAACTTAAAACATAAAATTTGAACATTTAAAAGTTTCTTAGTAGTTGTTACTTTTATATTGATTCATACTGGCTATCCTCCTTATATTTTTCTCTCCTCACCCTCCCCCCCTTTTTTTTCTCTTAGCCAAGTCTGAAACTAACTGGGAATCTCCAAAACAAATAAAAAAGAAGAAAAAAGCCAGACGGGAAACGTGAATTTTTTTTTTCCTGAATTGGACATGTGTTTACAAACACTGTCTTGAAGATTATGCTGTTTATGCAATAATTTGTGAACATGTACAGAGTTTTATATAAATTTAAACCAATTTTTAAAACAAAACTGAATTGAACACCATAAAATGGAATCAAAGGAAAGTTAATTTATGAGATTAAGAGGTGAACAGAATACATACTACAGTGCTGGAAGACACTTGGGAGAATCTTTTCAATTGAACGAGAATGATCCTAATTGAAGAATATTATCTGGTTTTACAACAGTTCCCTGTTTACAACAGATTGTGCCCTCTCATCTGCAGCTGAGGAACAGTGGATTCTGATTAGAAAGAAGGCCGCCTAGAAACCAGTAGGCAGCTCCTTGGAACTTATGCACGAACTTAGACCATTTGAATCTGTTTTATGCTTAAATCAAAGTGCTTCGATCAAATGCGTGATCTGCCATATCTTTACATATTTGTTGTAGCAGTTTGTATGAAAAGAATCACAAGTGCAAATAAAGAGGCATCTATCATTTGTTAACTAAACTGTCTTGGTTTAGTTTACAGTTCTTAAAAAGTTCTTAATTAAAACATTGAAAAATGCAATTGACTTGTATGGCTTAAAAAGTTATTTTTGATAGTCTTACATTACTTGAATTATTCAAAGTAACAGTATATTTTAAATTAAGAAAGGTAAACTATATTATTTGTTCAATATGATTAAGACTGAGACTAACAAATAATGCTCTTGTTTATGATTTGAAAACTTTCAGGCAAAATCCAAACTTAATATTTTCCTTTCCCTAGCAGTTTTTCCAGTGTCAATTCTTAGTTGCTAGTAATTTTTTTTTACTTTGAAAATGAAGTAATTTACAACTTTTGAACATATGATGGAGAACGGAAAAGTAGTCAGACAGCTTTAATTGACATTGTCGAGACCTCCAGTTATCAGGAATACATTTTTTACTGCCTTAACCTGTAGTGTGCAGAATATGCATCAGTTTCTTGAAGGGGATTCATGTTTTTCTAAGAATTTTCATGTACCTATTGCAATTGTGGTCAAAAAAGGAACATTTTCTGCTTGGAACTCTTGGTTTAGATGACGTATGTTCTGTCACCATTTTTAGGCACTGTGTGATCTCCAGGAAACTGGCAGGCCTAACTGTTGATGGTGCATGCGTGGCCATGTGCACTGTAAATAGCCTTTACCAACCGTGTTCGACAAGGACCACACTTAACACCACTTACAAATCGTGATAAGAAAAAAGCCATGGTTTATTGATGTGAGTGGCGCCGGGAAAGAACCTGATTAAAAGCTATAACCAATGGTACTGATCTATCCATCAAAATTGTCTTTCTGTTTGACTGTAGTTTAATGATATTTTCAGCTGGGAAAGCTACCAGATGTAAAATGGTTTAGTTCTGCTGAAGACTGGCCTTACTAATGGATAGCTTTCCTCACAAGCAATTAACAGCTTTTTTTCAGGTGTTAGCATCTGTTTCAGGAACACGGCAGTGTGTTTACATGTCGTCAGAAGTGTTGTTTGAATGGGATTTCTAAATTAACTTGTTTAAATAAATTCAGAAATGGAAGCATTGTTTTTATTTGCTTCGATATTGGGGTAAATAATAGCTGATACGCCAGGATTGGAGCCTTCAGGTGGCTCTGTGAACTTCACGTTCCCTTGGGGGCTGCCACATTGTGTCCCGGGGGACTTGGATGAGGAGTCTGCACTTTCAGAGTGTGCCAAAAGGTCAGTGCTCAGAAGTTTAGTTGAACTCTCTCAACTCTACCTCACTGTTCCTTTTTCTTTTAATTCTTTGGGCTAGGTCAAACGTGAAACTTTATTTTTCCCAATTCAGTCACTTCCTGTAGGAGGCGGCACCTACACCAGGTACCAACAATACCGTCTTCGTGAGCAGCAATGTGTCATGGGAGTAGACCAAGCACAGTGGTACCCTGGGTGGGTCAGTGTGGAGATGGCCTCTGTGCCTTCCTTCTCTCTGGCTTATGAGCCAGGCTATTTTGTTTTTCAGAAGGCAGCTATTCAAGTGTTTGTTGCTCATTGCCTCTTTATTGATCTTTATGTAGCAGGACAGTGATTTCTTGTCACTAAACAGAGGAACTGGTTTCTGTCATCAACCCAGAAAACACTGAAACCTAGGTAATGGCGATTAAGGGGGTGGCAATAAAGAGGGCCTGCTGTTTTGTGCTGGCTGGGGTGAGGGCCCCTAAAGCCACCTGCCTCCCTGCCATGGGTGTGGCCATATTAGAGTTCTCCAACTGCATTCTCCCCATCCGTGCCCTAAATTGAGAAACAGTTGAGAGAGTCCAAAAAGAAAGTATTGAAATAAAATTTCATTAATGTAATTTACCATGTTTAATTTGTGCATGTATTTTATTGGGGAGGGAAAGTTGGAATAATTTATCCAAACCTAATGGTATTATTTCATAGGTTAATCCAGTTTGTATTTGAGTTAAAGTTCCCAGAGGGTATTAATTAATTGCAGAATTTAGTTTTTCTTAATTGAAAACAGTCCTCTATTAATATAGTATGAAATATCAAAATTTAGCAGTTAGGTTCTAAAGTGTCTAATGGCTGTCTTAAGGTTTTCCTGTAAACTCATTGCACAAACTGGAATTGGAATTGCTTTCAAAAGATTTGGGGAATGAAAATATGTCATGTGTAAGATGCACTGAGTGTTGTAAATAAAACAAACCGGCTTTGTTTTGTTTGTTTAAATTGCTTCTTACATTCTCTGTGGGAAGGGACTTTGCCCTTTTCTATTGTGGTCTGGTAAGATAACAGACGGTTGGTGGGTGGCACATGCCTTTAATTCCAGCACTCAGGAGGCAGAGTCAGCTGGATCTGAGTTTGAGGCCAATCTGGTCTATAAAGTAAGTTTCAGGACAGTCAGAGCTACACGGTAAAACCTTGTCTCAAAAAAACAACAAAAAGTCAGGTTTTTTGTTCATGGGTTTTGTTTTTCCTTTCTGTTAAAACCATGGTTTCGGGCTTTACTACCAAAGTCAAATGAGCAGCTACACCTGGCGTGTCTACCTTTAGTCCCTTATTGCTGTACTCAGGAGGCAGAGGCAGGCAGAGTGCAAGGCTAGCCAGAGCTACAGAGTGAGGCCTAATTCCTAAGTTCAAGGTTTACAGAGACGCTGCCTTTTAAGAGGACGCCTGTTGTCGATGTCTGGCTTACACATGGGCATGCATGCACACACAGACATACACATATAGAAAGGGTCTAGTAAGTAGCCCAGCGCTAGTGTTTGCGTACAGCACTTGGGATTCTTCTGTGTTGCTTCCTAATGATTGAGGACAGCCGCTTTCAGTACACTCTTTGTATCAGCACCTGAGCCCTATGGAAAAAAGCATTTCCCAGAAAAATGTTCATAGAAATTACACTGCAGACTTTGTTTTTGCAAAAGTTGCTTGATCTTCCCATCAGCCACACAGAATAGGGTGGTAGTGGCAAGGGATAGTTCTGGGGTTTTTTGTTGTTTTGTGTTTTTGAGACAGGATATATATATATATATATATATATATATATATATATATATATATATATATATATATATATATATATATATATATATATATATCTCACTATACCTGGTTCCCTTGTCTACTTAGATTCTGAAAGAATTTCTGTCAGTAACAGCCTTGGGGCTGGGAGGTTGACTGAGGTAAGAGTTTTAAGCACGAGCAGCAGGACTGTGGCTTGCTAGAGGCAGCCTGTTTGCAGGTTCCCAAAGAGACCCTCCCTCAGGGTCCCACTCTGGGCTGAGGACCGTGCACACCACCATACCCAGCAACTGTTTAAAACTCTCAAGACAGCTGAAACAATTACCACACTGTAATAAATGCCTAGCCATGCAAAATGGTTACAGTTTAAACTACCAGGCGGTAGTGACACACACCTTTAATCCCAACACTCAGAAGGCAGAGACAGGCAGATCTCTGAGTTTTGGGGCATCCAGGACTACACTTAGGAACCCTGGCTCAAAAAAACTAAAAACACTGCTGCTGTTCTTTCTAAATACCTTTAGCAGTACACAATTCTAACTCCAGCATCAAGACACACGTGTGTTGTATTACAGTATTGTGTGTCAGGGCACAAGCGTACGGTGACACTCATAAAGGTTAAGAGGACCCACTTCAAGAGATGTTTGCTGGTGGAGGCTATTCATTCCCAGCTGCCCAGACAAAATAATCACACGGGAATCTGTATTAATTAAACCACTGCTTGACCTATTAGCCTGTGCATATTTCTAGCTACCTCTTACATCTTAAACCTGTTTCCATTATTTTATATTTTACCACGAGGGTGGTGGTTTACTGGTAAAGTTCCCAGCTACAAAGCTTTCTGACTCTGCCTACTTTCTCCCAGCATTCAGCTTAGTTCTCCCCCCACCCCAGCTCTATTCTGCCTTGCTATAGGACCAAAGCAGCTTCTTTATTCATTAACCAATAAAAGCAACACCTATACAGGACTTTGCACACCAGAAGTCTTCTCTCCTTCCACCCTGTGGGTCCCAGGGATCAAGCTCAAGTCTCCAGCCTTGACAGCAAGCACTTTATCTACTGAGCCATCTTGCCCAAGCCATTTGTGTGTCTCTGCTTTCCCTTTAATTTGTACCAAATTTGTATTGGAAATATGTATTGTTAATCCCAAGAGAATAAGACCACAACCACAATTTAAAGCCAAATTTGAAGCAAGCTTTAATCAAATACTGACCAGGTAGATGGACTCTGGGAAATGATCCTGAGTCACGGTTTGCATTGGCTTAAGGAAAACCCATAATTCATTACATTTCCCATCAGGTTCAATCAAGGGCAAGCATACATACTGATGCACCTCCAGCCTACATTGGACAAGCTCCAGTATTTCTTGCCTGTGAACCTCCTGCCCTCACACGATCAAGCACCTCCAGTACAGATGGGCCAAACAAACTTGTTATCTCCATAAACAGCCCCCAGCATTTCAGAAACTATCTGTCCTTGGTCAGAGACATTTAAAACTTAAAATGTAATTTGGCTCTCACAATGTAACACTTGAAAACAATAAAAAAGTTCCTCTTAAAACCACCACTTGGCTTAAATGAAACATTGCCTGTATAGGAACTTCAGGAGTGAACTTGACTGTTTCATAATGGATGAAAATGGCTACTCTGAAATGCCTAACGTTGGAGAGAGGATCCCAGGTGATGTGTACTCTGGTCTCAGCCTATTCACTTAGCCACCCTTAAGACATTGAGTAAGTTCCTGAGTTTGCTTAGGTGCGACGGCTAGACGAGAGTGGTGTCCCAGAGGTCAAAGCTCTCCTAAGGGAGCAGCAAGTGCCCCACCTAGAGATTCTAGAGATCTGCCAAACACCAAAGAGACAGTGGTGTTTGGCACCAATGGTACAATAAATAACAAGTGTTGTTTTGAGACTTAAAGCAATGGAATTACAAATTAGTCTCTTCTAAAGTGCTTTTATTATTTAAAAATGGGAAGTTAATGTAACAATTCCCATATCTGATCAGAATTGAAATATCCCAAATAAAAGTGTGAGAAAACCTGCCTAAGCCTGGGCCTACAAAGGAGCCCTCCTGGCATTGGATGTGTCTCTTGGTAGAATCGGATCAAGGATGCATATGGAGTTGATATCAAAAATCTCTCATTTCATCATAAATTGTTGTGACTTTAGACTGAAAATGTATTTAACAAAATTCAGTAGCAGCTGGCAAGGTGGAGCACACCTTTACTCCCTGAGGTAGGTCTCTGAGTTCAAGGTCAGTTTGGTGTACTTAGTTTTGTTCAGCAGGGAAGCAGGAGTAGAAAGACCCTGTTTGGAAAAACAATTTAATAGCCAGGCCCCCACCCCAGCCCTTTTTAAAACTAAAGTGCAGCGCTGACAGTCTTCTATGCACTGGGAAGCTAAGGCAGGAGAACTTGGATTCAAGAGCAGCCTAGGTTGCATAAGGACGCCATCTCAAAGTAAAAGAAGTCATCTCAAAATCAGCTAGTCAACGAAGTCATTAAAGGAACTCCAATGATAAAACATTGAAAAAAGGTTATCGATAACTTTTTGATTATTAAAGAAGATAGTACCAATCGAACAGCACACTGAAATGGTGAATATATAAAACTCTAGACCCCTGATAGGAGACAAAAGTGGAAAATTTTCTAGTTACGTTAGTTAAAATGCTCACACAGCCAGCAACTGGGAGGCGGCAAAGGCAGATCTCAGAGTTCAAGGTCAGCCTGGTCTACAGGGTGAGTTCCAGGGCTACACAGAGAAACCCTGTCTAAAATATAAAGGAAAAAAAAGTTGGAAAGATGACTCAGTGGGTGAGACATTTGTTGTGCATGATAGAGAACCCCAGTTTGGATCCCCAGAACCCACCTAAAGCCAGTGTTTCTGTGATAGGATGGGAGACAGGACTCCCAGAAGCTTGGTGGGCAGCTAGCCTTTGGCAAAATGAGAGCCCCTGACTCAAGGTGAAAGGTAAGGGCTCACAGCTGGGGTTGTGCTCTGGCCTTCATGCCAAGGCAGTTTGCACTCCCAATGTGTGCTGATGTAAGAGGCTGGAGAGATGGTTACGGGGTTAATAGCAATGGCTCTCCTTCCAGAGGATACAGGTTCAATTCCCAGCACTGCTGTGGAATAATCCTTTTGTACACTATAAATTACAGTGATTGACTTAACAAAGCAACTGACTGGCCAGTAACTGGACAGGATAAGGTTAGGCAGGAAAACCAGACTAAGGACACTGGGAAGAAGGGCAGAGTCACAGGAGTCACCAACAAGGCAGGGAAGGGAAATAGGAGGTGCAAGATGAAAGAAGCAATGCCACATGGTAGAAGGTAGATTAATATGAATGGGTTCATTTAAGATGTAAGACTAGTCAGTAATAAGGCTGAGTTACCGGCCGAGCATCTATAATTAACACTAAGTCTCTTGTGGTTA
The DNA here is from genome assembly GCF_037038515.1 of Microtus pennsylvanicus. NCBI lineage: Eukaryota > Metazoa > Chordata > Mammalia > Rodentia > Cricetidae > Microtus > Microtus pennsylvanicus. The sequence continues at coordinate 65,321,911 of NC_134580.1, read as the reverse complement.
TGTGGGAGCGACTGCTGGGTCACAGGAAAACTCTGCCTGCACAGCACCTACCTGGTAGTCCACAACCATCTGTATATCCGGTTCTGGGGATCTGAAATTCTCCTCTGGCCTCTTTGAGCACAAGGCGTGCACATAGTATAGAGATCTATTTGCAGGCAAAACATGCATAGATAGAGAAAATTTTTTAATTTCTATTACAAACCAAGATTAATTGAAAAATTATCAAATACTAGGGAGATGCTCAGAAGAGCACTGGTTGTTCTTCCAAAGGACCTAGCAGCCCAATAGCCTCTCATTACATAAGGCACTGGTCCATAACAAACCAACCACTTGTTCACCCCATGCAAAGACTAAGCTCCAAGTAAGTCATAGATCCACTGTAAATTTTTTTAAAAAATCAAACCATAAAAATACTAAAAGAAAATACAGATCCAGGGAGACAGCTACCAAGCCTGACAGCTTGAACTCCATCCCCAAACCTACATGGTGGAAATAGAGAACATTCTGAAAGTTGTCCTTTGACAACTTTCTCTGCATACACACACACACACACACAAATAAAAAATATTTGTGGAGCTTTAAATAAAAAATGTTAATGAGTATGAGTGTTTGGCTACATGTATGCGTGCATACCACCACATGCATGCCTGGTACCCAAGGAGGTCTGAAGAGGGCATCAGACCGTCTGGAATGGGAGTTTTCAGATGTTGTCACCTGCCTGGTGGGTGCTGGGAACTGAATTCTAATCCTCTACAAGAGCGATGCATGTGTGAGGGAGGGAGGGACAGCGGGAGGGGGAGAAAGAAAGAAACGGGGAAGGGGAGAAGGGAGAGACAGAAGCTGCGGGGTGGGGGGGGGAGGGAAGGGAGGGGACGGGAGGAGAGGGAGAGGAAGGGACTGGACAGTCCATTACACCAACCACTCCTGAACTCCCTGCCTGAGGAGATTGCAGTGTGTCCTCTGAGCACATAGATAAACAGTGTATTTGTAAGCCTCGGGTTTTTTTTATATATGAAGTATAAAAATGATTTAAAACTGTAGAATGAGAACAAGACAGAAAACAGTAGTGATGCTTTAAGGGGCCCATCCAGTGTCTGAGCTTCGAGGCAGGAGAACTACAATCGGTCCAAGGGAGAAAAAGTCGTGCGTGGTTCCAGACTCAAAGCTTAGAATACTCTAAGCTCATATCAGTGGGCTTTACTGTACACACAGAGCAACCGAAGCCCATTTCAGGCCCAGAGTGGGAAGCCGCAACCTTGGCTCAGCGGTTAAGATGACTTCCAGCTCTTACTGGAGTTCCGCTCCCAGGGAGGGAGGCCCACGACTTGCTGTGACCCGAGCTCTGGAAGAGCCGATGACTTCAGAACTTCCCAGGCAAGGTATGTTGACGCTGGCCTTCTCCTCCTTCCTCCCCTCTCCCTCACCCTCTCAAAAACAAAATCTTCTTTTCTTTTTGAAAGGCCCCCAGTGGCTGCAGTTACAGGTCACCGATGAAGAGGAGGAAGGCGAGGATGTCTCTGACTGCAACTGACCTGACTGGTGAGCCCCGGGTATCTGTCCTCAGGAATCACAGGGCAGCTTTAAGAGTCTTTAGGAATCTGGACTGGAGACATAGTCAGTAATTAGAGCACATGCTGCTCTTGCATAAGACCTGGGTTCGGTTCCCAGCATTCAGGATAAGCCCCTCACAACCACTTACAACTCCAGCTCCGGGGGATCTGGTGCCTCAGCGATCCACTGCAACTCACGCGCGTGCGCGCGCGCGCACATGCACAAATAAAAGTAAATATTTAAATAAAATAACATTAAAAAATAATTCTGAGCCGGGCGGTGGTGGCGCACGCCTTTAATCCCAGCACTCAGGAGGCAGCAGCAGGCGGATCTCGTTGAGTTCGAGACCAGCCTGGACTACAAGAGCTAGTTCCAGAACAGGCTCTAAAACTACAAAAGTCTCGCGGGGGGCGGGCGGGGGGGTGTCTGAGACCACCACAAGAGGGCGCTCTGACCATGAGGAATTTCTCCTTGACGCTAGTCAGTTCCAAGGCTGCTTTTCAAACAAGAGGCTGCAAGCTGCCTGTGACCAGGTAAGACCTGAATAGACACCAAGGGCAAAGACCTGGAAGCCAGATTCCTTGCCTGAATTCCAACGTGGTTGTCCTCCTGCATCAGTGCCTCTGCTTACACCCTGGAGCTGTGTTTCAGTTACTTCCTGGTTTTCTCTCTTACACTGTTTCTTTGTAGTTTTATTTTTCCCCATATGGGTCTTTTTTTCTCATGTTCTAATTTCTGACATCATTCCCCACACACTTTTGTGTTCTCCTTTTCCCTCTCTGGTGACTAACCTTCACACTCACTCAAAAGATAATACTTTATTTTTTTTTTATTTATTTATTTTTTTTGGTTTTTCAAGACAGGGTTTCTCTGTGGTTTTGGAGCCTGTCCTGGAACTAGCTCTTGTAGACCAGGCTGGTCTCGAACTCACAGAGATCCGCCTGCCTCTGTCTCCCAAGTGCTGGGATTAAAGGCGTGCGCCACCACCGCCCAGCAATACTTTATATTTCATGTGTATGCATGCATGCCACAGGTCTGCGGGCATACTCAGAGGCCCGAAGAGGCCCCCAGGTTTCCTGGAGCTGGAGTTACAGGCTTGTGTGCACCACCTCATGTTACTGCTTCCCAAACTTAGGTCCTCTGGAAGAGAAGCAGGCACTTTTAAGTACGAACTACCTCTCTATCCCCCCAAATTAATATTTACTGGGTATGGCACACGCTTATAATCCCAGAATTAGGGAAGTGGAGGAGGGAGGTCATGTGTTCAAAGTCAGCCTTAGCTGTATACTGCACTTGAAGAGATGAGAAATGCATTATTTTTAAAAAGTAAAATCAAATACACCGAGCAGTAGTGGCACACATGTTTAATCCCACACTCAGAAGGTAGAGGCAGGTAGAACTCTGAGTTCAAGGTCAGCCTGACCTATAGCCAGAGATCAAGGACAGCCATGGCTACACAAAGAAACCCGGTCTACTGGTGTATCGTAACAGCAGGATGCCTGTTGCTTCACAGGGTATCTTGGGGGGTCTCTCCAGATCATTCCACAAACACCTACAATTGTTGGGCCCTAAAGCCCCACCAAGGAGGAGGTCGCCCCAAGAGACACTCACAACTCAGTTGATGCAATAGCAAGAGGAATTTTTATTCTGCCACGGCAGAGGTCCCCCAGCCTCGAGAGGAGAAGGACGCCTGCTTTGTCTATTACAAGCTCTTTTAAAGGAAAAAAACATAAAATCAGGGAGGGAGTAGTACAAAATCAAAGGGAAAGCCCAAAAATCATTTGTCTACCATTTTGACTAGTTCATTTAACGGTCAGCTAACTCTGTTTAATCAATGTTATGGTTACAAGGAGGAACCTTGATCAATGTTATGACGGTTACAGGGTCGTCTCACCCCAGTTCCAGGGCCCGGGTCTATAGAAAAAAGACTACAATGGAGATGGAAAGTACTCAAAGCTCTCGTGCACGCGTGGTTGGTTACCAGGGCCCTGGTTCCCAGGAAGGGGGGTGCAGTAGTGCTAAGGTGCCTCTAAGTCTTTCACAATCAGTTCTTTTTTACCACAGCACTGTTACTTAATCACCTAATCAGCTCCCTATGGAAGGACTTTTAGATTTGAACTCTTGATGCCAAGAGTTAATTGTTTACCTGTTAAATCCCTTCATGGCTAAGCATGGCTGAAGGTAAAAATCTTAGGTCGTGTCATTGATGTGGTGGGTGATATGGAAATTTGTAAGTTTGATAAATTTACTAGATTGCCCTGTGAGTGTTTCTATCACATATAAGAATCCCAAGAGTCAGCCAGGTGATGGTACGTTCCTTTAATCCCAGAATTTAGGAGGTAGAGAGGGTGGATCTTTGTAAATTCAAGGCCAGCCAGGTCTACAGAGTTCCAGGACTGCCAAGGACACAAAGAGAAACCCTGTCCCGAAAAAACAAACAGGAGGAGGAGGAGGTGGCAGCAGCGATAAAGAGTCAGGGGTAGTCGTTCACTTAACCTCTGCATCAGCTCTCCAGCCCCAAAACAAAACTTTTTTAAAGAGAGGGGAAAAAAAGAGTATTTTGTATGTGAATAATACAGAGTAATTCCCTTGAAAAGAGCTCAATCCTCTGTAGGTAGTTCACGCCTACAGATACTTGTTAATGTGTTACAAATGCACCACCGTCTGTTTAACCATCGGCTGGGAGATGTTTGTCATTTCCCGCTTTTAATGTTCTTTTTTTTAATTAAGCTTTAGTCGGTGAACATTCCTGTAGCTATTTTTGTATGAACAGAAGTTTCATGAATCTAAGATAAATGCTCTCGGATGTAATTACTTCGTTGTATGGTGATTGCTCATATAGTTTTATTGAAAAGCAAGAGGGCTGGAGAGATGTCTCAGCAGTTAAGAATGCAATGCATAATACTCCTGCAGAGGACCTGAGTTCAGTTCCAGCACCCACATTAGGCTCCTTGAAACTCCAGCTCCAAGGGATCTAACGCCCTCTTCTGGATTCCATGGGCACCTGCACTCACAGGTACACACATCCATACACACAGGCACACAGGCACACTATGAAAATAATAATAAATCTTTTGAAACAACAAAACCCATTAAAGTATTTTCTAGAGTGGCTGTACTATTTTACACTCCTAAACAGTGAGGCTTTGAGGTTGGGGTGGAGTCCAGCTGGTAGAGGACTTAGCTGGGGTGCAGGAGACCCTGGGTTCCACCCACCACACTGTATGACCTGGCATGGTGACACGTGCCAGGATCCGTGAGGTGGAGGTGGAAAGATAAGATGTTCAAGGTCATCTTCAACAACATAACAATTTCAGCTAAGTCTGGGACACATGAGACCCTGTCTCAAAAAAAAAAATATATATATATATATATATACATACACACAAACATACATATATACATGTGTGCATACATACATACGCAAGACCTTCAAAATAAGACTAACTTGAAATAAATCTAATTCCTATTAGGCTTTATTAGAATGAATATGCTAATGATAAGGAAAGTTCCGGAGTATTAGATTCTGCTGCTGCGTGATTGTTCATAAGCTCTACTTGTGGCCGGTTGACACGTTCCACTTGAAGCTTGAATGTGTCAGCAGTTTGTGAAAAGCCATTGCCTCAGGCATCTTTGGGTAGTGATAAAAGTGTGGGGAGGCCAGCAGGCTTTAACCTATCATAATAATTTGGGATACTTTTTTATTTTTAAAATAACCAGTATTTTTCATGGTGAAATGGTTAGTGCCATTGACCTTTCTGATTTCAAACCCTAAATTCTCTTAAATAATACAATTAAAATCAGTTGCCGAGCGGTGGTGGCGCACGCCTTTAATCCCAGCACTCGGGAGGCAGAGTCAGGCGGATCTCTGCAAGTTCGAGGCCAGCCTGGTCTACAAGAGCTAGTTCGGGATGGGCACCAAAGCTACAGAGAAACCCTGTCCCGAAAAAAAAAAGTATTTAAGGGGCCAAAGAGATGGCTTGACCATTAAGCACCTTGCTGCTCTTACAGGGAACCAGGGTTCTGTTGTCAACAGCTACATGGCAGCTTACCATCCTTAACTCCAGTTCCGTGTATGCACACAGTGCACATAGAACATACAGACAAATCACTCATACACAGAATAAAAGTAAATCTTAAGAAATCAGAATTATAACTGGTAGGTGGTGGTGCATGCCTTTAGTCCCAGTATTTGGGAGGCAGAGGCAGGCAGACGGATCTTTGAGAGTTTGAGGCTAGCCTGGGCTACAGATAGAGTTCCAAAACAGCCAAGGCTGTACAGATAAATCCTGTCTTGAAAAGCAAAAAACAAGCAAATAAAAAAGAAAGGAAGGAAGAAAAGAAAGAGAGAGAAAAGAAAAAAGAAATGTCTTAAAATTAGGTTTGGTGATTCATGACTATAATACACTTAAAAGCCAGATATACAACGATTGTGTTTCCTAGCCAGCTTGGCCTACACAACACATTCCAAGTCAGCATGGGCCACAGAGAACAATCTTATGTATGTACACATACATGTATACATATATGTATATACACATACTACATGCTCACAAATGTGCGTGTGTGTGTGTGTGACATTAAAATAGAAGAGAAACTGAGGAAGAAAGAAACTAGCAGAGGAACAAGAAAGTACACAGTATGCATGTATGAAAATGTCATAATGAAACCCACTGTACTGTATGTTAATTTTAAGAAAAGGGGATGGTAAGAACTTTATAGAAGAATGTGTGTTGATGTAGGCAGATGGAAAAAGACAAATTCTTCCTCTAAAACATCTTTTGTTTTGAAGTTGTTTTTATGTCTATGTCTGTGTGCAGGTATGCAGATGTAAGCACAGATACCTGAGGAGACCAGAAGGCGTGGAACCCTTGGAGCTGCTTGGCATGAGTGCTGGGAACCAAACCTAGGCCCTCTGAAAAAGTAGTGTGTGCCCCTCAGGAATGAGATCTCTCCAGCTCTGAGGAGGACATATCACAGGCGGGAGAGTTGGTTTGATTTGGTTTGATTTTAGTTGTTGTTGTTTCGAGACAGGGTTTCTCTAAGTAAGCTTTGTAAGTCCTAGAACTTGCCAGGCTGGTCTCAAACTCAGAGGCCTCCTCTCCAGGGCTGGGATTATGGGAATGTGTTGGCATTCTACCCAGTTTTGAGACTGATCTCTGACCAAACAGGTGGTTACCAGCCTAACTGATACATAAATTTTTTTTTTTTTTTGGTTTTTCGAGACAGGGTTTCTCTGTGGCTTTGGAGCCTGTCCTGGAACTAGCTCTGTAGACCAGGCTGGTCTCGAACTCACAGAGATCCGCCTGCCTCTGCCTCCCAAGTGCTGAGATTAAAGGCGTGCGCCACCATCGCCCGGCTTCTGATACATAAAATTAATCATCACAATCTCCAAAACAAAACACAAAAAAGCCTTTGAGTGAAAAGTGGACTCTTCTATCTGGTGATCCTAACATATCAGAGATGCTGGAGTATGAAAGACAGAAGTCCCCCCAGGAAATCAGAAGCCCCTCAAAGAGTGAGAGAAAAGTGGAATCCCTCTATTTTAAGATCCCCAAGAATAGCCTAGCCAAGTCAAGGGGAGGCGACAGATGCGCGTGAGGCTAGGGTTCCAGACTGAAGGTGACTGGGAAGTGACAGTCTTCCAGCTTATCTTTAAAAAACACATTTTCCGAAGATCAGTGGGTGTTCAGGGCTTTGACCCCGCTGTGCTGACCCTGATTGGTCAGAACGGCTGGTTGTCTAGGAAACCTGTTTCATCTTGCACCCAGTTTCATTGACACAGGCATCTGTCTGACCGGCCTCTGACCTGTATATGTTTCCATCCATTTTCATCAAATCATCATTAGAAAAGCAAGCGAGCTGAGAAGAAATTAATGGGTACACAATTTAAAGCTAGAGAAAACATTTTCATTTCAACGATTAACTAGAGAAACAGTTGAGTTTCTCCAGAATCACACGCAGAGAAATAAGGTTTTGAAGGGTTTATGCAGAAGCCACAGTGGTAGCTGGATTCCTCCATGCCACGCTAGACCTTCAGTGCTAAGAACCTGGACTCAGAACAATGTCATTATGTGATGCTGGGTGGCTCAGCTGCTCCAGGAAACCTCTTCTGCATACATTTCCCTATTACCCCAAACTCAAAGGAAAACACTAGAGAATGTTACTAAGACATGTTCCCGGAAATGTAATTCAAATTATACCCAACGCATATTATTCCATTATTCATTTCTTTGGATCTATAAAACTTAGAGGGTATGAGTGACCAAGTGGCATTTTAAAAAGAGGAAATTGGAATGATAATGAGGACATTTAAAACCTCCCACTCTGCCCTCCTTGGTTCATGGGCAGCTCAGTTGACATTTATTGAGTACTTACTGTAAAGTGGACAGAATTAAGACAGTTCTGAAGGAGAAAGGAAGGTGGGCACGGGAGATTCTGAGCTGCCAGGAATTCTAAACACAGCTCTGTTTAAAAGATCGTGTCTGGCGGGGTTTGATGGTGCATGCCTGTAATCCATTTTAGCCCTGGGTCTGGGGAGGACAGGACAGAGGAGGGTGTGGACTAGACAGGACAGCAAGGGCTGCACAGAGAGAAGGAATATAAAACAGAATAACTCAGGACCAGGGACCACCACAGGTCAAGATGGCAGACCAAAGGAACCTCTGTGTAGACCAGTGAAGTAAAGATAAGTAAAAATAGTAATATAATCTCTAACCCAAAGAAAAGGGAAAAGTTCTGAAAATCAAAAACAAGCTGGGTGGTGGTGGCGCACGCCCTTAATCCCAGCAGGCAGGAGGCAGATGCAGGCGGATCTCTGTGAGTTCGAGGCCAGCCTGGTCTATAAGACTAATTCCAGGACAGCCAGAGCTGTTACACAGAGAAGCCCTGTCTCAAAAAACAAACAAAAAATCAAAAAACAAACAAAAAATGAAAATAAGCAATAGTACAGCTGGAAAGTTCAAAGAAACAGAGCAAGAGATGCAGACAGGAAGAAGCCAGCATTGCTCTGCTACCTCCACTGTCCGGCTCCCAGCAGGCATGGTAGAGTACAAACTGCCCTCGAGAGAAGTATTTTGACTTTATCTTCTTGGATTTTTTTTTTTTTTTGGTTTTTTGAGACAGGGTTTCTCTGTAGCTTTGGTGCCTGTCCTGGAACTAGCTCTTGTAGACCAGGCTGGCCTCAAACTCCCAGAGATCCGCCTGCCTCTGCCTCCCGAGTGCTGGGATTAAAGGCGTGCGCCACCACCGCCCGGCTTCTTCTTGGATTTTTAAGAGGTTTGTAGGTTGTATTTGTTTGTTCCCCGTCTTATATTTGGTTCCAGGTTTTCTGGCTGAGCAGATTTTCCTTCCCTTTCTATTTTCTTGTCCGGTTTTCCTCATCTCTTGCTCCCTTCCTCCCTCCGCATAGCGTGCCTCCCCACCCTCCCCATCGCCCTTCATTTGTTAGCCTATGTCTGCTCCACTGTCCTTCCTGGGATCCTCCTTCTCATCACACATTTACTATGTAATTACTCTGAATCTCTCATTTCCATTAGATGTCAGCTGCAGATGTATGAGTGGGTTTTAATTAATGAACTTATCTCTTGTTCTAGCTCCATTTTTGTTGCTGTGATTAAAAAAAACCACCTTGGCCCAAAGCAACTTAGAGGAAAGGGTCCCCTTGACTTACAGCTCCGTTGTTGAGGGGAAGCCCATGTGTCAAAGAGATAGTCATGTCACATCCAATGTTCAGAGCACAGACGAAACTCAGTGAGATGACTCAGTGTAAGGCACTTGTCATCAAGACTGACAACCTAAATTCAACCCCTGGGACTCAGGCATGTGGCTTTCTCCCACAGGTGTCCTCTAACCCCACACATACTTTAGCATACATGTGTGCACCCTCCCTTCAAATAAGTAAGTAAGTTTATTTTTTTAAGAGCAGAAAGAAACAAAGGTACCTATGTGCCTACTTCTGCTTCTGTGTTGATCTTGGTTGTCTCCTATCTCATATAGCTCTGGGCTCTACTCCTAGGGACTGGTGCCACCCCCAATGAGCTGGGCATTCCTACATCAATTAATAAAGACAACCCATCAAAGGCATGCCTACAGACAAAGCTGATTAGAAAAAAAAAAAAACACTTGGGAACTTGGTGAAGGGTTTGTGGCTAAGAGCACTGGCTGCTTTTCCAGGTACTGACATTCATATAGCAGCTCATAAAAATTCCCCCCTTCACTGGAAGAGATACTGAAATCAACAGATGCACAAGTCACAGCACAGAGAGGGGAGAGACATGAAATTCCTACAAAAAAAAAACCCTGACCCTTGACTTACTGAATTCACAGATGGAGATGCCAAAACCTAACAAAAATTATTGATAACCTCAAAGAGAACACAGAGAGAGAAAAAGAGAGATGAACATAATATGAAAATCAGCACAGAACCCTAAAGAAGAAAGCCAGCAACATAGGAAGTCAACAAAATGGCTAAATGTAGTAATATGAGCGGCGGGGCTGCGTCCCCAGCACCCCGGCCGCCTCACTAGCTTATGCCCTGAAATAACAACACACAAATTGTATTCATTTAAACACTGCTTGGCCCTTTAGCTCTAGCCCTTACTGGCTAATTCTGATATCCCGATCAACCCATCTCTAATAATCTGTGAGCACCGGTCTTACTGGGAAGATTCTAGCCTACGTCCATCCTGGGTCAGAGCTTCATCGCGTGTGTCTGCCTGGGAGCGGGGCATGGCATCTCTGCTCCAGAGAGCAGAGCTGTCGAGTCTGAGTTCACTTCCTCTTCCTCCCAGCATTCTATTCTGTTTACTCCTCCCACCTATGTTTTAACCTATGAGGGCCAAGCAGTTTCTTTATTGCTTAACCAATGAAATCAACAGATTGATATATGACACTCCCACATCAGCTAAACTTTAGCATTATGGATGAAAAGCCAACAGCATGGCAGAAGAATGCAGCAAGAAATCAGATATTAGCCAGTTGTGTGGCGCACACCTCTGATCCCAGTACTGAGGAGGCAGAGGCCAGCCTGGTTTATTGTAGCCTGAGGGTGCTTTCCCACCCACCAGTTCCCAGATGAATGCTGTAAGGCTTAACATCAACTGCAAACTGTTTGGCTGATGACTTATTACTAACTAGCTTTTACATATTAAATGAACCCATATCTATTATTGTATGTATTGCCACATGGCCATGGCATTACCTCATATCTTCTTCCAGCAGCTGTCGGTGACTCCCAGACTCTGCCTTCTTTTTCCTTTTATCTTTCTTGGATTTCCTGCCTGGCTCTATTCTGCTTGGTTATTGACCAAATCAGCTTATTGATTAATCAATGGTAATAAAACATAGTCACCGGATACAGAAGGGCATCCCACATCAGTGTACATAGTGAGTTCTGTAATAAGCAGAGTTACATAGTGAGACCCTCTCTCAGGACCCATCCCCCCCGCCAGTATTGAGTATTTTCAAGAAAAAAAAAAAGAAATTCTAACAATGAAAAATGCAATGACTTTAATAAAAAACACAGTGGAAATGGGCCAGAGGGCATGTCTGAATGTGGGGTTTCAGTAGTAGATATCGGGGCTCTTGTGCCTTCTGGCTTAGTTGGAGCAGTCAGTACCTTATTGTGACACAAAGGTATGGTTGATAATGGAAGCTGAGCATACAGCTGAGTAGAAAACAGTTCCTGCGGATCACCACTGCTTGACTCTCAAGCCCCAGGTTTTACCTGACATCTGTCCTGTAGCTTTCCTGGCTGACTTGGTGAACTGAGTTAGGATCAGACTGATACTCTTTAACAGAGAGCAATCCCATTCACAGGCTGGGTGACCCACACTAGGAACAGTGGTGAGTGGTGAGGTCTCCATGTTGTGGGACCGTCCACCAGATGTGGCCCATGGAAACACAATCCCAAGAGGCACGATAGTATTTATCTGCCCCCCACACGCATTTCCTTTCCGATTCCCTGTCTCTGTTATGGCCAGGACAGATACAGAAATGTTTTCCTTGGAGGCCATGTGTAATTACCTGAGGAATGATGAGATACCAAAGTGAATAGGTCAAAGGACAGGCCAGAGAACTAGGTCCCCATGGGGGCAGGTGGGAGGTTTGATTCAGGATTTACCCAGTTCCTGAATCAATAATAACCCAGGTGAGGCGGTAGGGTCGATGGGGGAGTATAGCTATTCTGCCCAGCATTTAAGAGTAATGGGGGTACCCTAGTAAGTACAGGCTAGGGAGGAGGACAGACATAGTCAATGTTTAGCCTACCAACTGGGTCAATGACGTCTGAATTCTCAGTTTGAGACGGTCCTGAAGGTGGGTAACGACCTTCAAAGTCCAAGGTTGGCGTCTGGAGCACAGCCCTCAAGGTCAGCGTTGTGTCCACGGGCTTCACCTGGGAATATTGAAGCCAGGTGGGGATCCTGTCCACCTTAGCAGCTGTGGGCATAATCAGGATGATGGCGTGGATTCCTCTTTCCTGGTGCCCTGTCCTTGTGTCTCCACTCTTTGCAGTCACGAGATGGCACGTGGACATCAGCTTATGGCCTCTGCTGTCTTAGATTTAAGGTCAAAAAACCTTAAGGTAGGGGGCTGGAGAGATGGCTCAGTGGTTAAGAGCATTGCCTGCTCTTCCAAAGGTCCTGAGTTCAATTCTCAGCAACCACGGGGTGGCTCACAACCATCCGTAAAGAGGTCTGGCGCCCTCTTCTGGCCTTCAGGCATACAGACAGAATATTGTATACATAATAAATAAATAAATATTAAAAAAAAAAAACCTTAAGGTAGCCGGGCGGCGGTGGTGGCGCACGCCTTTAATCCCAGCACTCGGGAGGGAGAGGCAGGCGGATCTCTGAGTTCGAGACCAGCCTGGTCTAGAGAGCTAGTTCCAGGACAGGCTCCAAAGTCACAGAAAAAAAGAAAAAAGAAAGAAAAAAAAAAACCCTTAAGGTATGTCCTCTCCGGGAGGTATTGTATTGTCTTCTCTCCCAGGTGGGTGCTCTGACATACCTGCCAGACTAGTTGAGTGGCAAACCTGATGAGTGAGTTATCCGCTCATCTGGGGTCTTGAACCATCCTTTCTCTTTGTGGGTATTTGTGCATACGTGGGTCTCCAGAGCTCTTGATCAGTGTAAGACCCCCAGACCCTGAATTTCCTGTAAAAAACTTGTTTTCCTCTGCTCTGAGCAGCCTGCAGCTGCTATGAGCACGAGACCCTGATGGCAGGGGAGTGATTTCTGGTGGGCCTGCAACTGAAAGATCCCGAGACCTGGGGCGTGGCCAGGGCACTATATAAGCTGCCCCAAACACAATAAAGGGGGCATTCTTGTTTCAAGGATGACCCCTGTGTCCCCGTGTCTCTGTCTCTGTGTGTTTAAGTCTCCAGCCCCTTTCCTGGCTCACATCCAGTCCCGTAGTGCAGGCGCTACAATGGGGTCCTCTCCTTCCTGGTGTCCTGGGCAGTGCATAACAGCTATCTCTCTGAGCAGTCATATGGCCTATAAGAGATCTAAAGTCTGGGCCTGGGGGGATGGCTCAGCAGTTAAAGGCTAGGCTCACAACCAAAAATATAAGAAACATAAAATCTGTTTGTTTATAGTCTTTCCTTCTACAGTTAATAACCCTCTTTCCCTGTAGATGGCGCCATCGACACGTAGCAAGCGTGTATCGGCTATCAGTATAGACGTTAAGTGTCTTATCCTTCCCAGCTTCAATGCCTTAGTTAAAGCTATCAGTTCAGCCCTCTGAGCTGATGTCCCAAGAGGCAATGTCTCTTCCCATATAACCCTGTCCTCGGTGGTGACTGCTGCCCCTGCGTACCGGGTACCATCCCTGATGAAGGTACTGCCGTTGGCACACCAAGTTACCTCATTCCTCCTTAGAGGGAAGTCTAACGAGATATGGTCTGATCCCATGGAGGCGACTCGGGATGTCTGCGTAGTCATGGAGAGGTTGGTCCAGGTGTGGATCTGAAACCAGGGTGGCAGGGTCAAGGCACAGGTGCTGGTGAACTGGATTCTGGGTGAATTTACGAGCAGAGCTTGAGAAAGGGTCAGCCGAGCATTTGCCATCTACTGGAAGGGTGTTTAAGAACCCATCGATAGCATGGGGGATTGTTACTTTAAGGGTTTGTCCCAAAGTCAGTTTGTCTTTAGCAAGGCCGTTGCTATTATTATACTGAGGCAAAGGGGTCACCCAGTGACCACTGGGTCCAGTGTTTTGGTAAGTAGGCCACCAGCCTTTTCCATCTGCCAAGGAGCCCCCTCGGCAACTCTTTTTCTCACGCACAGATAGGCGGGAGGGTTTGGTGATCTGTCAGTTCTAAAGTGGAGGCGTTCAGTAGAGCTGCCTTGATTCCATCAGAGGCTTTGTCCATCTGTCCATCTGGTTTCCCTCCCCTTGTGGCCTTGTATAGGGGCTGTGCCGACTCAGCAAACCCCAGGATCCAAAGTCTACAGAACCCAGCAGACCCATGGAATTTTCTCACCTCTCCACAGTTGCTGGGTCTGGGGATCCTCAGGCTGGTTTCTTGTCTTGCTGTGGATAGCCATCTCTTGCCCCCCTTGAGTGTGTATCCCAGATAAGTTACCTCAGTCTGGCAGAGCTGAGCTTCCTTCATGGACACACGATACCCTAGGGTCTCCCAAGTTCTGAGCAGCTCCTTGGTGGCAACTTGGCAGGTATCAGGAAATCGTCCACATACTGTGATAGGCTGGAACTATGACGGGTCTGTCGGTACTCACCCGAGTCCTTACGGAGGGCTTCATCAAAGATGGTGGGAGCATTTTCGAACCCCTGGGGAGTAGTCCAAGTCAGCTGCCCCTTGAATCTTCTGGGTCCGTCCAGTAGAAGGTGACCAAAGAAGGGCTGACTGACTGGAGCCAGTGATGGGCTGAAGAAGGCATCCTTGAGATCTAACACAGTAGGCACTAAGAAGTGTAAGGGGTAGCACTGTGGGTGAAGGCACCATGGATTATTGACATTGGAGATCTGTATCCTCCTTGACAATTGTTTTCAACATGGTCTTCGGAGTGATTTTTTTTTTTTTTTGGATTTTTGAGACAGGGTTTCTCTGTAATTTTTTTTTTTTTGGTTCCTGTCCTGGAACTAGCTCTTGTAGACCAGGCTGGCCTCGAACTCACAGAGATCCGCCTGCCTCTGCCTCCTGAGTGCTGGGATTAAAGGCGTGCGCCACCACCGCCCGGCTTCGGAGTGATTTTTGGTGGGTGTGAGGGTGCACATGCACACACACATGAAGACCAGAGCACACTTTGGGGGGAGGTTTTTCTCTTTACCCTGTGGGTCCCAGGGAAGGAACTCTGGGTGTGTAGGTCTGGCAGCAAGTACCTTTACCCAGTGAGCCATCTCGCCACCCGATCACCTCAACCATGGGGTTTCCTAAGTTGTGCCTCAACGTTTATGTCCTCTGATAAACATACATTAATAAATATACATTCTCTCCACCACCCCCCAAGATGAATGATTGTCTTAGTGAATTATGTGTTCAACAAATGGAGTCCATGGAGGGAGGGCACTGTGGAGGTTGGAGGCAGGGGGTGGGGGGATGTTGGAGGTTAGAGGACTTAAAGCTTCCGTGGAGCCTCCCCTTTAATCCCAGCACTTGGGAGGCAGAGGCAGGCAGATCTCTGAGTTCGAGGCCAGACTAGACTACAAAGGGAGTTCCATCCAGGATAGCCAGGACTTACACAGAGAAACTCTGTCTCAGGAAAATGAAAAACAAACAAACAAACCCACCTGGGATATTTAGCTATCTAGGAGAGCAAAGGAGGGGACTCAGTCCACCTGGGCATTAAGGACTGTTTAGCCTGGGAAAAGCTGATACAAAACATTATCTACCTACACAAATTCCAGCAGAAGAAGCCAGGTCAATGTACCCATCTGGTGGAATTTAGCAAACCAGCCAAATACTATGCTGAGCATAGTAAGACATAGGTGACCCCAGGCTCCTTCCAGATGCCGAGAAGACAGGCAAGGAGACACATTCAATATGCTGGTAACTTGGGAGTGCGGCTCAAACCAAGTCTGGTCTTGTTTCCAGTGTGTCCACAGTTGGCTCTTCTGTGTCAGGGTCAGCTCAGAAGGAGAAGGGGACTTATGGCAGAGAGTAACCAAAGCCTCTACAGTGTTTCTCTGGCTCCCGAGCTTGTAAAAGCCTGGGTTTGTCAGCACCTGTTTGAGTTTCTTTCTCTACACTTGAACCCTCTGACTCACCTCGAGTTTCAGAAGCTGATTCCACTCCCGGGAGCTCTGCAGTTTAAAACAGTCGCCTGGAGGAAATCCTTCCTCCATATTCTCTGAGGTCTGCTGTGGTCAAAGACAGCTTCAATGGTCTCTCTCATGCCCCAGGCTTGCACGGGCATGCTCTCCTCCAGAAGCATGCGTCCTCTGCTTCAGGCAGGCTCCGTGCACTGCTCTGCGCCTGCTCTGCGCCTGCTCTGGAGCATCCTCCCAACGCTGCTTAGCTGGAGGTCTTTCTTGCTATCAAGGATTCCTTACCCCACACCTAGGCCCTAGGAGGGTCCTCTCAATTCTGCATTTCATAAGATGTACCTTGTCCTAGACGCGATGTCCTGACAGTAAGTGATACTAGTGTATGATTGAGAGGCAGAGGCAGGTGAATCTCAGTAAGCTCGAGGCCAGCCAGCCAAAGCGAGTTCTATGATAGCCAGAATTCTTACACAGAGAAACCCTGTCTTGAAAAACCAAAAAAGAGGAGGAGAAGGAGGAGGAGAAGTTGGGTTTAAGTGTGAAGAGTTCATAAAATAACTTTTTCTCAAAGGGCTTCTGTAAAAGGGCAGTCAATGTAAACAGTGAATAGCCTTAGCAAAGTATGAAAAATAACAAGAACAAATAACATCAAAATCACAAAACCAAAGAAAAATTAAGATAAGCAGCATTCTCTCACTGCAAATTGAACAGCCTGTGGTTGGCCTTGGAGGCACGGTAGGAAGGCAGGCACCAATTGTAACAGCATTTTAAAATGAGTAAAACTATCCCTCTTTGGGGCTTTTTATGTCATGTTCTCCCCAAGGCTGAGGTATTTCCCTTCTTGGGAATTCACAGCTACAAAGGGGTGTATCTTTCTGAGCAGGCCTACATCCTAGGGCAAAGAATGCATGCTTTCAAGTTGTCTGTGGCTTCCTTTGGCTTCCTCGGTTCTCACAAAAGGTGCTGTCAAGAAGGAAAGGGAGTCCTTCAAAAGTGACTCACATCACTAGGAAGCCTCAAGTTTCTATGTCCTTTGCTTTTAAGGCAGTGAAAGTCAAATAGTCAGTGCCTAGCCAGGGACTGTCCACGCCACCCTGGGCCTCACATCCTAGGTGCTTTTTTATGAATGCCTTGAAGCTGGTTTAGTTGGTTCTACAGCTACTGGTTTCAACAGAAAATAACAACAAACACTGTGTATGTCTGAGACAGAACAAATAAATAACCATAATGTATTTCCATGACTACATCAGCGGAAAATCCAGCCTAACTGAGGAGTGGGAACCAGGACTGTGTTCTGGCCTCTGTGGGCCTAGACCTGGCTCACAGGCAGGAGTGGGGTCACCTTGGGGTCCTCTGCAGGGACAAGGTGAGGTAGAACCTGCATGTAGCAGGCTGAGCAGCCATCCTGAGCCCCCACAAGTTAGGTTACACGCAGACTCCCAGTTTTCCTTCCGAGGAGCTCCTGCAGAGGCCATGATCTCTGGCCCTCTGCAGCATTTAGGCTCATGCAGGCGTCTGTCCAAGGGATACAAACTTCTTCCATTCAGAAGACAGGACGAGGAGCCAAGGTCAGGAACGGTGACCTCCTGACATAAACTATGTGACCAGAGGGATGTGGAATTCACGTCCAAGATCGGGCCTCCTAGGTTTTGGGTACCTGTTTGGGTCCCTAGGTTTTGGGGCTTGTGCAGCCCCTTGAAGAGCCCAGTTCTGACCTTCACTGGGATTCCCCTGATGTGCTCAGACACACCTGGAACCAACCAGAACCAGCTCGGGGAGATGGATTCACAGAGTGGGAGGAACATAACTTACTCAGGATTGCAGATAGAATCTGAGGTCCAGATCTACCGCATCTCACCAGGCTAAACGTGGCTCATCGCTTTCCTTCCTATGCACAGTAGGGGATATCCAAGAAGCACTGTCTCTGCAATGGCAGTGCCTGCCTCAGGCCAACAGGTGACCAGAAGCCTGGGGAGCTCAGCCAGTTCTCCTCGACGGGAGCCAAAGCAGGAGACCAGGCTCTGAGAAACTGCCTAGGCAGCAGGAACCCTGCACGGGATCAGGAAACGGTGAGGTTGCCACCTGCAGTGTGGTGGGCTCATTTACAGCAGCAGCTGGACCACCTTACAAAGGCTCCATTTGTGCCTGGCTGTAGGAATTTTCATCTCTATTACAAGTTTGGGAGCCACCATTGCATGGGAGGCACAGTTAGGCAAAACATTATGCGGTATAAGACTACTTTCAGAAAAAAATAGCAGGTTCTATGGCTTGGATCTAGAACGTTCCCTCAACAGTCCCTGAGGTAAAAGTTTGGTTGTGGTCGAGGCAAGACTTTGGAGAAGTGGGATCTTGTGTGACCTTAGGTCAGTGTGGTTACTACCCTCCAAAGGGCGGTACGGGGATTTGAACCCCTTTCTCTTCCTGTCTTTCACCTCCAGACTGTGAGCGGAGTGGTTTTATTCCTCCACAACAGCTGTTCCCCACCATGGCCCAAAGAAACAGCCACTTAATCAGGGACCGAAACCTTTAAAGGAGTGAGCAAAAGCAAACCTTTCTCTTTTTCAGTTGGTTACCTGAGGTGGCTCCTTCTGAGGAAAAGCTAACCGACAGGACCGGTTCCTCCGTGGAAGGCATTCTCTCCCACTCTGTGCTCTCCTGAAGGCAGTCACTGGGCATAGCACAGTGGGGGCTGCACCACGTCCTCCTGGTGGAGGAGCTACCGAAACTATTTGGAATTTTTCTGCATGGAGGATTTGCCTCTTCTCCCCATTTTGTTTATTTTTTTTCCAGTCATTTGTTTAGATCAGAATGGATTCCAAATGTTAGCACAGTTCGGTTTTTAAAAGAGCAATTTGTGATTCCCTCCTCATGGGTAAAACTGGAAAGGATGCTAAAATAAACATCTTGAACAAAATGACATCAGCCCCATTTCAAAGTTCCTCTCCGGAGTGTGCTAAATCCTGTGTGGCTAGGAACGTGGTATAGGAATTACATCATGTGATCTGAAATGGTTGACTAACTAGACAAAAATTCCCTTGCAAAAACTTCCCAAGGATTTGTTTAATATAATCTAACCTAAACTTCCCTTTCAATAGGGAAGCAGGACTTAAATGCATTCTTTGTTTCTGCTTGCTATTTAAATTACAGCGGATGACAGCACCTGCTCTAGACGATAAAAAACAAAGCAAACAGCAGTCCGGGTGCAGGAGGCTGCCTGTGTGGCCCAGACTGACACACCGATGCACACACAGGCTTCCTGGCCTCACAATCCTACTGCCCCAGAACCAGCTCAGACTAGCAAGAAGCCCCTGGTGGTCAAGGCCATGGCTGCAGGCAACATCTGGTCTTCAGTCACAATTAGAGGCCATGGTCTCAGGGCACAGAGACCATGCATTTCTGGACTTTTGAAGGTCTCCAACCACTGCAGAAAGGGAACAGTCACAAACAAACACGAGACCACCCAGCTCCATTTTTAGGCACCACTTGTGATACGGTAGGATTGCTATTCTCACTCCTCTGAAAGCTGCACTGTGCTTGGGACCAGTGTTCTCCCTCACCAAGCCTCCCTTCTTTACCAGTTTTCGGAGGTGAGGTGGTATAGGGTCAAACTCTAGTGGTGTCATGGATTAGCTGTGAGCCCCTCGACCGGTTGCTTGGCCTCTCTAAGCCTTAGAGTGTAAATTGACTAGTTGAAGTGACTCCAAACGCCTTCTTCCATCTGTGAAATTTCATGACCCCATTAAGCACATAAAGGCTCCTAATTCTGCAGTTGGGTACTGGCGCTCTTCTACAGGCCCTGTGGTGTTGGCTGCTGTCTCACACCCCACCTATGGAGAGAGGACACTCTTCTACAGGCCCTGTGGTGTTGGCTGCTGTCTCACACCTCACCTATGGAGAGAAGAGGCTCTTCTACAGGCCCTGTGGTGTCTGCTGCTGTCTCACACCCCACCTATGGAGAGAGGACACTCTTCTATCTGCCCTGTGGTGTCTGCTGCTGTCTCACACCTCACCTATGGAGAGAGGACACTCTTCTATCTGCCCTGTGGTGTCTGCTGCTGTCTCACACCCCACCTATGGAGAGAGGACGCTCTTCTACAGGCCCTGCGGTGTTGGCTGCTGTCTCACACCCCGCCTATGGAGAGAGGACGCTCTTATATAGGCCCTGCGGTGTTTTTCACAGGTTTTCAGCTAAGGTATAAACCCTCAAACCATGCTCTGCTGGTGTCCCATTGGCTCTGCTTTTCCTCAAACTGTCCCTGACACTGCTGCTGACAATATTGGCAGCTATTTTCAATTCCAGCCTTTGTTCCCTGCTGCGGCTTCAGGGCGGATCACACCTCTAGGTCTCTCATTATTTTGCTTAAAACCCCTGCAGCTCAAAAACTGTAGCTTTTCCATACAACATGTAACTGCTGCCATTTTGACTGATGTCAGGTGACTTCACTGCCATTTTAACTGAAAGCCAGGTCAGGTGACCATGTCCTGCCATCTTTACTGAGGTATTTCCTGCCAGAAATACTCATTCTCTTATATCTGCATATTTCTTTCAGCATAATGCTTTCCGGGTTCATCCACACCGTAGTATGAATTTTATGTTCTTGTTGTGGCTACTATTATGGGATGAATAACTGAGCCAAGCTACTCTAACCTTTAAACAAAGTTGCTTTGGCCTCAGGCATTAGCTCAGCACAAGGCCTTACTGCCTCAAACAGAACCAGAAGAGTTCTGTTCATAATCAAGACCAGCTGTAATCTATGTTAGGTCATCCTGACACCACCATAGAGAACTACATTCTTGAATCAGCAGACTCAGACAGAGTGACCCGTGGTGAGCCATGCCTGCTTAACAAAGACTGCCAGTCTCTAGAAGAGACAATCCACACTGCAAACTCAGAGCTACTGAGATGTCTGTCTCACCATCCAGAGAGGGTCATTGCAGGGTGTCTACATGACAAAACCCAGGAACTAATCTATCTTTCTTCCTTCCTTCCTTCCTTCCTTCCTTCCTTCCTTCCTTCCTTCCTTCCTCCCTCCCCCCCCTCCCTCCCTCCCTCCCTCTTTCTTTCTTTCTTTCTTTCTTTCTTTCTTTCTTTCTTTCTTTCTTTCCTCTCCCTCTCTCTCTCTTCTCTCTCTCTCTCTCTCTCTCTCTCTCTCTCTCTCTCTCTCTTTCCTCTCTCACTTTCTTTTTTGTTTGTTTGTTTTTGTTTCTTCAAGACAGGGTTTCCCACTCTGAAGACCACGCTGACCTTGAATTTACAGAGATCCACCTGCCTCTGCTCAGATTTAAGGCCTGCGCCACCACCTCCCACCACCTTACAACAACTTTCCTTTCCGACTGCAATAAAACAGCTGTCTTTCTCTCCCTGAACCTTGACCTCTTCTCTGGGAACTCCCTCCGCGTGCTGGGATGTATGTGGGTGTGCATGCCTTCTGTAGAGCAAGCTGGGGGAATAAGCCAGTCCCTTGGCTTCTGAGGGGCTGGGAATTTTAAATAATTCTCTGCATTCAAGAACGGAGCAGTCATCATTATCCCCCAATATTATGCATGGGAGGAACTAGTCTGATCTTGGGTGTAGTCACATTGCTAACTCCTAAACTGAGAGCCTGATAAGAAAAGCAGTTGGTGGGTTGGAGAGATGGCCCAGAGATTAGGAGCCCTGGCTGCTCTTCCAGAGGTCCTGAGTTCAATTCCCACCAGCCACCACAACCATCTATAATGGGATCCTAAACCCTTCTCTGGCATGCAGGTGCAATGTTCATTAAAAGAGAAAATCATCTTTGAAAAAGACAGTTGGAGAAGGGTCTTAGCCGACTGTAAAAGGGAGCTGGGAATTTTCAGTGTGTCAGGTATCAAGTCCCTGTGTTACATTCTCTGTCTGAAATACCTAGAAAGGTTTCTGTTTTCCTGACTGGACTCTGACCAGTACAACTATAGCTGATCGCAATCCAAATCTTTGGACACTGATGGATTGTACAGAGTGCATATTAACATCACTATTAATCAGGATCTGTTGTTTTATTGCTAGTCACATGACCTGCCACTAATGACTGCATCTCCCATCTTCATATCTCTCGTTATTTTTCCCCTCGGAGGCAGGGATTGCATCTCCTGCACTTTGTCTCTCAGCCTCCAATCCAGTGATGACCAAACCCCCAATATGTGCTTTAATGACTCTGTGATTAATCACGAGGCCTCTGAGGGTACATCAATTTGATGCGTTCATGTTGGCTGCAGCTCAGTCTGGAGTGCCTCACAGTCCTGACCCTGACTGGGGCAAGATCACATTCTATTGGTGTTCCATCTCCCCCAGCCCCCCAACACATACCCCAGACAGGTTTTTCTGTGTAGCCCTGGTTGTCCTATAACTCACTCTGTAGACTGTGGGGGCCAGCTATGATAAGCTAAGTATGGACAGGTCACCCAAAGGAAGTTCTTTATTTCCAACCATTATCACCTGCCAGAGGTGGTAATATTAAAATTTAATAAGAGGCCTAAGTCTAAATAGTTTACCCCGAGGCAATACCTGGTTACAGGACCCAACCACCGCCCAAGAAGAGACCATCCAAAGGAAATGCCTAACATTGCAACCTGTAGATAGGATCACCTGCCAGCACACATTCACCAAGACAACCCTAGACAAATGTCAGCCAATCAGGGGTCCTGAACCTCAGAAACTCCTCACCCCCACCTTTACTACTATAAAAACCCAATTCTAATTAAGCTCAGGGCTCTTCGGATATTTCAATATGTTGGACATGGGAGAGACCGAGTTTGCAAATTTGATTAAAATAAAGACTTTTTGCTTTTACATACGGGACTCTTGGTTTCCTTGTTGGCTTTTGCTGGGCATTGTGGATTTGGGCATAACAGGTTGGCTGTGAACTGCCTGCCTCTGCCTCCTGAGTGCTGGGATTAAAGGCGTGTGCCACCACCGCTTGTCTCAAAGTTTGAGAGCTAACACTGGCTGCTAAGTCCCATGGACTGGAGATTGTTATTCTGCTGGCCATGGTGGTTGCCAACCACCTTGCAACATCCTTCTCCTCTCTGGACTTTGCGCCCTCTGCCTTTGGACCCCAAATTTTGAGTTAGGTGTTTCTACAGCCATAGGCTTGCCAGCTGTGGCCCTGGCATCTCCATCTCCCATCCTGGTTCTTTAGTCTCTTCCTCAGGACAATTGCAACTTAACCTACAGGTCACTGTCGCTGTCCTGGCAGGAATTAGTGCATTCTAAAGAGACGCTTGTGTCTCTTGGCTTATCAGACTATGAAACAATGGTCCCTTTCAAACTGGAATTTCCCCAGGAATCTCGTGCTGGGGGAAGGAAGAGGCTTGAAACTGGTGCCAGTCGGAGGAGGAACTTGTCTTCTAGAGAAAGAGCTCATACAACTTGTCAGGCCACTTTGCAGGAGACAGAGCAGAGACCATGATGGGTAAGGTGCCAGCTTGCCTGCTTATTCACACTGCACTGGCCTTCTGCTTAAACCTAACCTTCATTCAGGCCCCCAAAGGTGGATTTGGGGGTGCCACTGGACCTCTTTGTCCCTCTTCCCAATGCCACACTGAATGAATCTCCTTTTTATGTTTCTCATTAGTATTTGCCAATGTAATTGTCCTATTGCAGACTGGTGGTCAGACCTTGCTTGTCAGGGCTGCTAGAGACCAGGTTCTGACCCTAACAACTGCTGTGACTTCAGCACCTCTGGGAAGCCCTCCATGATCTCCCCAAGGCTTTGATGTGGATTTCCAAGATATGCAGTGTTCAATACACACAAGTGCCTTGCCTGCTTTATGTCCTTTCGTGTTTATTTCTCTGTGTTCCTCCTCAGCTATTAGTGGCTATTTCTTGCTGTGAAATGGCACCTGCCCTGGGCTCCAAGGATGGTTACTCCCAGATACAAGGAGAAAGCCACTTCCACAAGTGACCTGTTATAACAAGCTGTATATTTTAAGGTGCTCAGGCACTGGCCAGTCTGCTGTCTCACCCTAGACTGGGATTGAGAGAACACGGTCGGGATAGCTTTTTAAGGTCCTTTTATGGGGGGAAAACCCACAAGGTTAATAAAGCAAACAAACAAACAGCAACAAAACCAAACACAACACAAGTAGCTGCTGGTGTGTTTACAGGGGTGAGATCATGGGCGGTTAGAAAAATTACAATGAAAAAGCAAGAATTTCAGCCAGGTAGTGGTGGCAGTATTGAGGCACATGCCTTTAATCCAGCACTCGGGAAGCAGAGCAGGTGGATCTCTGAGTTTGAGGCCATCCTGGTCTACAAAGTGAGTTCCTGGACAGCCAGTGCTCTTACACAGAGAAACCCCTTCTCAAAAAACAAACAAACAAACACAAAAGAATTCTATAGAATGAACATGCTAGAATATACATCACATAGGTGGGGAGTCATATGTCATAATTCAGTGTAGATTCAAAAACATATTTTGCAGGACACATCAGGTACTTCTTTTATTTTTTTCTTCAGTTTTTTGAGACAGGGTTTCTCTGTGTATCCCTGGCCAGAAAGTTATTCTTAACTAGAACTGGAAACTAATCCTATAGGGAGTGGTAACTTCACAACGTGACCCCTGTTCTGAACTGAAGCCAACATGGTCCCTCAGAAAGTCCCAGACAAAAAAGAAAAGGGAGTAACCCGGCTGTCTCCAAGTTTCTGGGGAAGCCTCAGTCCTTTTTGTTGTTGTTTGTTTTTGGCTATCCTGGAACTTACCATGAAGACCAGGCTGGCCTCAAACTCGCAGAGATGTACCTGCCTCTGCCTCCTGCCTCCGAAGTGCTGGGATAAAAGGTGTACACCACCTTGCCTCTCTCAGTTCTATTGTATTCCAGTAAGATCATCCCAAAGACACTGTAGAGGTTTGGTTTACTAAGCTTCCCCTGTGCACATCTTTCTCCAGCTAGCTTCTACTCTATATTTTAAAATCTATAGCAATTTGGCAAACGTGACTTCATATCCTGAATAGTAAATTTTCTGAAATATAAAGTTTATTTGAATTGATGTGTCATTTGCTTAAAAAAATCTGAAATTCTGGCGGGAAGAGAGCAGTAACTATGACAGTTTACCAAGGCTGTGAACAGTCAGCATCTTTCAATGCACTATTCCCCATCTTATATTTCCGTTCCCTTTTTGAGCACTAATGCTTTTCCAGTTACAAGTGGCTGCGGACACAATTATATACTTTTTTTTTTTTTGCAACCCTGAGGCCGAAACTCATAACTTCTTGCAAGCTAAGATAACACTCTGCCAGGAGAGTAAATCCCTAGCTCGTAAAGATTCCAAAGAGAAAATTATCTCTAATGTAGTAAAGAAAAGTAACAAATACTGAGCTTTTCCAAGTCCTCCCACAGTAATAGCTCCGCTCAGGGACCTGCATTTGGTAACCCTGGGGATAGATAGAACCTACGTTTAAACTATAAACCAAGAGCGTGGTAGGTGCATGTCTTTGTGAAACTAACCAATCTTAGTTGACATGTACTTAAATTTAAATCGAACCCGTTTTATTTCTTGTTCCAAGTTTGAAATAAAACTTTCACACGGACTTTTAATCTCATTTATCCGAGATTCTTAGCTATCACTGTGGTCAGAGGCTAAACCTTGGATGCGAGCCTTCAAGACAAAACACGAGCTGGAAGGAAGTAACCCCCACCCCCATCCTCTGGGCTCTTCAACGCTGTGTGTTGGGTCTTGCAAAGATCTCCCGGCAGTAATTGTTTCTTTAGAGCTTCAGTCATTATTAAAAATGCTACCGAAGCACAGTGAGGATGCCCTTGACACACATCCTATTTTCTGGGAAAAGATTGCTACCAGAGTAATTGAGCTGGGAAGCTGAGACAAATTGCTCTCAGCGGGTTCCGCAGTGGTTCAAAGTACCGCAGTTGACTGGAATCATACATGCCACGCGTTTCCCTTCCTCCAGTTGGTAAGATAACTACGGTCCCAGCACGGCATTCACCGATTATCTGCAAGCTAGATTGGAGACAAACACAGTCGAAACGAATCCGAATCCCAAGCAAAGTTGCACCCATGGCCGAAGGAAACCCCTGGAGACTCCCTGAGGGTCCAGCAACCCCGCAACTATTTGCGCAGCGTGCCCGGCGCCCGCAGCTGGCTGGAGCCCGCGGTGACATCACGAGCCCAGGCAGGCCACGTGACCCAGGCCTCGCCTCCCCCGCCCCCTCGCGTCGCCGCGGTCTTGGAGCTCAGTGTCCCGCCGCAGCCGCCACTCGGAGCTCTCTGGGCAGCGCGGAGCCAAGGGCCGGGGCGAGCGGGCCGGGGCGTCGGAGCGTGCGGGGGAAGAGGTCCAGGAGCGGGCGACCGGGCTAGCGGAGCCGGGACCGACGCGGACGACGCTCTCGCAAACTTGTGCGCGCGTCGGAGCGATGAATATGGTCGCGCCTTGGACGCGGTTCTACTCGCACAGCTGCTGCCTGTGCTGCCATGTCCGCACCGGCACTATCCTGCTGGGCGTCTGGTACCTGGTGAGCGCGGCCGGGCGATGAGGGGGCACCCATCCCGCGCGCTGCGCAGCCGGCGCCGCTAAGTCGCTTCCAGGTCGGCCTCGGCCTGGGGTGCCGCCCGCGATCATCCGCCTAAAGTTGTATTATTAGAAAGTTAATTCTCGGGGAGAGCCGAGCTGCAGTGGCGGGGGTGTGGGGAGGGGCGCGGGGGCAGGGGGAGGGAGCGCGGTCCTGGGGGTGCGCGGCGGGCGGGTCCACCCCGGTGCGGCTGCTCCGTGAGTTCGCGTCCCAGCAGAAACGGTTGGGAAGTTCTCGCCCCTCTTGAGTGGGTTTTCCCGCACATACTTGTTTTAAAGCCTTTACACCGGGAAGGCGCCGTCGTGTTACTGCGTCCCAGTCGGCCTGGAGAAGCCATCTTACACCCACTCAGGTTCCTGCCCGTGGACAGGTGATCCCTCTAAGCCGGCACGGCGGGCAAATGCAGTTTTTAAAATGGCTTTTCAGGTTGGCGCTTTTAAGGTCTCATTTGTATAGAAAACAAGCGGCGATTCTCGTGGGCAGCCTGATGGATTCTTGCACTATGGCGCTACCCTTAACTGATAGTTGGCAGCCCCGGACTGCACCAGCCTTGAGTCGATTACTCTGCGTTTGGGGTTTTGTGACATCATTTTTGGGAGTTAGATCCGAGCTCCTTTGCAGTGAATAACGCTGCAAGACGAAGAAGTGCCTTAAAAAGTGATAGTTATGTGGCATATATAACTTTTTTATGAGAATGCATTCTTATCTCCCTCAGCACGAATCGTCTTTTTTCTTTTGGTGGCTCGTATTTAATATTTGATAGCTTAAGAAATATGTAGTATATCGAATTATAAACTGCCTTGTGCCATTTTAAGCAAAGCACTCATTCCCCTCCTGGTGATGCTATTGTGCTATTTATAGTCTCAGATTTCCTTTAGTTGGACTCATTGTGGCCACATAATAGAAATTTTTAGCCTTAAAAGCTTTCCAAAGATCGTTGATATGTGTGGGTTCTGACTGTGTAGTGTGAATGCAGATTGAACATTAGTGCATTGGCTCAACCCCGAGTTTTCTGAAAGCCAAGGAATTCGCAGAAATTTAAAATCAGATTTGGAGTAAGCAGTCTCAAGCAGTGCTTTTTGCGGATGGCCAGGGCAGACAGTCGTCTGCAGATGTCTGGGTCTTCCTTGGAAGAGTTCAAATCTGCAGGCTTGCAAGTGCATCATCGGTGGATGCAATTTGTAAAATCTAGGGCATTGCATTAGGCAAATGTACTACATGATCTCCAGGAGAGATAAATCTACTTGAGCCCTGCAGTTGGCAGTCGTCCAGCCAGGCGGCATTGGTGATAAAAGCCGAGATCTCCTCAGGCTTCCTCTCCCGTAGGAACCTGCCCTTTGTGGGGTGTGTGCGCTTGGAAATGAGGCCTTTTGCAAGATAGCTTCCAAGTAGACAGGAAACAAGGGTGAAGTACTCACCATGTTTCTGCAAACATCTTTATTTCACAAGACTATTGAATATTTCTTCAGTAGTTGAGTTCCTGTATAGCTTTAAATATAATTTGGTTTTCTAAAACCTTGATTTCCATTTTAAAAGGCTGAGGTGGGTGGGGGTATAAGGCCTAAGGAAAAACCGGCCCTCCCCCTCCTTCCACAACACCCATTTCTCTCGGCGTGAGAAAGGAGAGTTTTCTGGGAAAGACTAAGAGTGGATGGGTTCAGATGAGAGCCTGCGGTAGACCGTGCCAGGTGAAATGATCGTTTTCTGCGTGTTTTCTAATTGCTGTTTCTTATCCTGCTGTTTACTAACTAGGTCCTGCATACTACGTAGTGTGCTCCCTAAGCTAAACTTAAACATTCCTGGTGAAAACGGAGGTTAAGAGCTTGCGGCTTATACATGGTCCTTGGTTTCAGCTCAAGAGCTAGCTGGCCCTCCCCCCGCCCCGTTAAACCTTTAAGAAGTCGTGGTTTTGCCTTGACTATCAAAGGTTTCCAGAAATAAAACTTTGATTCAGCTATTAGGGTTTTTGCTTTGTTTTTTATGAAATGGCCATCCGCGTACAGTGAGATCAGGTTGTTCCTTGTACGGTTCAGTGGCAAATGTATGTTCCTGTCTGACTAAAGAAGGTTTTAGAGTTTTCTTTTCCTCTTTTCTACCTGGTCCCAGCTCAGCCTGCCACCGACGGGGAGCCGGTCACTTTGCACAGATTTTACTGTATGCACTTGTATTCTGTTCCTTTCCCTTAGCGTAGCTCGGCACCTCCTCCTGTTGGAATGTATGAGTGGTCTGTGTTTGTTGCTTCATGATGTTCTACTAATACACCTTATTTGTTCACTGGATTGAACAGTTTCTAGTTTGGGGGATGCTGTGTGTGTGTATATGAGTACATATGTACTATATATATTATTTTTTCTTCAGCTGCTCTGAGCATCCTTAAGCCATAAACCAGGTTTTGTTTTTAGATATGTGTTTGTATTTGCAATGGGTAGATACTATTGACTGGAACCGTTGCTCACTGGGTGAAGTCTGACTTGCCCAGTGCTAGCCAGTTTTCCAAAGAGGTCGGTTCAGGTCCAGTTTGCTCTGGTAACTACAGATGGGTGAAGGACTGGTTGTCTCATAGTTCACCAGGGTTTGGTGCTGTCACTCTGTTAGATTTTAGCATTCTAGGGGTATGCAGTGGTGTGCTAGTATACTTTGCACTTTCCTCGTGAAGAGTGATGTGGAAGGGTTTGACTTTGGTTATGAACCAGTTGCATGTCTTTTTATTGGGCTCTGTCCCATTAATTTGTAGGAACTTTACATACTTGGATACTAGTTCTTTTAATATGTACGTGTGATTGTAATCTTCCAGACTGGTTTGCATACTCTTGCATGCTTGGTCTCAACCTCCTTCATCTTTCCTCCCTTCTTTTCTTCTGTTTACTTACTTACCTACTTAATTATTTTTACTTAGTTATTTTTTTGTTTTTCAAGACAGGGTCTCTCTGTAGCTTTGGAGCTTGTCCTGGAACCAGCTCTGTAGACCAGGAGACTGGCCTCAAACTCAGAGAGATCCACCTGCCTCTGCCTCCCGAGTGCTGGGATTAAAGGTGTGCGTCCCCACTTACCGACATCATTTTGATGATCAGAAATCACTCAAAAGTTTAAGACTAAGTTCAGTTTTCAAAGTTAATACTTCCTGTATCCTCTGAGGTCGAAGGCTATAATGCTTTCTTTCCAGAAGCTGTGATCTTAGCTTTCCTGTGAGGTAGGGGCTGGCATCCATAGCTTACTCAAAAAAGCAGTTTAAAGCTGAGCATGCTCATGCCTGTAATCTCAGCAGTCGGGAGGCTGAACCAAGAGAACTGCCATGAATTTAGAACAACCTGGGTCTCACGAAAGAAAGAAGTGAACAGTAGTAGAGTGATGCTGTGTGTTCTGGAATGTTCTCTCGCCAGCAGGTCGTCCCCGCCCCCCCCCCCCCCCCCCCCCCCCCCGTATTCAGGGTTTCAGTGTTGTCGGTCTCAGTGTTTGGCTGTATCTATAATGAATATATGCAGTCCTCCATCATCCGTTAAATAATACAGTATAGTTATTTATGTCATATTTACATAGTATTGGTTGTAAGTAAGCTAAACACGCGCTCTAAGGAGACACACAAAGCCGTTTTATGTTAAGACGTGAGCGCTGGAGGAGTTTAGTGTCCTCCCCTGCTGCCCAAGTTTTCCCATACTTGTCTCTTACCACAGATTTAGACTCCCCAGCTTAATGCCTGTATTTTTACTTTACACAATTATGTGTATGAACATCTACCAGCATGTATGTATGTACCTGCTTCATGTGTATGCAGTTCTCGCGGAGGTCAGAAGAGGGTTACAGGCCCTCTGGCAGTGGACAGTGAGCTGACATATGGCTGCCGGGAACTGAATCCCAGTTGTCTGCAAGAGCCATCTGTCCTGTTGTAAGGAGACTGCTTGTTGGTTCCCGGCTGCTCAGCCCTGAAATAATCACATAGAAACTATATTAATTAATTAATCTCTTGGCCCATTAGCTCTAGCTTCCTATTGGCTAAACCTTATATCTTAATTTAGCCCAATTCTAGTCATCTCTGTATTGCCATGAGGCTGTGGCTTACCTGGTAAAGTTTTGGTGTCTGTGTCAGGCGGGGCTACATGGCTTCTCGTTGACTCCACCTTCTTCCTCCCAGCATTCAGTTTAGTCCCGTGTCAGTCTCCCCATCCCTCAGTGTAGGTCTTTTTCGTTCCCAGTACAGTATTTCTGGTAGGGATCCCCATACACCAGGCCCCAGTTAAAATTAGACCAGGCCGGACAGCGCCTTCTCACCAGAGGCCCTCAGCTTTTCTGGACATAGTGTCTTATCTGTCCCTTGACATGGAATGCCAGATTTCACCTGTGGTGAGCTCCTGGAATGTGAAACCAGCACACCACTACGTCAGTGAATTGGTGAAACTGTCGCTGAGATGAGATGAATTCTGCTGTCCGTGGCGTGCGGTGCGTCCTCCTTCAGAGGAGACTAACGATGGTGGACTGGTTTCAGTTCTGCTCTTCGTCAGGGCAGCCTGGTGAATCTAATTTACAAATGACATTACAAATTCCCAGTACTAAAGCAACAGTTCTCCATCCCAGGAGAGTAAGAGATGGGCTCGCCGCTCATATGGTCCCTTGTTAAGGTCTCCTTTGTTTCCCTCTCCCTTTTGTGCGGTCTGTCTTATTTCTACACTTGGTCAAATGGTCAAGAGCCGCCTGTTTCAGCCTCTGTGTCTGGTATAGGTAAAGCTGCTGCTGTCTGGTTCTTCTGCTCCCAGAGGCTAGAGGAACAGGGTAGTGGGACAGGACCACATCCTACCTGACCCGTGGCCTTTCCTGTATCATCTTTGTGTGTGGTTGGCACTTTTCACCACTGTGTTTGTGGGGGACCTCTCACCATCATGTTTGGTTCTGGCCTGTGAAAGGTGGAAAATGAAGGCAGGGGAAATTTGGGGGCCATGAGAAGGAAAAGTAAAGCCCTTTACCTTGGATTCCAGTTGAAGCCTCTTGTCCATAGAGAAGCAGGGCTTGACGAGGTCGAACACCTTTCTCTCTTCCTGTCCGTAAACCTGCAGTTTCCTGGGAATGTCGCAGAAACTCACTGTATAAGAAAAGATTGTGGTTGGGCAGTAGTGGAGCACACCTTTAATCTCAGCACTCCAGAGGCAGAGGCCTGCAGATTTCTGGGAGTTCGAGGCCAGCCTGGTCTACAGGGTGAGTTCCAGGACATCTATGGCAACACAGAGAGACCCTGTCTTGAAAAGGAGCTGGAGCGCCTGCTCCTCTGTGCTGACTGCTATTGGAAATGATTTGAGCTCACTTCTCAGCACCCATGTCGAGCAGTTTACATATTCAGGGAACTCCAGTTCCTGGAATTGGACACCTTCTGGCATCTTCAGGTATCTTTGTACTCAGGTGCACTTACCTAGATGGACACACACACACATCATTAAAGATAAATTGCAGGAAATAAGTTGGAGAGAAGTGAGGAAGATCCCCTACTCCAGCCTTTGATCTGCACACATAGTAATAGAAAAGAAAAAAATCATTTTAAGCTTTGAGATAAATATAGCAGGATCCTGATGACAGCTGCCAGGAGGAAGAAAATGGAGAGAAACCTTGCCTTTAAGTTAGGCATGGAGCTCAGAGAAAGTCTGGAGAGTCAGGGGAAGCATGCTAGGCTTTTGGCTAATATCCAGAAAGGAGAAGGGAAAGAAAAAGCACATTGCAGGCTTCAGATCTGAGTTCAGAGGGCGCCTGCTCCCAGACTCTGGTGCCGAGACAGAGGGTTGCACCAAGGACAAGTGGTTAGCGTTAGAGATAGTTTATTAGCAAGAGGCTAGATGTGACCACGGAAGCCTTTAATCCCAGCTCCCTGACTTTGAGGCCAGCCTGATTGACTTATTAAGTTCCATGCCAACCAGGGGCAACATAGGGAGACTGTCTCAAAATACTTAATACAGGAAAAGCACTGATGGGAATAGGAGTGGGCTGGGGAGACCAGGGGGAAAGCCCAAAAGCTAAAAGGAAAAATTAGAGAGAGATTCCAGGAATAAGGTAAGGGTTTCCTTACGGGAGCATGGACACCCTACTAGCTGCTGTACTATCAGCTTCCCGCCAATCATCAGCTTTCCATAAATTTTCAGGAAGGGATAGAGTCTCATGAACTGTTCCCTTTTCATGATAGGGTGTTGACAGGCCCAGGCTTGTAATAGCTGTCTGGAGAGTGACTGTGGTACTGCCTTTGCAGAGGACCCTAATTCAGTTCCCAACACCAGTGTTGGTGACTAACAATGACCTGTAGCTCTAGACCCAGGAGATCCACCTCCATAGCACTAGGCCCACACACACATTTAATAATAATAATAATAAAATTAAAGGAGTGCAGTTGTCATCTCTCTCCTGGACCATACCTCTCCCATCTTCCTCTGGCTTTTCTGTTCTTTCCTCCTTTGGAGGCTTGAGAGGCGCTTCAGAGGACCACAGCTGACGGCCACACTGCTCTTTGGGCTGAAACGGTTGTTTGGAATGTAAGATGATCGGCACATCGTGTCCATTTGATAAAACAACTTCAGTAGCCTCCGTGTGAGAGTCTATGACCTTCCAGACATGAGCTTCTGATTGACTGGTACAATACCGGATTTAAAGGTCCTTCTGTGGAACAGGCATTGGGTCCAGGCAGGAGGGTGGCTACTCCTGGAACAGACTTGCCTCTTCTGCATGAGGATCCACACCCAAGTAAGACAGCTGGTGATGTTCTATCCCAGGAGCCTTCCTGGCTCCTTCCAGTCCAAGTTCTGTTTGATTTCCCTGTGTCCCATGACCAAGGCAGGTGGCGTTTCTAGTCTTAGCATCCAGTTCTGTGAGCAACCGGCAGAGGTGGCCATTTTATGTATTATTTTAAGAGCCTCAGGAGCCTCTCTTTCTGGTAGATAACCTGTAGCAGGAAGCCTGTACCTGCCACTGGATTATTCCCTTAATAGCCCGTGGTTTCTGGAAATTGTTTCTTTTGACTCTCGTGTATTCCAGGCT
This sequence comes from Microtus pennsylvanicus, assembly GCF_037038515.1. Classification (NCBI taxonomy): domain Eukaryota; kingdom Metazoa; phylum Chordata; class Mammalia; order Rodentia; family Cricetidae; genus Microtus; species Microtus pennsylvanicus. The sequence goes on along the minus strand of NC_134580.1, from coordinate 65,288,584 downwards.
GTTTCAGAGTTGCTCTAAAGTCTGTGATGGCCTTGGTTTCCTAATCTTCCTGCCCCCACGTCCCAAGTGCTGGGATGGCAGGCATGTACCATCATACTGACTTGAAACTTCTTTTCCTTCCTTCTCTCTTACTTTTTTTAATGACTTATTTTAATTCTATGTGCACTGGTGTCTGTGAGGGTGTCAGTCCCCTGGACCTGAGTTACAGACAGTTTAAGCTGCCACTTGGGTGTTGGGAGTTGAATCTGGGTCTTTTGGAAGAACAGCCGGTGACTGCTCTTAACCACTGAGCCATCTCTCCAGGCCCACATCTGTCCTCCCCACCCCACCTCACCCCCAGGTAAGATCTGGCTATATTGCCTTAACTTACTTGGAACTGGCTATGTAGATGAGACTTGACCTTGAACTCACAGAAATCTGTTTGCCTCTGCCTCTGCCCCTCAAGTTCTGGGATTAAAGGATTGCACCACCACTGGCTCTTTGACTCTTCTCTTAATAAACACTGATTCTGCTTGATACTGGCTCACCATGGGATTCTTTTTTCCTGTTAAGTCAAGAATCCCAACTTCACACAAGGAGTTTATGGAAAAACTCTGGCTACATGGAGATGTGTTCCAGCTCTGCTGTTAGGCTGACCTGCTCTCCACCAGAATTCTCATTTCTTAGTTCCCTAGGATAACCCTGTTGTGTAACGGTTATCTCCAAAACGAGCATTCCATCCAGCCTGCCTGGACGCCCTTTAAAGAGACTAAACAACCGAAAATAGCTTCAGGAACTCCCTGAAACTGACTGGATTCATTAGGCCCCTCCCTCCTTTTGTAGGCAGGAAAGGCAGAGTCCCTCTCCCTCAGAGTTAGCTGAGCAGCAAAGAAAGCTCTGAAACCAGACCTGGGAGAAGCAGAAACCAGCTGAGCTTCCTGGAACAAGTTTGGACCAGTCACTTGGGAACACTTGGGAACTCCAGCCTGTTGGGTGCCTGCAGGCTCTGCAATGTTTTCAGGTTTCTTAGCTTTTGTGAGCTGTTCCCCATGTCTGAATGAGCTTTGGTGATACAGCTGTCTTTGAGACGTTTCTGCTCCTAGAAGTAACCCCAATAAAACTCCTGGTTCACCATGTTGGATGAACTTCGGTGGTATCTGTATTTTGGTCTGTTGTGAGCGCCCTATCTGGGGGAATACAACATGTTTCATTACACAACATAACTGATGGGCACCCCAAAGAACCGAATATGACCTGGGAAGGAGTGAGTGCGTGGTGGGGAACAAGGCATGAACCTGAGGCGGTGCAGCCTGAGTGGGAAGCATGGGCGGGGGAAATTCCAGTCCACCTGTTCTTTCCCTATGGTGTGTGTTCGTGTGCCTTTGTGCTAGGAGGAAGTGCATGGTTTACCTAAGGTTGAACCTACTCAGGATTAGGAGTATCTGTGGCAGGGATCCTAGGGTGTCAGTCTTCATCTGTGTGGTGTGGAGTATCATGCCTGATTGATGAGTGGGGTGATGTGAATACAGAGCTGCCCTGAAAACAGTGAAAAGCTCAGAGAAAATTTTGCAGTCTTTGAGATCAGAGTCAACTCTCATCAAGCAGCTGTGGAGGTTGCTGGACCGTTGCTGTGTGCAGTTAGAAATGCGTTGGATGGGGCTGGAGAGATGGCTCAGTGGTTAAGAGCACTGACTGCTCTTCCAAGAGGACCGGGGTTCAGTTCCCGCACCCACATGGCAGCTCACAACTGTCTGAAGATCCAGTTACAGGGGATCTGATACCTTCACACCAGTGCACATAAAATGAAGTTAAATTAACCATAAAAAATATTTTTTTTAAAAAAGAAATGTCGGGCCGGGCGGTGGTGGCACACGCCTTTAATCCCAGCACTCGGGAAGCAAAGGCAGGCGGATCTCTGGGAGTTCGAGGCCAACCTGGTCTACAAGAGCTAGTTCCGGGTCGGCACCAAAGCCACAGAGAAACCCTGTCTCAAAAAACCAAAAATAAAATAAAAAAGAAATATGTTGGAGCTGAGATGGTGGCCGCCGCTGTGTGCAGTTAGAAATGCCTCTGAGGCCGGGCGATGGTGGCGCACGCCTTTAATCCCAGCACTCGGGAGGCAGAGGTAGGCAGATCTCTGTGAGTTCGAGACCAGCCTGGTCTACAGAGCTAGTTCCAGGACAGGCTCCAAAGCCACAGAGAAACCCTATCTCGAAAAACCCAAAAAAAAAAAAAAAAAAAAGAAATGCCTCTGAGCTGAGATGGTGGCCAAGCAGGAGCTTGTTTGTGTAGAGGATTAATTGCAACAAGAAAGGGAGATGCAGCTGCCTGGCGTCTTCCCTGTTAGCCTCTGTTTTGACAAGTAAATTAGATAAAAAGGAAGAGAGAGATGGTAACGTGATAAGATATCTCTTGAGTCTAGCCTTTAGTAGAGAAAAGGGAAACCCTGTAATCCACGATTCAGGAGATTTATTGGGAGGGAGGAATCCAGGAGAGCGGCTCCTGCCAGGGTTGAAAAGCAGCAAACTGAACAGGCACCGAGCTTATACTGGGCTTCTTAGGGGTGGAGTTTTTCCAGGGAGAAGATTTCCAGGGTGGGGATTGGTCAGATTTCAGTCCCTTGAGCTCAGGTTGACTAGATTTTTATGCTCAGGGAGTGGTTGGTTTTCTGCTCAGGGATTGGTTCACTTTCCTGCTCAGGGATTGGTTGGTTGTCTGAGTAGTTGCTCAAGGGAAAATTTGGCTCTGCTTTCAGGACCGAAGTATGTTTCTTCCCCTGACTCTTTTTCTCCTGTTGACTCTAATTTCAGGGAAAGGGCATATCTCTTTCACTGACTCTGATTCTATGGCCAAAGTATGTTTCTTTGGCACTGGTTTCAGGGTCAGGGTTTTTTTTTTCTTTGGTTCTGGGTTCAAGGCTAAACTATTTCTTTCGCTGGTTAGGGTCTTAGAGCCAGGATGTGTTTCTTTCACTGGCTCTGGTTTCAGGGCCAGGGCAGGTTTCTTTGGCTAGCCCTTTTATCCTATAGTAAGTTTCCATCCTTCCTTAAACCAAAGGCTGCATGACCTTAGACGTGAGACAATGGGAGCGAAATCAGCCCCTGATGGACTGGGTTATTACAAAACACTTGGTTTTCTGCTTCTTGGGTTCCCACAGATTGCAGGGGTTGGGAACCATAGAGGAGGGGCCCATGCTATTGAGGGAACTAGGAATAAGAGCTGTGTTTGAACCGCAGTTCTCTGGGCCAGATAGAGCTGTGTTCACAGAGGAGCTAAAGAAAAGGATGACCCATCAGGGCCCTCGAGGCTGGTGTTGACCCTTAGTGGCTTTGCTGAGTCCATCGTTGGGACACAATCTTTATAAATTAGAAAGGCTTTGGCAGAACTAAGTGACTTAGACAGTATGCAAAGGAACTCTTAAGGCAAGAGAGCAACACAGAGGAAATAAAGAAAAGATATAGGGGAGGAAGAGGTTTGTCTGGGTTTCAGGAAGAGGGAGCGTTTGCTCAGGAATGGTCTGAAGGCTTCAAAGCCCGAGGGGCAGTTCACAGAGGATACAGCTGATAGAATAATACAGGGGAAGATGATCAAGCCGGTTCCAGGAATGGGTCAGTATCCCCCAGACTACATGTCCCTCCAGAAGATGGTCATGTTAGGGGTGAAGATGATTTGCCCAGCCAAGGTGTGTTGTAAGGAGACCACTTGTCTCCCAGCCTCCAGGTAGCTCAGACATGAAATAATCACACAGAAACTATATTATTTAAATCACTGCTTGGCCCATTAGCTCTAGCTTCTTTTTGGCTAACTCTTATATCTTAATTTAAATTATTTCTAGTAATCTGTGTATCGCCATGAGGCTGTGTTTTACCGGGTAAAGTTCCAGCGGGGCTACATTCTATTCCGCCTCCTTTCTCCCAGCATTGTTTAGTTCTACCCCATCAGGCCAAGCCAGTTTCTTTATTCACCAATGGTATTCAGAGCATACAGAGGGGACTCCCACATCAAGGGTGTACTCAGGGAGAGGCAACAGGGACAGCCACAGAGCCAAGCCAGGGCATAGCAGGGGAGAGCAGAGTTATACCCACCCTTGTTGCTGAGTGGGTCTGAGCAGATTAAGCCAGACCCACCGAGCTCAGCAGGGGTATACAAGTGTTGGGAGGCTCTGTGGAAGAACTTCAGGATGTGGAAGTATAATAGCTCAGAGGGAATGCCTGAGGAGGACAGAAAACCAGCTCAGTTAGTGCCTCCTGTCCAGGCTTCCACCCAACCTTGATCTGTGTGGAGGAAGCAATGGCTACAAATGACGGAACTTCCGTATATGCAGCATTAGACCGGTGCTTATGTTATACTTTAGTGCCTCAGTTGTGAGCTTCTGGGATCACCTGACACTTGCTGAGAACAAATGATAGCAGACCTTCAGAGTGCTCCACCAAGGTCATCTTGTAGCCCCATTATTAGCTATGAGGCAGTGGTTCAGGGTGTTGCCTTAACCTGCTTGCTTTGGAGATGTTTTGTATAATGGCATATACCGCTGAGTGGAAAGCCATTGGAAAGACAACCAGGTACAATGGTGCTTCCTACTGCCTACAACCCTACTGGGGCTGGGTTAATTGAAAGTAAAAAAAATCCAAAGGGTACCCTATATGGGTGGAAAAGGGCATTCCCAGAAGCCATAAGGTTATTGAATGAAAACTCCATGCCGGAGGTGGACTCCCTCCTAGGAGTTGTTGGCTTTATTTGGTCTTCATTCTTGAAATGTGGGGTATCCACCCCAGAGGCTGCTCAGACATGGGTTTAAGCCAATAGAAAGCCCTCATCAGTTGGCCACTGACTATGCTAGGTGTTCAGGATCCCAGGGTATCACTGAGCCTTTCTCAGGCTGAGCTTTTAAGTACAAAAACCATGTTCTGGGTTGACCTTTAGCTGAAGCAGAACCACAGAAGCCAAAAAGCAAGGTTAGTATAGAGACTTTCCCAGAACTGGAGAGAACAAAGAGCCTTATGCTCACAGATCAGCACTGCAAAATCCAGGAAAATTGAACACACAGCTCACCTCTTCAAAGGGATGAGGTGGAAGCTGCCCTTCCTGGACCACCGGAAAGACGTTGCTTCACAACCTGGTGGTCCTTTGTTGTCTGATGGGACAAGCCCTGTCTCATCTCCCAGCATTTATGTTTTTATTTCCTAAGACCTTTCCCCATAAATCTTGAACATTGCTTTTAGACCATAAACCCACTCTGCTTTGTAACAGCGTAGGTGACTTCTCTGTTATCTTAGGGCCAGGCCAATCCTGACACCCACAGGCCTTATGTTTACCTCAGTCAAGCTCCCTAGACCCTAAATCTTGGCACCATCTCTGAGTAAGAAGCCCGATGTACTTTGTAAGGAATCTCAATGTGAACATGTCTTAATCTTTTGTACTCTTAGGACTGGGTTGTTATCATAATATTTTTTTTTCAAAAATTGTGCCGTGAGGGCTGGAGAGATACCTGCTCTTCCAAAGGTCCTGAGTTCAATTCCCAGCAACCACATGGTGGCTCACAACCATCTGTAATGAGGTCTGGTGCCCTCTTCTGGCCTGCAGGCATACACACAAAGAATATTGTATACATAATAAATAAATAAATAAATAAATAAATAAATAAATAAATAAATAAATAAAAATTAAAAAAAATTGTGCCGTGGGTAAATATGGCTGAAATGAAAAGATCTGAGCCAGACTACAAGTCCTGGTCCAGCACCGGTACCAGTAAAATCGGGCTGAGCCGAGGTTCATTCTGTCTCCTCCTGGATCATTTTTTCCCTGCCTGCTGTAAAGCCCGCATGGAGTCACCGCACAGAACTATATGGACTAAGATGGGTTCAGCCTTTGTTTTAGTTTTGGCAGGCGGTGCTGTCTTTGTGTTGGGGTTTACAGCCTGAACTGTCCATTTCTTCTTTGCCATGGAGTCACGGGCAGTACAGGCAATACATGTCATTAGAATATCAGCAGGCCCCCCTGGTGGCAGAGCCAGGCTGCGAAGGGCAGTGGGGCGCAGCAATGCTGAGTAGCTGGCTTGGACCCAAATCATGGTTAAAGTAACCACTGTAGCTCCCATGTACCTGGTTTCGTCCTTCATCTCCTGACAGGAAGGGTGAGCACCTGCATCATTAAGCAAAGGGATAGCTGTAACTCACGCCTGTTCTACGCTCTACGCGCTACGGTATGGTTCACGAGCCGGGCAAGGCGCAGGAGATCGAAACACACACACGCACGCCAAGAATGCCCAGACTGCCCCCTTTATTGTGTTTAGGGACAGCTTATATAGTGCTCTGGCCACGCCTCAGCTCTCTGGATCTTTTAGCTGCAGGCCCACCAGAAACCAATTCCCCTGCCATCAGGGTCTTGTGCTCAGAGCCTCTGCAAGCATAGGAAAAACAAGCTGTTTACTCCGGCACAGAAAATTCGGGGTCTGGGGGTCAGCAGTCCCCAACAAGTTGATGGTGGTAGGTTTCTCAAGCCAGACTTGAGGATGGACGGGAGTAGGGCCTGGTACTGGGGTACACATTCATTCGACAGCCAGCGGTCAGGTGCTCCTCGGGAGGACCTCAGCTGTGTCATGGGGTGTTCTGAGTATAAGATCTTGATCCAAAACTAAGTTGTTTGCTTTATTCCACTAAATTAGCAGTAGCCATCACAGATCTTAGATGGTGGGCCATTTTGTGGTCACAGGGTCCGATCGTCATAGGGTGTTTTCATGGCCCAGAATTTTGGGTTAAAACCCCTCTTGTGTCAGAGATGTTGATAAAGTCTCAGAAGCCTTTTGTTTAATTTCACTGTAGACTGGGAACTCAGTACCCGCCTTTGCTGCTGGTGTGTAGAGGACTTGCTGTTTTCACAAACTCGGCAGCGATATCCAGCTGCACCTAGAATCTCTTGAACCTGTCTCTGTCTCTGAGTCTTTAGAGTTGGGGTCTGTAGGATGGCAGCAATCCCACTCTGGGACAGGCTCCTTTTGCCTCCCTTCCTCCAGTAGCTAAGATAGGTAGCCTCTGATGTACAAAGTTGGGCTTTCTTTTTTTTAAAAATATTTATTTATTTATTATGGACACACTATTCTGTTTGCATGTATGTCTGTAGGCCAGAAGAGGACACCAGACCTCATTACAGATGGTTGTGAGCCACCATGTGGTTGCTGGGAATCGAACTCGGGTCCTTTGGAAGAGCACGCAATGCTCTTAACCACTGAGCCATCTCTCCAGCCCAAAGTTGGGCTTTCTTTCTTTTTTTTTTTTTTGGTTTTTCGAGACAGGGTTTCTCTGTAGCTTTGGAGCCTGTCCTGGAACTAGCTCTTGTAGACCAGGCTGGTCTCGAACTCACAGAGATCCACCTGCCTCTGCCTCCCGAGTGCTGGGATTAAAGGCGTGCGCCACCACCGCCCGGCTTAAAGTTGGGCTTTCTTAATTGGCGTTCTGTAGCCCAAGGTCTGTAACTCTTGCCCAGTCCCTCGGAGTTTTCCCAGAAACCTCTGAGAGAAGGTCAGGAAGTCTGCATTTAGTGTCTCCGCATTCTGGGGCAACCTGGTCCAGCTATGTCGCCCACTGAAACCTCTGCACTGGGCCTGTCCATTTAGAAGCAAAAGAGGGGTCAACTCTCCTCTGTCAATGGGACGTTGAAGAACAGGTCTTTTAGGTCCAAGACAGTGTACACCCATTTCTGTAGCTGAACCAGACTCAGGGGAATCAGTTCCCAGGTTTCTTCAAAGGCAGGAGAGGCGTGTTCCAGGGTAACTGGAAGGGCACCAGGATGCCTGTCTCTTCAAGACAGGCAATATTTACTGCAGTTTCCCCCTTTTGTGTCCAGGGTCACTGGGTGTTGTTTAATCTGGATGGAGGTCGTAGAACTGGTTAGTTGAACAATTGTAGGAGCTTGCTATTGGACCAGTCTTGGGGGAGTTGGTTTGGGAGTTGGCCCATACCCCTGGAAATCTTTGTTGTCAAGCTGAGAGGTAGTCCAACTGTATTGATCGGAGGCAAGACTTTCAGCCAGGCAGGTTCTCCTGATAGAGGGTAAGACACTGGCGTTTTGCTGGGTATCTGTGTTTGTCATCAGAGAAGTGATGGTAATTTTCTGTTTATCCAAAAGATCAGGTCCCAACCAGTTCTCTGATGTTAAACACCCTTTGAACTACCTCCAGCAATCGAGACCTATTTATATTTAAATTAAAAATTAATTTTTTAAATTTTATGTGCATTGATGTTTTGCCTGCATGTATGTCTGTGTGAAAGAGTCAGATCTTGGACTTACAGATAGCTCTTGGCTGCCATGTGGGTGCTAGGAATTGAACCTGGATCTTCTGGAAGAGCTGTCAGTGCTCGTTACTGATGAACCATCTCTCTAGCCCCCTATTTTTAATTTTTTAAAACTTTTACAACTTTTTAAAAAAATATCTGGGACCGACTGGGTGACAGAAAATCTCAGCAATTGTCTATAATTTTTCTAAAACCTAGTGAAAACTGCTTCAAGTCTCCTTGATCAGGGTCACACAGAAAGGAAAATCTGTTTGTTCAGGCTGTGTTGTCTGGCAGCAACCCCCTTGCCCAGTCCAAGTCAGGTTTTTTATTTATGTATTTATTTATTTATTCTTTAGCCTTCTTCAGAGAATGGTACGTTATGGGTCATTGGTTTAAAGGGCGTCATAAATCATAAAGGAGAAAGGAGTGGAACTTTTTTCTTTCCTTTGGTCTCAGCCCAGGGAACGTTTCCCTTTCCCCGGGGTTGTTTAGCACCTGTGCTGAGTGGAGCAGAGCAGGTGAAAGGGAATGCTCACCTGGAGGAACCGTTTTTTTCCTCCTCGTGTGCTCTCCACTTAGATGACTGAGGGCCTGGATGAGCGTCCGGCCTCTCCCCATCCTCACACTGGCACCTACCCCACCCCTGAGCAGTAGCCAAGCAACAGAGCAAACGTGAGAGCTAAAAGAATATGGGTCCCCAATTTTATTCTTAAAATGTTAGCGGAGCAGCTGCCAGCCCGGCAGAGACGGTTGTGGGTCCCTGCAAGATCCCCGGGTGGTTTACGAGCAGTGGCTCATCCTGGGCGGGTGGCCCCGCTACGTGGCCAGCGGGCCGCCCAGCGGGTCCTGGGAGAGCCAAGCGGCTGCAGCAGCAGGTGGGCGCCCACGCCGCAGGGAGAGCCAAGCGAGCGAGTGTAAACTACACTCGGTGGCTCGGTGGCTCGGGCTGGCGGAGCCGCGAGAGCCAAGCGGCTGTAGATTCCCAGCAGCAGGTGGGCGCCCACGCGGCCGGGAGAGCCGAGTGGCGGGTAAACGGCTGGTAAAGGCACATAGACACAGAAAATAGGCGTAAACGTTTATTAAAGGAGTGAGGGAGAAAGAGAGAGAGACACGAAAAAAGAGAGACAAAGATACGTGTGCACACCAGAAGAGAACAGGAAGAAGAGAGAGTCTTCACATGAGGCGAGTGGTCAGAGGTCGCTGGGAGTGGGCGTGGACCAAAGGAACAACACCCAATGGGATGGGGCACAGGTCTTGAGACAGGGGCTTCTCATACCAGAGAAAGCCACTGGCCAATACAGGGAAACAAAACTGACAAAAACACATAGAAAGACATAGTAAAGACTACAGGGGTGGTCACCACACATTCACACACCTGAACAGACAGAAAGATCGAGTGTCGTGCATGGAGCCCAGACACCAGATCAGTAACCATGTCTGACCTCGTCTATGTGTACATGAAGAAGGTGCCTGAACTGGGCAGACCAGGTGACTTTCTAATTTGTTTCCTTTTGGGGTGGAGGTGACAGACCCCTCTGCAGGACAGGCAGCAGTTCATCAAAGGGAACCCTGGGCACCTGGAGCATCTCAGGTTGCACATCCTTTAGTAGTTCTTGGACCATCATCACACCCCTCCTCAGTCTAAGGGACTCTGAGACCCCTGGTGTCTCAGTGGAACCTCCACCAGAAAAGACTGCTCGAACACGGCTTTAAGCCAATAGAAAGTCTTTGTCAGCCAGCAACTACACTGGGTGTTCAGAATTCCGTGTAGTACCCAGCCTTTCTCAGGGTGAGCTTTTAAGTACAAAAACCATGTTCTGGGTTGACATATTTAGCCAAGCAGAACTTATAGAAGCCAAAAATCAAGGTTAGTGCATTTAGAAACTTTCCAATGGCTACTTGGAGGTTTTGTTTGTCTGTTTGTTTTAGTTTTGGCAGGTGGTGTTGTCTACACGCTTGAGTTTTACAGCCTGAATGGTAGGGACTTCCATGATGGAGTCAGTTGTGCTAAGGTCTGGGGACCTTACATGAAGATTTCCTGGATGTGCACAACTCTAGGGCGATAGTTAACTGCTAAGACACTGAAGCTGTCTGAGGCCTTTTCCACCTCTGCTTTGCTTCAGAGAGGTCATCTGCCGGATTAACAGGTTTCTGATTGGTCTGCCTATGTATGTTGTAGGAATAGTATGTTGGCAGGAAGCTCCTGGGCGTGCAGAAGCTGCCCGCCTGCAGGTCACACTTTGGTTAGCAATGGTTCAGTGGATTCAGTGGACATACTTGTTTTTTATGCAAACCTTCTTCCTTTGGCAGTGTCCAAGCAGTACTAAAATGACTGGTTTGCCCCCACCCCACTGCACAGAGCTTTCCTTATATTCTTGCCTGTGTCGGGAGCTTATTTTCCTTTTGCAGTAGTGGAGATTGAACTCAGGGCCTCCCAAGTGCGAGTCAAGCATTCTGACACTGAGCTATGTCCCAGCCTTTCCTTCTTGTTATATTTTGTTGTTAAAAATTTGACTATTAGGGAGCTGGAGAGATGACTCAGTGGTTAAGAGCATTGCCTGCTCTTCCAGAGGTCCTGAGTTCAATTCCCAGTAACCACATGGTGGCTCACAACCATCTGTAATGAGGTCTGGTGCCCTCTTCTGGCCTGCAGACACACACACACAGACAGAATATTGTATGCATAATAAATAAATAAATATTTTTTTTAAAAAATTGACTATTAGGAGCCGGGCGTGGTGATGCTTGCTGTCAATCCCAGCACTAAGGAGGCTGAGGCAGGTGGATCTTTGTGAGTTCAAGGCCAGCTGGATCTGCAGAGTGAATTTCAGGTCAGGACTACACAGAAAAAATCCTATCTCGGAAAAACAAACAAACAAACCAAAACAAAAAAATTGACTCTTAGGATCTGGGAATGGAGAATGGGGTAGAGTGCTTGCCTGGCCTATCAATTACTTTTTCTTTAGTATGGTAAAGTACTTTGACAGAAACAAAAAAGGAAAACTTGGTTTAGGCTTGAAGTTCAAGGGCTCAGATAATTGTTTGTGGTGGAAGTTAAGGAAGCTATTGAAATTACCCTAATCAGGCCAATTCCTCACAGGCAGCCCCAGAGGATAACCTGTAGGTAATCGCAGGTGTGTTTGTCTTCTAGGTGGTGCTAGATCCTGTCAAGATCACAGTCTTTGTTAACATCACACCCCAGTCCTGCCAAAACAAACCTTCCTACTTCCTTAGTTTTCAGTCCTTCAGCAGATCTTCCCAGTGGCAGACAGGCTTGTTCCTGGGTTCAGATCCTTCAAGCTCTTGTGTGGCCAGCACTTTGCCCACTGAGCTATTTCCCTAGCCTACCAGATTTTGGTTTTGAATGTGCTGAATGTATTGCCAATTAGGAGATTTTTAACTGCAGCACAATCTAACCACAGCATTTCCAAATGGGAGAAGGACTCTTAACTAATTGGTTAAGGTTGCCGTTTTCTCTTCTCCGAGCAAGGGGATTTTGCTTAAAGATTTCTCTTGGATCTTAAGCAAACAGCTACAGAATGATAGCATTTTTTTTAATGTTAAAGAGCAAATACACAAATGGTTATAGTCTTTAAGTGTATTATTATCCCAGTTTTGCAAAAAAGGCGTTAGGGACTCCCATATGCTGTGGGTACCGCAAACCAAAAGAGCATGCGTATGTGTGTTTGTGTGTTTTGAGACAGGGTCCTCTTATTCTGTGGCTGCCTTGGATTCACTACAGAGCTGAAATTAGTCCTTACCTGCAGAAATCCTTGGGCTTTAGCCTCCCGAGAGTGAGCCATTGTAGCCTACTCATTCTGTACTTTGTTCTCCCTGCTCCACATCCTAGCGCCAGGCTCCTAGTGCTGGTACTTTTATAATTGTGAACCTAGGTCCCCATCGTTCTCAGCCTTGGCTGGATTTGGGGCCAGGCTGCCTCATCCCATTCACAAAACCACATTACATGATGTAAATGTGACTCCTTTCTTCCTTCCAAAGCATCGATCTCGTAAGACTGAGAGAAATAAAAATAAAAAGGTCAGAGCAACCTGCTGCTTCTTGCTTAAGTTGGCCACCCTGCCTAAATGAAAAACACTTCAGGAAACAAGGAGTCAGTGACGAGGGCATAAGAACTGGAATGCTGCTGTCTCAAGGATAGCCATAAACTGGCCAATCAGAAATCTGCTCATATTGTGCCTCATTTACATACCCCAAGGACAGCAAGGACCGGGCCGTCAAAGGAAGACACACTCACACCCACGCTTCATTTGCATAATGACATCATTATTTTTTAATCTCTTGCTCTTTGTAACCTTGTAACCGGTTTGCAGTTCTCAATTAGGTCCACGTATGCAAACTAAGTGAAAGTTGGTGGTCCTAGGGGTTGTGGCTATAAAAGTCCCTGCAACCCAAGGAGGGGAGTTCCTTGTCTGGCTCATATTGCGCTTTGGAATAAACCCTTGCTTTTGCATCCAAGTCTTGGATTCTGGTGGTCTCTCTGGGGGTTGAGGGTCTGGGCACAAGACAACCTCACACTTTGTTTTTGCCTTTCCTGGGTGTTCTGGAGGGGGGCATCTTTTGCATTTGCCCTAGTACATACCTAGTACTACCTAGTACATACATACGTACATACATACCTATACACGTATACTTACATGTATATGTATACACACATATAGTTGTTCTTTTTTGTTTGTTTTTTTTGGAGAGGGTTTTTCTGTATAGTTCTGGTGTCCTGGAACTCCCTTTGTAGACCAGGCTGGCCTCAAACTCAGAGATCCACCTGCCACTGCCTCCTGAGTGCTGGGATTAAAGGCATTTGCCAATACACCCAGCTAAAAATTTATTTTTTTTTAATATTTATTTTTATTATGTGTATGGGTGATTTGTGTGTACGATTTCTGGTACCTGCAGAAGGCATCAGATCCCTTGGAACTGGAGTTACAGGTGGTGGTTTCTGGGAAATAAACCTTGGATCCTCTGGAGGAATAGCAGAGCCATCTCTCCAACTGCTGTCCAGAATTTTTCTCATTAATTACATGGTCCTGCCACCTCCCACGTTTAAAGATATACACCACCACACCCAGTTGGTCCTGCATTTTTGAGTGTATATAAAGATGTCTCAGCCTAAGAATAACGCCCAGAATCCACCCAAGTCCATTCAAAGAAATTGATTGGGATTGCTATTGCCGCCTTGGCAGCCTGGCGCTAGCTTTGCTCCGAGTGACTGCCAGTGGTCGACTGGCACTTTCCCTAGGAAAGCTTTCTGAGCTTGCTGCCTCACACCAGCAGAACTGGGCGAGGTATGAAAACAGGGTGTGGAGCCTCTGTGTGATCAATAGGCCAAAGATTCTTATTGGAAACCATATGCAGCTTTGTGGATACAGAATGTACATATTGACTGTACCATATATCCAAGCTCATAATCACTTTGATAAAGGAAACCATGACGTCATCTGAAGTGGGTGTGGGGTGGGGGCGTGGTGAGCTAGTGACTTGGCTTATCACTCAGGAAGCTCTGCCTGTAGGGACTTTGAACGCTACGGGAGTCTTGAGAACCCAGACGACCTGTTGAGGGGTTACAAAAACCTTTACATTCTAGACACTCCCCTGTTGACGTGGGGGTCTGGTAAGCACGTCTGCCACTTCATTCCTTAAGCTGTTTCATAATTTGAGGTGTCCCCCCCCACACACACACAGTGTTTCTCTGTGTAGTCCTGGCTGTCCTTGAACTCAGAGATCTGCCTGCCTCTGTCTCCCAGGTGCTGGATGGAATTAAAGACGTGCACTACCACCCAGCCATAACTTGAGTTTTTGACTACAAGATTTTAGGGATAAATTCTTTAGTCTTGTCCAAATTTTTTTTTCTTTTTCCGTTTTTATCATGGAGAAGCTGTTGAGTGAGTGAGTGAGTGAGAGAGACAAGGTGGGGGCAGAGAAGAGAAGAGGAGAGAAGAAATATATAGGTAGGCATTCCTAGCTAGGTACGGAGATAACCTAGCCTGGGTGGAGCCAGGAGCTCCAGGTCCTCCTGGTATGCGAGTTCAAGGCCAGTTCACTACTACTACTACTACTACTACTACTACTACTACTACTTCTTCTTCTTCTTCTTCTTCCTCTTCCTCTTCCTCTTCCTCTTCCTCTTCCTCTTCCTCTTCCTCTTCCTCTTCCTCTTCCTCTTCTTCTTCTTCTTCTTCTTCTTCTTCTTCTTCTTCTTCTTCTTCTTCTTCTTCTTCCTTCCTCCTTCTTCCTTCTTTCTTCTTCTTCTTCCTACCTTGGAATATGTAATTCTGTTGTCTCTGACTGCTTTTGTTTCTGACACAGTCTGTTGAGGGGAGGATTTTCTCCTATCTAACCCGACTCGTGAATGTGCTCACAGCTGTCTAGTGGGTCAATTTAACTCATCACCAAACTGTCTTTTGAATCGTAGCCCCTGGAGCACAAGCTTCACCTGCACTCATTGTCCAATTCACAGGAATACCAGAGAGTCTCAATACTGTGTTTCTGCTCTCAGAGTTTTTCTTTTGGTTTTTTGAGACAGAGTTTCTCAGTAACAGCCTTAGTGGCTGTCCTGGAACTCACTCTGTAGACCAGGTTGGCCTCAAACTCAAGATCCCCCTGCCTCTGCCTCCTTAGTGCTAGGATTAACGGTGTGCACCACCACTGCCCAGCTCCTTGGAGTTTCTCTTACCTGTCAGTTCTTCACCAGGTAGTCTGATACTGTCAAGATTTCAAAGCACATTACCGTATGGTATTGGTATGCCAGCACCTTTCTGTGGAGCCTTTGGGCTGCATGCCTCCCTCAGCTGCTGTGGGTTTAATTTACTTTCGAAGAGTCCAAGAATAAGAATATAGAAATGTAGATTCCAGAAATAGGAATGTGGAAATAAAGAAGTACAAAGTTGTGAGCCTAGGAGAATGAGAGCAGGCTTTCTCAGCAGCTTAAGGATTAAGTTTTAACAGTGGGTTACTCAGCTTCACAACTGGCTGTTCTGTTTACAATACCAAAGCATTCCTCTGCAAACTGGGAGTTAGCCCTAAGATAACACCCCGGCCACCCGTGATCAACAAAGGATATGAGCTGAGTTAAGCTTTAGAGGGTGGGATGTACGTTACTTTTGGGTTTTGCATTGTCCCATACCCTTCCCTGCTATGCGAAACTAGCACTATCAGGGGAAGAGCAGAGCTTTGGTAAACACCATCAAGGAGCACCAGGGAAGAACAATGGCTTAAATACAGACACTAGGTAACTAAAAAAAAAAACGCTGCTAATGGAAATTGCACAGAAGGGCAATTTGTATCTGAATTTTACCTCAAAATTGTAAGAATTCCTTTTTTATTGCCTAACGCTTGTTGCTTCCTGCTGGTAAAAGGGGGAGCTCAAAAGCCAGCCTTTGCCACAGCCTTGCAAGTTCATCTCTGGCTGTGGTCTCAGTTAGCTGCTAAATTTTTTGTGCCCCATGGAGATTTAATTTTTTATTTTTTTTCCTGGAATAAAGTTTGCTTCTGGTTTACTAGACTTTGGTGGTCTGCCCCCATCTTTGTGCGACTCCCGTGGACCCAACAGTTTTCACTCTGAATGGAGCACACAGTTCCTGTGATTGTCTTCCCTCTAGATCATTAGCGGATACACAAACTGCTTAGAACTTCTGTGCAGCTGAACAGATGGATGTGTTAGTGAATGCACACTTGGAGTGAGTGTGTAGAGATCAGAGAACAGCCTCAGGTGTTGGTTCTCAGGCACCTCCTATGGTTTGTGTGAGAAAGAGAAAATTAGCCAATTATCTGAGAACAATAGCAGATTACAATGTATATTTAACCATTTTCCTGTGACTATTCCACATATATAGTAAAGTACACAAAATGTAAATAGGTCAACTATCAAAGTAAATGTACATGTTACATTTATCAAAGTGAATACACATGGAATATGGCTTTCTTTTAAAAAAGACTTACTTTATGTGTATGTGTTTTGTCTGCATGTATATAACCCTTGTGTGTGTGTGTGTGTGTGTGTGTGTGTGTGTATTGCACTGCATGTGTGCAGTATCCACTGCTGTTAGAAGAGGGCATTGACTCCCCTGGAATGTTACAAGTGATTGTGAGCTGCCTTGTAGGTGCTGTGAACCAAATCCAGGGCCTCTGAAAGAGCAGCTGACGCTCTTTTTTTTTTAATATTTATTTATTATTATACAATATTCTGTCTGTGTGTATGCCTGAAGGCCAGAAGAGGGCACCAGACCTCTTTACAGATGGTTGTGAGCCACCATGTGGTTGCTGGGAATTGAACTCAGGACCTTTGGAAGAGCAGGCAATGCTCTTAACCACTGAGCCATCTCTCCAGCCCCCTTTTTTTGGTTTTTCGAGACAGGGTTTCTCTGTAGCTTTGGTGCCTGTCCCGGAACTAGCTCTGTAGACCAGGCTGGCCTCGAACTCCCAGAGATCCGCCTGCTTCTGCCTCCCAAGTGCTGGGATTAAAGGCATGTGCCACCACCACCCGGCTCAGCTGATGCTCTTAACTGCTGAGCCATCTCTCTCGTTCCTGGCTGTTTTCTTAATAGGTACCATAGAGGTCAATCTGATTCTATTTATATTTTGTACTCATTAAACTTTTTTAATTCACAGTTGACAGCATGATTATAATAAATTCTTCATTACATTCATTTGTTATGTGTATGTATGTAGGCTCAGGGTGCATGTGTGTGTATGTATGTGGGCTCAGGGTGCACATGTGTGTATGTATGTGCACTCAGGGTGCATGTGTGTGTATGTATGTGCACTCAGGGTGCACGTGTGTGTATGTATGTGGGCTCAGGGTGCACGTGTGTTTATGTATGTGCACTCAGGGTGCATGTGTGTGTATGTATGTAGGCTCAGGGTGCATGTGTGTGTATGTATGTGGGCTCAGGGTGCACATGTGTGTATGTATGTGCACTCAGGGTGCATGTGTGTGTATGTATGTGGACTCAGGGTGCATGTGTGTGTATGTGGGCTCAGGGTGCACGTGTGTTTATGTATGTGCACTCAGGGTGCATGTGTGTGTATGTATGTGGACTCAGGGTGCACGTGTGTGTATGTATGTGGGCTCAGGGTGCACGTGTGTTTATGTATGTGCACTCAGGGTGCATGTGTGTGTATGTATGTGGGCTCAGGGTGCACGTGTGTGTATGTATGTGGGCTCAGGGTGCACGTGTGTGTATGTATGTGGGCTCAGGGTGCACGTGTGTGTATGTATGTAGACTCAGGGTGCATGTGTGTGTATGTATGTAGGCTCAGGGTGCATGTGTGTGTATGTATGTGGGCTCAGGGTGCACGTGTGTGTATGTATGTGGGCTCAGGGTGCACTGTGTGTATGTATGTACATTTAGGGTGCATGTGTGTGTGTATGTAGGCTCAGGGTGCATGTGTGTGTATGTATGTGGGCTCAGGGTGCATGTGTGTGTATGTATGTGGGCTCAGGGTGCATGTGTGTGTATGTATGTGGGCTCAGGGTGCACGTGTGTGTATGTATGTACGTTCAGGGTGCATGTGTGTGTATGTATGTGGGCTCAGGGTGCATGTGTGTGTATGTATATGGGCTCAGGGTGCATGTGTGTGTATGTATGTGGGCTCAGGGTGCACATGCGGAGGTCAGAGCACAAGTTCTCTCCTTCCATCCTGTGGGTCTTCGGGGCCAAGCTCAGGTCGTCAAGCTTCATGACAGGTGCCCTTTCGTGCTGAGGTTCCTGGGTGAGGACCTGGCTCCTGAGTGTTGTACAGAGGGAGAGTTCATTGCTTCTGTGCTCTTGTTCAGGTTTCTTTGTGTCACATCTTTGCTGTAGGTGTCAGGATTGGTTCTTGTTGGACTCAACTTTCTAAAGTTCACACGTTTTGGTTGTCGTCTTTTTAGGCTTGAATTTTTTTTTTTTTTGGTTTCTCGAGACAGGGTTTCTCTGTGGCTTTGGAACCTGTCCTGGAACTAGCTCTGTAGACCAGGCTGGTCTCAAACTCCCAGAGATCCGCTTGCCTCTGCCTCCCAAGTGCTGGGATTAAAGGCGTGCGCCACCACCGCCCGGCTCTTGAATGTTTTTTTAAGGTTTCTTATTGAGGTTCTCTTCCCCCCAAGACTAGACAGAGTCTCACTATGTAGCTCTAGCTGACCTGGAGCTCACTGAGAATGTGTAGAGATCCGCCTTCCTCTACCTCCGGAGTGCTGGGGTCAAAGGCTGTGGCATCACCATGCCCTGCTCTGTTGAGGGTCTTGGGCAGTGCAGCTGGTGGTTGCTGGTGTGCTGTCTGAGATATGACATGCGACTTAAGGCTGGAAGAACTTTGGGTGTCTGGAGAGTGTACAAGGGTCTAACACACCACTTCAGTAATGAGACAGATGAAGTTAAGTTTATTTACATGTGGAAATATTCATTAAGAACAAGAAAAACAAAAGTGTGACAACACAGGAATAATTGGTACCCACCTCACTGAAAGAGACACAGCCCAAATGCAAGGGAGCCAATTACAAGAGCTAGGATGTCCCTGCTAGGTTGCTCGCATTGAGATGAGCTGTGGTTAATCTGCTCCTGGCAAGTTTTAGCACTATTGAGTTCTCTCCTTTGTGCAGATAGTTCACTCTTGGTCAGAATTGGTGATCTAATTAATGGCGTCTGTCTTCTCTTGCAGGAAGTTCTTATCCACTTTTCTGGGGGCTTTAGCTTGTATCCGGCCTCTTCCATCTGACAGTGTTTAATAGTTGCCATGACAAGATGAACCCCCACTCTTTGTGTTAACCCAAGTTCTCATAGATACTCCTGTATTCATTCCCTCCTTGGTGCAAATTCTCGGCCAGCTGTTGAGGTTTTATGTAGTAAAACAGAAAAGACAAGTCAGACAGATTCTCTTAGGAAGATCTCATCCCTCGAAGAGAAGAGGCACGGGATGAGTCACTTGAAGGAGGGCTCCTGGGAAGAACCACGCCTCCCACGAACCTCCTACAGGCTGATTATCTGCTTACAACCTCAGGGCTGTGGGGAGGCAAGAATGCGGTTAGTCCAAAGCCATCTTTAGCCTCCTTAATAGCTGTTTATTACCTGCCTCTGTAGTGACCCGACATCTCTGACAGTTAGGGAGTCCTTTGGGATGTACAGACAAACCCCAGGCTCCCACCAACCCAAGGCGAAAGATGTCAGCCCCTGAGGCTTAGAGCTGAGATGGCCCTGTTTTCTCCGTCCACCTACCTGATGTTTCCACCAGGGTTTGTGAATGTGGCGTCATTTAGTTTTTGTTGTTGCTCTGTCGTTATAAAACTTAATTTGGAGTCATTCATATTTGGCTCCAGAATAAACTATCTCTTAGGCCTGTGAAGTGAGAGTTGTGTTTTGTTGTTGTTATTGTCAGTCATTTGGATGTGCAAGAAGCTTGCCACCCTATCCTTTTAATATGTTTATAATTTAAGCCAGCATGGTGCTGCTGCATGGCTTCAATCCCAGCCCTCAGGAGACAGGTGGATCTCCGTGAGTTCCAGCCAGGCCTGCATCATAACGCCTTGTCTCTCAAAAACATTTAAAAAAATTATTTCTGTCTTTGTGGGTTGTGAGGTGTGTATCTGTGACACGGAAACGGGTCAGGGGACAACTCAGGAGTCAGTTCTTTTCCTGCCAGCGATCAAATCGGGTCATCAAGTCATGATGCATGTGCGTCTCCACCTGCTGAGCCATCACATCAACCTCAACCACTGATCCTTGATCTGAATTACTGCCCAAAGTACAGGGACATGGGGAGGAGGCTGCCAAGCTTGGGCGGTGCCTGCGATACAGAGAAGGGTTGGACGCCGTTGTCAAGCAGCAGGGCATTCTAGGGAGAGAGGAGGACACACCAAATCAGCAGAACTCTCGTGAAACCCCGAGGAGAGTCAGGGACCAAGAGGGGATGTAGTAATAGGAGCGGCAGGGCTGCGTCCCCAGCACCCCAGCTGCCTGCACAGCTAGCTTTACCCGAAATAATTACACGGACACTGTATTCTTTTAAACACTGCTTGGCCCGTTAGCTCTAGCCCTTACTGGCTAATTCTGATATCCCGATCAACCCATCTCTAATAATCTGTGAGCACTGGTCTTACCGGGAAGGTTCTAGCCTACGTCCATCCTGGGTTGGAGCTTCATCGCGTGTGCCTCAGAGAGCAGAGCTATCCCTGTCTGCCCAGGAGACGGGAGCATGGCGTCTCTGCTCCAGAGTGCAGAGCTGTCGAGTCTGAGCTCACTTCCTCTTCCTCCCAGCCTTCTGTTCTGTTTACTCCACCCACCTATGTTCTAAGCTATGAGCCCAAGCAGTTTGTTTATTACTTAGCCAATGAAATCAACAGATTGATATATGACACTCCCACATCACTTCCCCTTTTTCTGTTTAAACAAAAAAAGGAAGGCTTTAACCTTAACATAGCAAAATTACATATAACAAAACAGTTATCAAGTAAAAGTTACAATAATCTTTATCATAACTAAGGAAAACTATAACTATAACTAACTATTCTTAACTCCATCAAAGACTCCAGAAAGAGACAATATTACCTAAGCAAACAAGAAAAAAAGCAACTTTCAACTAGAAATGACAGAGACATCTCGCTGCCTGGACAGTCACCCAAAGTTCCACTATACCGTTGGGGCATCCATCTTCAGCCTACAGGCCCATAGTTTCCAGCAGACATTTCCACAAAGCAGGAAATTTCAAAGGCAGTCACTATCTGCTTGTCCTGAAGAATGTCTTGCAGACTCTTTCATGAATCAGGAACCCCGAAAGATCATCTCACCTTTAGGCAAGTTCAGTAGTCCTCTCTCTGTGGGTTCTCTGTGTCCAGTTTATGCAATAGTCCAGGCAAGAGCAGTTTCTTGCCCAAATGGCTATCAAACTCCATAAGGATCCTCTTCGATGCCCATCTTCTTCTTGAAGTAGATTGGTGCTGCCAGGAGCAGAGTGTCTCATTGTCATGAAAAACCCTAAATTATTAAAACATTAAATAGCATATTCCGTAGTCTTTGAAAGATATGAAAAATGCCGATCTGAAATATATCTCTATATATCTAGAAAATCTAACTAACATGACTACAAGCTTGACTATTACTGATAATTATCCATTAACCTATATTTCTTAATTATACATTACATTTTTTACTTTTTTTAAAAAAATATTTATTTATTTACTTATTTATTAAAGTATACAATATTCTGTCTGTGTGTATGCCTGCAGGCCAGAAGAGGGCACTAGACCCAATTACAGATGGTTGTGAGCCACCATGTGGTTGCTGGGAATTGAACTCAGGACCTTTGGAAGAGCAGGCAATGCTCTTAACCTCTGAACCATCTCTCCAGCCCCCTACATTACATTTTTTAATGAACTACACAATCACAATATCTTAATCAATAGCAGAAATATGCATATACATATAACAAAATTGACCTTAAATCTCTATCAATAAAGCAAAATCTATACTAATACAAATTATTCATATCTATATCATATCCCCCTTTAAATGTTAAAGAACGTTTATAAACCATATTTGGGAATATGGGCGAAGTTTTTTTCTCTCCAAACTGCTTCCTGCTGAATGGGGGCATCGTTAATTAGGTCTTTCATGGTATAACCTGTGTGCTAGTTTCATCTCAGTTGGCAGTTGAGCGAAGAAATTTTCTGAAGATGTTCACAGCAACCCTTCAGGAGGGCGTGATCCATCATACCATATCGGAATAGAAGAAATGAACAGGGTCTCATCCTCTGTGAAAACAAAATAAGAAACTCCTTTCCAAAGCATTATGTCCTTAGATCCAAATTTCAAATTCAAGGCATTTTCAAAATATCTATGTTGGATTAGTTCAGCAGCATTATAAACAAATATCTTTTGGCATCTGTTGCTCCTTCCTCAGCATTCAAACAATTCAAAGAGAGCATAATAGCATATAGAATCAAAATTCTCTGTCTATTTTCCATCTTTGTACAGCTCTGTTTTAACCTCTATTTCGTTTATTTTTACTTTTAACTTTTTGCTTTTTGAGACAGGTTCTCTGTATCTTTGACTTAGAATAACTCTGTAGACCAGGCTGTCCTTGAACTCTCATGCTCTGCTCTCCCAGGCATTTGGGATTAAAGGTGTAAGCTACCACACCTTGAACTCACAGAGATCTGTTTGTCTCTGCCTTCTAGGCACTGGGATTAAAGGTGTGTGCTACCACACCTTGAAGTCACAGAGGTCAATCTCCCTCTGCCTCCCAAGTGTTGGGATTAAAGATGTGTACTACCACACCCAACTACTCTCTTTCTTCCTTATTTTTGTTTTTTTACTTTAAGAATTTTAACTTTTAGTCTGCATATATTTTAACACTGTAAATCATTTAAAATTTTTCTTTGTCTTTGACGCTCTCTTTATTGTATCTCTGTTTTTCTGACCACATGAGTCTTTAATGTACCAAGCAATATCAGTAGGACTAAAGCCGTGGCTTTGCCGGCTAGATGTAGCCCATTCCTTAGCTTTCCAGCCTCATGGCTGAGGTACTGGCTGTAGCCATGTTTATAGCCACAACTCTATGGTGTTTCAAGGTCCCTGCCAGCAAGCGATCTTCAGCAGCCTGTGCTTGCAAGCTGCACGAACTGCCTGCGTAAAAGAGTCAGAGTTTGCCCTGGCAGGACAGCCCAGAAAGCCAGCATTTTTAAACGGCGCAGCTTTTTTCCTGCTACGGCTGAAAACCGAAAAGCATGCGTTCAGGTTTTCGTCAACACCGTTTCGTGGCAGGACCTCTTAAAAGAGCTGCAAGCTTTGCAGCTAAAGCTGAGTCAGGAAGCCTCTCTTAGATGAGAGGGCTTGCTTGCCTCTGGCAAGCAGAGTAGACCCGAGAAATTGCAGCTACCAAGAAAACATGCTTTACTCTTTCTCAAGCTTTCTCAGGCTTTCAGTGGATTCAGTTGTCCACACATCTGGGTGCCATCTGTAGTAATAAGAGCAATTTGCAATCCCCATTTAGGTAAAAGTATCTTTATTTCTTCAAACAGTCTGTTCAAGGTATCCATGTTTGAATCAGATAACAAAATGTCGTCCATGTAATGGTATACTATAGATTTGGGAAATTTCTTGCGTATTATTTGCAATGGTTGGTTCACAAAATATTGGCAAAGGGAGGGGCTATTTAACATACCCTGGGGGAGGACGGCCCAGTGGTACCTCCTTGAAGGTTGAGAATTGTTATAAGTAGGCACTGTGAAGGCAAATTTTTCTCTATCTTCTTTTTGCAAAGGTATAGTGAAAAAAAAATCCTTTAAATCAATAACTATGAGAGGCCATCCTTTTGGTAATAAAGAGGGCAAAGGAATTCCAGATTGCAGAGGGCCCATAGGTTGAATAACCTTGTTGATGGCCCTGAGATCTGTCACCATTCTCCATTTACCTGATTTTTTCTTAACCACAAATACAGGAGAATTCCAAGGGCTGGTAGATTCTTCTATATGTCCAGCATCTAATTGTTCTTGTACCAGCTGTTCTAAAGCCTGTAACTTTTCCTCAGCTAAAGGCCATTGCTTTGTCCATATTGGTTTCTCAGTCAACCATTTTAGAGGCAAGGCTGTTGGTATCTCTGAAGGGACATCAATTGCTTGTTCTTGTACAGCCCGAATGGCCGGTTTTCTTCGTTTGTAATATTTTTTAATATTATTCTCAGAAATATAGGCTCTAGAAGTAGCAGGAATGTTAATTTGGGTATTCCATTGTTGTAATAGGTCACGACCCCATAAATTCATTGCAATATTTGCCACATGTGGCCTTAATTTTCCTATTTGTCCCTCTAGCCCTATACATTCAACCCATCTCGTGGTCTGCCTTACTTGAGATAGGGTTCCAATTCCCAGGAGCTGAACATTTACATTCTGAAGAGGCCAATATGGATGCCAAGATTCTGGGGTAATGATACTTACATCAGCACCTGTGCCCAGCAGGCCAGTAATAAAAATGCCATTTACACACACTCTCAGCTTAGGTCTTTGATCATTTATAGAAGTTTGCCAAAACACACGTAACTTATCTTTCTGATCATTATTGCTTGTAACAGTAGGCATGCGGCTTCCTAATTGTCCTGACAAGGCACATTCTCTGCAGAGACTGGAAATGACTGAACCATGTTTGCCATGGGGGCCTGTGGGGCCCCCCCTCTCACGTTTCTCGTGTGTATCAGGTTGCCTTGTCTATCTCTTGTAGACCTGCATTCATTCGTCCAATGTCTGCCTTTTCCACATCTTCTACATAAACCTGAAGGCTGAATCCTCCTATTTCTGTTATTTCTAGATTTATTATTATTATTATTTCTGAAAGATGCATTATTATTATTATTATTATTATTATTATTATTATTTCTGAAAGTCCATTGTCTACAATTCCTTTTCATATGACCCATTTTGCCACAGTTAAAACATTTGGTATTCTGGTGTCTCCTTTTACCATTGGAAATTGCTTCTTCTACCCATGCTTCAGTGCCATAATCAAATGTATCAACATTGAGTGTATGCAAGACCCATTCTTCCAAGGGCGCTGATCTGAGCTTTACAAGGCCCAAAATCCTTTTGCATTCCACATTTGCATTTTCATAAGCCAAAGACTCAATCATTATACGTCTTGCTTCTGGGTCAGATATCCCTATTTGTACAGCTTTAGTTAATCTTTGTAAAAAGTCACTAAAGGGTTCTCTCTGACCCTGTTTAACTCTGACAAATGATTCCATTCTCTGTCCTGGGTCTTGTACCCTGTCCCAAGCCCTTATGGCTGCTGTAGTACACATGGAGAGTGTGTTTTCCTCCAAATTAGCTTGTTCCTGAGGGTCGGAACAGAGCCCTTTACCTAGAATTTTATCTAGGGAAATGTCAGTTCCCTTCGCTTTTTCCTGCTGTTCTAAGAGTCTAGCCTCTTGCTTGAATAAGCATTTCCATTTCAATTGCAGTCCACTCTCAAGTACCGCAAAGCTCAGCTGGAGCCAGTCCGAGGGGGTTGCTCTGCTTGTCATGGCCCAAGATCTTAGCATCTCTTTAACAAAAGAGGCTTGCATCCCAAAAGTCATGACAGCCTGTTTAATTTCTTTGAGATCATTCATACGGACAGGCTCCCATGTATCCTCCTTGATGACCCTGGGGTTTTTGGAACCAATCACCTTCTCTGTTGTTATTACTGGAAAGGCAGGTAGAGCTGTAGGGAGAGCTTTGTGGAAATTGTCCCGGAGAGATTTACCCACAGATGTAGTTAAAATTTGCCTTTCTACCTTTTGCTCTTCTTCATCAGAATTTAGAAATTCCTCAATCTTTTCAATTCTATTCACCATTGCCTTCTGCAATGTCTGAATCTCCTATCCAGAATTATGTTCCAAAGCCTTCATTGAGGATTCTATAGTATGAAGTTTGTCCATTAGAGATAACATCTCATCTTTGGACATAATTTTTATGGCATAAACCGTGCCTTCTTGTATTGACAATCTTTCCGCCAATCTGTCATAAGCTTTAGACAAAATCCGATTGTCACATTCAGCAGTTTTGATTCTCTCAGTTAATGTTTCATTTCCTACAGAAAGGGACTGAATCTTACGATCCAAATCAGCTGTTCCCTCTTCCATAGTAATGAACTTCTCCTTAACATCAGCCTGGAGAACTTCAAACTGATCCTTGAGAAGATTGTTGTCATTCTCAATTGTTTTTAAGTGTTCAATCTCTGCCTTAAGAATCCTGGATTCGTCTTGTAAAGACTTTATCATATTTCTATTATCAAACCATTTAATGCAAATGAAAACTACGAATCCCAGAAGGATCCATAGATGTGGGGTGATAGACACCTCTTGTAAAATCTCCCACATGGTACAATTTAAAAAACTGTTAAATTCTTGAATAGTAACGTGTTCAGACATTTTATTTATAAAAGAAAAATATTTTACCTGCAATGATCGGTTCCTGCCAGTGGTGGTCTCTGTGTTTTTGGAGCCTATCCTGGAACTAGCTCTTGTAGACCAGGCTGGCCTCGAACTCACAGAGATCCTCCTGTCTCTGCCTCCCGAGTGCTGGGATTAAAGGCGTGAGCCACCACCGCCTTGCCGGCCTCGCACTCACAGAGATCTGCCTGCCTCTGCTTCCCAAGTGCTGGGATTAAAGGCATGCGCCACCACTGCCTGGCCAAGTCACTTTGTATCAGACCAAATCTGCAGCTGTGGCGGCTTTTGTTGCAAAACCGCAGGTACTTGAGTTTCTGCTAATTCAGGCAGTGGGGTTCCGCTGCAAACTTAGCCAAGGCAAGCAGGGAGGAATTAATTGCTCTGGAGAGCAGGCGGGGCACAATGGGCCTGTGTGGCCGAGTGTGTCTCGGACTCGGCACTGGGGCCCAAGTCACGAACTAAAAAACAGCACCCGGGAGCGTGCTGTGTTAGTTAGCGGGCTACGCGCTTGAGTCGGGGGCAAAATAGCCCGACGTTGGACTCCAAGGGGAATGTCAAGATTTTGGGAGGGAAGCTGGAAAGAGGGCAGGCATGGATGGTTAGAAGGGTTAGAAGCCGGGTGGAGCAGCCGGCAGCACGGTTACATGACGTGGCATCCTGTGGGGCCTTATCGCCTTCCCGGCCATTGTTCCAGTAGTGACAGGATGCTGCCTCACCCAGGCTTGAAGTCAGGGTTGTTGCTTCTCTTGCCCTCATCCTTGCATCTGGTCACTGACGGTGTCTCTGAGCATTCTGGCTCCAGGACACTTGCCTAGCACCTAAGACCACTCCACATCACATGGAGTGACAGTCCCTCAGAGATGTGACACTTAGAAAGTGGCCAAGACCTGATCCATGTCAGCAGAAGCTCAGAGCAGGGTCTCCTGAGCGAGAGGGCTCTGACCCCCTGTCTTGTGGATGAACTGTTTAGAAGGAAGCCCCACATTCCCGTCTTGGCCTTCAGGATTCTCCACCACCTGGCACAGTCCCTGCCTCAGGCCCTCATCCTCGTGTCAGCAATGACTGTGGTATCACTAAGGTAACTGCATCCGTCTCCCCAGCCGGCATCTGCCTAGATGCTGCTCAGCCTTCCTCCCCAGCAGCCACATCCTCCTTAACACCGCTTTGGGGACTATGACCCTCACCATGGTTTAGACATATTAACCGAAATAATTAATGTTTGTGCAAACTAAAATGTAAAACTAAAGTAGCTAGAGGAAGTGCAAATAAAAAATAATTGTTATCTGGAAAATACTGCTAAGCTATGCAAAAAGACAGATGTTGTAAGGGTACCCCCCAACCCCCTAACACCGATGTAAACTGTGGGTTTTGTCTTTAAACATACTGTATCCCTGAGCCTTGGCTCCAAGAGGTATTTTGGAGGCTTTAGCCTACTCACAGCCTGGCTTCTTAGCTTTTTGTTTCCATTTATTTATTTAGAGACAGGGTTTCTCTGATAGCCTGATGGAGGAAGGTCATTGGTTAAAAAATAAAGAAACTGCTTTGGCCCATTTTATTGGTTAGAACATAGGTGGGTGGAGTGAACAGAACAGGATTCTGGGAGAAAGAAGCTGAGTCAGAGAGACGCCATGCAGCTCTCTCCCGGGCAGACGCGATGCAGCCAGCCACCAGGTCAGACATGCTAAATTTTTCCTGATAAGCGCACCTCATGGTGCTACAAAGATTATAAGAAATGGGCTAATCCAGGTGCGAGAGCTAGCCTAGAAGAGGCTAGATAGAAATGGGCCAAACGGTGCTTAAAAGAATACAGTTTCCGTGTAATTATTTTGGGTAAAGCTAGCCGTGCGGGCGGCCGGGTGCCGGGGACGCAGCCCTGCCGCTCTTACTACAACAATAGCCCTGGCTTTCCTGGAACTTGCTCTGTAAACCAGGCTTGCCTTGAACTCACAGAGACGCGTCTTCCTCTGCCTCCTGAGTGCTAGGATCAAAGGCATGCACCACTGCAGCTGTGAGAACCTGCTCCCGCCAAAGAGAGAGCTGGAGAGATGGCTCAGAGATTAGGAGCACTGACTGCTCTCCCCGAGGACCTGAGTTCAATTCCCAGCAGCCACATCTGTAGTGGGAAGTAATGCTCCCTTCTGGCGTGTAGGTGTACTTGCAGATAGAGCATCATATATATAATACATAAATAAATCTTTAAAAAAATAGGGTTGGAATGAAGATCAGGTTGCCAAGTCTTGCCTCCTGTGGATTTGATCCCCAGCACTCTAGAGGGGTGGGGCAGTAAATTCAAGACCAGCCAGGGCTATGTGAGACCCTTTTTCTACCTACCAAGCCATTAAGCTCCTGCTTGTTGTATCTGTTTGATCATGTGTGTGTAATTTGTTCAGGAATTGCTTTTCTCATCAGACCGCATCTGACAATGTGGAAAATAGAAGGAAAAAAAAATGAAAGTCGTACAACAAATCCTAAAATAATCTCTTGAGATTGTCATATTAAACATTTCTGTAGTGTGTTTACCCACCAACTCGAATCTCTTGTGATAGATACGTCCACACAGTGGGATGTGCTTTAGTTAGGGCTAAGAAAGGGCTTTTTCTCTCCATTTTGAGAGGAGTAAAACAGAGCACACTCGTGTTTCCTAACTTGGGTGTGGGGCGTGGGGGATGAGGGAGATGGCGAGCCCAGGGATAATGAAGTCACACATGTTAGCGGAAGACATGAAGCTGTGTTTGGGATCAAGTTCCTGACAAATCCCCTCTACAGCCTGACTTTCTGATTTGAGCAGTGTTTTTAACCTTCAAGCCTCAGCTTTCTCCTCTGTACAATGGAGGTCGCTCTGCACTGCTCTGATTAACTTGAGAGGGTTTGTAGTGATTGAAAGGGTCAGTAGAGGGATGGGGAGCGTCAGTGAAGATCATTTCCATGTACGTAGGTTGGGTTTAAACCCCAGTGATTTTAAAGGCACTGTCCTCAGGGAGAGCCTGGGGCAGGGGGTGTTGTTGGTCTTGTACCATTTCCCTGGGCACGCGTGTGGAGGTGAGAAGTTAATATTTGAGTGTCTTTCCTTGATTGTTCTCCACCTTCATTTTTTTTTTTTGAGATAAGGCCCTTCACTTGATTGGCTAGATTAGCTGGCCAATAAGTTCCAGGGACCTGACCATCCCATCCTCCACTGCATCCTCCCCCAATTGTACTTATTTGTGCGCGTGCATGTGTGTGTGTGTGTAGGTGCACATAATGGCGGTCAAAGTCCAACCTTCAAGAGTTGGTTCTTCTTTCATGTGGATTTTGGGGATTGAGCTCATGCTGATATTATGAGGTCTGATGACAAGTGCCTCTCCCCACTGAGCAGTTCCGCCCCACCTCCATTGTGCTTTTTAAGTGGATTCTGGAGGTCTCACCCACCGAGCCTCCTCCCAGCTTAGCTGCCTTCAAGTTGGCGGGTGTCCTGCACCTGGGGGCCTTTGCACGCTTGCTCAGCTGCAGACATGAAGCCCCATAGGTAGTGGGTAGTCCGACCCTCTGGCCTGGGTGTCTTACCCCGTTCTTCTTCCCGCAGATCATCAATGCCGTGGTCCTGCTGATCCTGCTGAGCGCTCTGGCAGATCCTGATCAGTATCACTTTTCCAGCTCTGAACTCGGAGGGGAATTTGAGTTCATAGATGATGCCAGTAAGTACGTCAGATGACAGCCGGTGATATTTTGGGATTTCTTGGGACAAGGAGTCTGGCTGTCTGTCTTTTCTGTTAAATTACAAATATTGATTCAAGGGCCTATTTGGGCTGCTATTTTAACTTTATTTTCTTCCCATCATTACAAATCAAATCAGCACGTACTTACGTGCTGCCCATGCTCGGGCTTTGTTCCTAATGACTGTCAGGGCTTTAGTTTTTCACGTCTTGTGTGAGTATCCTTTTCCTTCATCTCTATGAAAGAGTTTCATGTATTATATACAGCTCAGGTTTGTCTCAAATTCACTACATCCCAAGGATGACCTTGAAACCCCTGGTCTTCCTGCCTCTGCTCTCAAGTGCTAAGATAAAGCAGTTGCTACTACGCCAACTTGGAATTTATATATTTTAAAAACTATTACTTCCTCACTGACTTTTTGAGGCCAGATTTCATGTGGCTTAGGCTGACCGGGAACTTCATATTTAGCAAAAACTAACCTTGAGGACCCTTCTATCTCCTGATGCTGGGAGTATAGATGTGCACAACCACACCCAGCTTTGTCTAGACTTGGGCTTCTTGCAGAGGAGGGTAAATAAATAGCAGGGAAGAAGGTGAAAAGAAGATACATCGCTGGATATTCTGATAGCTCCAGGAGTTGCCTTCTTCCGGGAGGTGGTTGTTGCTGGTTAGTTGATAAGATTGGAGCCTTTCCCCAGCAATGGAGTCGGGTGTGAGGCCAGCCCAGGGACACCTGTAGCCCAGACCTTGTCTGCTCAGTCCTGCTGTGTCTTGGCTGAGTGACAGGCAATGCTATGTGTGACTCTAGAGCCGGAGGTTGGGCAAATTGATTTATTAGCAGTTCTGTAGAACTTGATGAGTTTAAGACAGTGTATCTGGAAGGCAAAATGATGTGGGAAGGGAGACTCAAACTGCAAACTCCAAGGATTGGAATGAGTGGAGAGTGTTGGAGGTTTTAAAAAATTTGTTTTTATGTGTGTAGCTGTTTTGCTTGCATGTATATCTGTCTACCACAAGTGCCAGGGGGTCAGGAGGGCGTCAGATCCCCTGGAGCTCGTGCCGTAGATGGTTGTGAGCTGCCATATGAGTTCTGGGAATCAAGCCCAGAGCAGCCAGTGGTCCTAACCGCTGAGCCTTTTCTCCAGCCCCCAGGTGTTGTGGATTTTATTTTCAGAGTGAAACAAGTTAAGTGCGCGCTTAAGTAAATGTGTGAACTGGTGTATATGGTAAGGACGATCCCTCTGCTGTCGTGTGGCTTGTGAGCATAGCCTAGGATTCTGGTCTCAGAGATGATTCTGTGTACTGGAGACACCGGGGTTGGGAGAGTGGCTGGGCTTGGTGAGGGGATAATCAAAGATGGCGTCTCTTCAACTTGCCTAGGTGACTCAGGTGTCTGGCGAAGGGGGTGGACACACCTAGGACGAGCACTAGTTTTGACTTTAGTGTGTGACAGCGGGGCTCAGTCTGGATGCCAGTTACGCCGAGGGACCTGTGTGTTCTTTCCGAGCTCCTTACCAACCCTCCTCTAAAACGTAGAGGAGTTGTATCCAACACAGGTAGGGTTGTGAAAGGGCCTAAGATGGGATCTGCAATACTGTAATAAATGCTCAGAAAAATGCGCCCTTGCTGGGAATGTGCACAGACCTGCTGGGATTGAAGCGTGGGAGTTAGTGTAAGCTGAGACAGAAATGCAGAGAGGTCTGGATTGAGAGACGCCTTTGCCCTGGGTGGGAGAGGTGAGAAGGAGGAAGGAGTCCTGGAACAGAGTTCTGAAGGCGCCAACTCTCAGAGATCAGGAGGAGAAAGAGCCAAAGGCCAGTCAAGCGCCACATCCATCTTCTGCCATCATTGTTTCTTCTCAGCGGTCATCTGTCCAGGGTGCCTGGTTATCTGTCCAGGGTTCCCGTGACCCTAGAGGGCAGGAGGATCAGAAGTTCAGAGCTGCTCTTAGCCACATAAGAAGTTCAAGACAAGCTTTGCTCTGCAGAAGAAACTATCTCAAAAAACAAAACAAAACAAAAAACCCAAGCAAATACATTAATTAATAAGTAGTCAGGGCTTTGACATCTTCAAGGTTGGACCTTGTCAGACACAGATGGAATTTCTTTACATTTCTTTCTTTTCTGTTTTACTTTTTTTTAAGGGGGTGATGGGTTTATGTATGAGTCCTGTGTCTGTATGTGCACCTGCATGCATGATCTCATTATAAGTGGTTGTGAGCCACCATGTGGTTGAATTGAACTCAGGATCCTGGAGGAGCAGCCAGTGCCGAGCCTTCTCACCAGCCCCATCATCTCTCCAGCCCCATCATCTCTCCAGCCCCATCATCTCTCCAGCCTTATCATCTCTCCGGCCCCATCATCTCTCCAGCCCCATCATCTCTCCAGCCTTATCATCTCTCCAGCCTTATCATCTCTCCAGCCTTATCATCTCTCCAGCCCCATCATCTCTCCAACCTTATCATCTCTCCAGCCTTATCATCTCTCCAGCCCCATCATCTCTCCAGCCCCATCATCTCTCCAGCCCCATCATCTCTCCAGCCTTATCATCTCTCCAGCCTTATCATCTCTCCAGCCCCATCATCTCTCCAGCCTTATCATCTCTCCAGCCTTATCATCTCTCCAGCCCCATCATCTCTCCAGCCCCATCTCCCCTGCCCCATTATCTCTCCAGCCCCATTATCTCTCCAGCCCCATCATCTCTCCAGCCCCATCATCTCTCCAGCCCCATCTCCCCTGCCCCATCATCTCTCCAGCCCCATCATCTCTCCAGCCCCATCATCTCTCCAGCCCTATCATCTCTCCTGCCCATCTCTCCAGCCCCATCATGTCTCCAGCTCCATCATGGTTTAGAGCATTTGTTGCTTTTACAGAAGATCTGGATTTGGTGCTCAATGTACACATGGTAGCTTATAGCTGGCCATGTAACTCCAGTTCCAGTGAATTTGATGCCCTCTTCTGGTGTCTGTGGGCCCTGCACACACGATACACATGTATACATGCAGGCAAAACACAGATAAACCTAAAACAAAACTTTTAAGAAAGAATCTGCGTGTGTATGCATGTATGTATATGCACACATATATGGGGAGTGGCATGTTATGTATCCAACAATTGTAAATGGAGAGTTTTCTCTGTCTCACCCGGTCCCACTGGACCAGTTTCTCTCAGCCCACCGGTCCCTGCAGCCGCTTCTAAGATAACCACTCAGAGGCTGTGAAAGACTTTAATTCTAGAGGGAATTTAAAGCTGGGCATGGTGTGCAGGCCTGTAATCCCAGCACTTGGGGAGGCCGAGGCAGGAGAGGTGTGACTAGGCCAACTGTGAGTAAATAGTAAGACAGTGTTTCGAAAATACAAGTGAGCTGGGCTCCTGCCCACATATTCTGTAGTTTATGTGTGTGGAATAGGACATCAGCAGGTCCAAAGAAATGCAAAGTGGATTAGTAGATGCTGAGGGGAGGGGAGTGGGGAATGACTGTTAATGGTTATTAAACCATTAATAACCAATGGTTTTGGAAGGATGGAAGTATTTTGGTCCTCATGGTCATGTAGCTGTATGAATATATTAAAACCTTTTGCTTACACATGTTGATTTTCTAGCAATCCCCTCCTCTGTCTGGGTTGCCCACCATTTGTTCCCAGAACTCCTCCCTCTCTTCCCATCCATAATAGCTAGTTATTGACTTCAGAGCAAAGATAACATCCCGCTAGTCTTCGTAGCTCATCATAAACCAGGTTAAACCCACTAGTACTCAATAAGTAAACGTTGGGTTTAACCATAAAATGAGAAGTTAACAAGTTACAAAGTCCCCCTTGGGACGAATTTTACATTTCGATGAGACTCTATCAACAATCAGCAAATCCGGACTATTAAGACTCTTCTGTTTGGACGATGAAATTGGTATCCTGCTGCTTGTTCTCCGCCTGGCCTTTCACCCTCCATGCAGCCCCCGGAGCAGACAGTAAACCTGGGCCTTTAGTCTTCACCATGAGGTTTGAGGGGTGTGCATTTTGTCCTGAGGATCTTCACACTGTGAGAACTCAAATGAAAACCGTTCTCTGCACCGTGTGATGATTTATACAGTTGGCTTTTGTGTGCAGTGGGGCCAGCAGTGTGGCCAGCAGTTAGAGAGGACCTAGATGCAAATGGAGTCTGATGACCCCACACATGGGAACTTGAACCTTGGTAGCAAGCTCTTCTGAGGAGTAAACAGTCCACGAGGGGGCGGGAACATTAGATGATTCAAACACAGGCGTTTCGGGTAGCTTTTCTGTGCCTCTTCTGTCCCCGTGACTGAGTTCAGGAAACTTTTCTAATCGTGCCTCTCATACCTGTGGTGCGCTGTTCTTGGGATCCTTTTCAAACTAGAACTGCATAACAAAAGCAGGAGTTTAATTTGGGAACCAATTCCATAACAGTGTACTCTGATGTTGGGGTGGGGAGGCTACTGTGCAGAGAGTAGTCCTGGCATTGGCCAGAGCTGTTGTTGTGCTAGGGATGGAACCCAGGGCCTCCCGTATCCCAGGCGCTCCACTGCTGAGCTGGCCTGGGAGTCCTAGGAGGGACCGCACTTTACAGTAACTCTATAGTTTGAAACTATGAGTCTACCAAAGTCAGTTTTGGAGTGTGCCCTCCCCCATAGGACACTGTTCTTTTTGTTTGTTTTGTTTTTTCAAGACAGAGTTTCTCTGTAGCTTTGGAGCCTGTCCTGGAGCTAGCTCTGTAGACCAGGCTGGCCTAGAACTCACAGAGATCCTTCTGCCTCTGCCTCCCGAGTGCTGGGATTAAAGGTGTGCACCACCACGCCAGGCTGAACACGCTATTCTTATTAAGATTTCTATAGTGTATATTTTCATTTTCTGAATAAAACTTCTCAGTTTACTTACCTGTATGAATATTTATTTATCATCCTAAAGATCTTTGAAATAGTCAAAGAATATCCTATAATGGGCTGGTTTTCATAAAATTATCTTCTTGGGGCTGGGGAGATGTTGTTAAGAGAGTTGTTAAGAGCACTGGTGGTTCTTCCAGAGGTCCTGGGTTCAATTCCCAGCACCCACATGGCAGCTCACAACTGCCGGTAACTCTGCCTCCAGGGGATCTGACACCCTCACAAAATACCAATGCACATAAATAAAAATAAATAAATAAATATCTTATTATTGCTATTTTGGGATGTGGGGTTTCAAGACAGAGTTTCTCTGTATAACAGCCCTGCCTGTTCTTGAACTCTCTTTGTGACACAGGCTGGCCTCTAACTCACACAGATCTGCCTGTCCTTGTCTCCCCAGTGCTGGGATTAAAGCATGCCCCACTGTGCCCTACCCAAAATTATTTCTTTTATTAAATATACAGAAAGTTTCCTCCCCCCCCTCCTTACAGTCCAGGGCATTTAGTTCATCACGGCAGGGTAGCGAGGTGACAGTGGGCAGCTCAGAAGAAGTGGGGACCGATTGCATGCTCCAGGGGGCCTTTCTCCTATTTTTTTGCATTGGGGAGCTCAGGATATGTGGGAGCCTTTCCTATTATTTAGCATTCCAGAAATCCTGCCATGGACACCACAGAAATGTGCTTGACTAATCCAGGCCCTTCTCGATCCAGTCAAGTTGACAATCAAGATTCGCCACTGTGGCAGAATTAGTCACGGGCCAGTCTTTCAGTGCACACGCTCTCAGAATGTCCTGCGGCCCCAAGTCGTCCTCTTATAGTCTGCTTGGTAAGAACGGCATCTGCCTCAGCGGGGAAGAACAAAGCAGTTGAAAACCGTCGAGTGCACAGAGTTCACTGCCCTCAGCATTAGGACTTAGAGGCTTGGCTGCATCATATGCTAAAGATACGTATGGCTGAAGATCATACGCTGGATAAAGAAGTGTCCAGCTAGTACTCTCAGCATCCTTCCAGATCAGTGTTGTGCAGTAAGAATGTGAGAACCTGTCGTCTTCTGGTAGCCATGTTACAAAAAGCAACCAAAGACCAAGATTAACTGTCATTATTGTAATCAGTATAAATGCCATTGGTGAGGTGTCTTTCTCTCTCTGAACTGAGTCTGGAAGTCTGGAGCGTGTGTGTTCATCGCACAAAGCGTCTCACTGTAGGTGCCCAGTGCCCTCGGGCTGCTTCTAGAGGGGGCTTCCTCACCTAGGTGGTGATGGTGTAGTCTTACCTGGAGGGAAACCAGCCATCACCGGAAACAGAATAAAATCAATAGTTCCCATCTGGGTCGGCACAGGCATGGCAGGGGCTCTACCAGCTGGAGTGCTCAGGGAAGCTTCCCAAAGAGGTGGTTTTCCTGGGACCTAAGTCACTGAAAAGGGAATTCTGATCATAGGAAAAATAAAACTGCAGGCGTAAGGCCCTGGTGGTTAACGATGTTTGAACACGGTTAGCAGAGATAGACAGGCCAGGTGATGAAGTTAGATGGGAGGTGGAATCACGAGAATAAACTGGGACATTGGTTTAAAAGAAACAAGTAAGGTATGGAAAAGTTTTATGCGCCTGAGTGTATAAAATACAGATAGATACCTGTGTGATACAGGATGCCCTAGTTAATGGGTGTTTCTGTAGCCAGGGGACTAGAAGTCCGCTCTGGTATCTCTGTCCTTTTGCAATGGTTTAGGGAGACCACCTGGGCACTCATTAGCTCTCGTGGTCGAGGCAGCATAAAGCTTTTACCTGTAGTTGGTTTATAAACAAAACAACTCTGAAGAGGAATTCAGTGTCTTCAGTAGCGGGTCTAATTATGTCTAACCTCCCCCTCTTTGACCTTTCGCCAGATATGTTGATCGCTATTGCCATCTCTCTGCTCATGATCCTGATATGTGTGATGTCCACGTACGGCGCGTACAAGGTGAGTGGCCGCGGTTCAGGTCCTCCCCCTCACCCCGTGCAGGGGTTCTCTGTCTTCCTAATGCTGCAGCAAGGTGCCCGGCCCCTCTTCAGGTCCTTCCCCGGTGTGGGGGTTCGCAGCCTTCCTAATGCTGCAGTGAGTGCCAGGCCCCTCTTCAGGTCCTTCCCCGGTGTGGGGGTTCTCTGCCTTCCTAATGCTGCAGTGAGTGCCAGGCCCCTCTTCAGGTCCTTCCCCGGTGTGGGGGTTCGCAGCCTTCCTAATGCTGAGTCCTTTAATACAGTCTCCCATGCTGTGGTGATCCAATAATAACATTTTCACTACAGTTTATAACTGTAATTTTGCTACTGTGATGAATAGTAATATAAATGTCTGTGTTTTCCAGGCTTAGGTGACCCCCTATGAAAGGTTCATTTCACCCCCAAAGGGGTCTTGACCCACAGATTGAGAACTGCTGCGTTAGGGTGATCTGTGGGATTGCCTACTCGCAGTATGCAATTCATAGTTTTCTGTAAGAATCTTCAGAAATCTCTAGTACCTCACGGTACTAGGAAACCTGGTAAACCAGTGTTATCATGAACACTCACCGTTGTGTCTGAGTGCCCCAGCTTGGCATGCCAGTTGCCGTCATGACCCGGCTTGATGACCGCCAGTTCCAGGTCCCTCTGGATTGGACTTACAGTCTTGTTAGATTCACTGCATTAACATCCGTTTTCTCGTGTTTAGCAACACGCTGCCTGGATCATCCCGTTCTTTTGTTACCAGATCTTCGATTTCGCTCTGAATACCTTGGTTGCGATCACCGTGCTTGTCTATCCAAACTCCATTCAGGAGTACATACGACAGTTGGTAGGTGACCCTCCCCCACTGCCTCGGGACATACGTCATTATCGGGACATATGTGGTCGTCTCTGAACTCCAGTAAGGAGCAGCCTTCTTCTAGGATGAGAGGCGAAGCTGCGAGATGAGATGGGACGTTGGGAACTGGATGGTCAAGTGGAAAGGCCAGCAGACGGGGAGGGAGAGTTGAGAGCAGAGAAGTCTGCCGTCTTATGACAGCCATGCTCCGACCTGTCCCTTCCCCACAGAAGGCCTCGAGGTTTTCTTCCTTAGAAACACGTCTGCACTGTCGTAATTTTTGTTATGAATCGGGACCGTGCTGTGATGTACGTGCTTTGTGTCTAAGAAGTTCCACGCACAGTTTTGAGATAGCCTCTTGTGACATGGAACCTTCTGAGGAGCTGATTTGTGGTGGGCAGGGGGAGAACTGGCCTCTGCCTGGGGGTTGGCATTAACTGGTAATCGTCTGCCGGGCTCCTCGGGTGGTGCTGGAAATGAGCCAGAACCCGGGCCTAGCAAGCTCACCATGTGTGGGCTGGACCGGGTGGGGATAAGGATGAGGGTGGGCCGACAGCAGCCCTGGCTATTGTGTGTCACGTTCCCTGAGCTGCAGATGCTGCCAGTCCTATAGAGCCCTGCACGGCACAGAGGACATTCGGTGGCATTTTGTTTAACTCCGCCTTATTCTGCTGCTCTTCATTCTCTTTGGAGCCACCATGTGGTACAGAGACAATATTTCTGGAGCTGAGTGGAATGATAATACTGTGAAAAAAAAAAAAAGAAAAAGTCAGGTGGTGGCAGCATACCTTTAATCCCATTAAGGTGGATCGCTGTGAGTTTGAGGCCAGGCTGGTCTTCAGAGCAAGTTCGAGGATAGCCAAGGCTACACAGAAAAACTCTGTCTTGAAAAACAGAGAGAGAGAGAGATTGAGATTTCACTCTTATTTGTAATGACAAACCAATTAATAAAGTGAAATATTTCAGAAAACCAGGTGAGGTGCCAGGGGTTCAAGGTCATCTTTATCTACATAGTGATTTTGAGACCAGCCTGGGTTACGTGTGACCCTATCTCAACTTCCCATTCCCCCTCCAAAAAAAGAAAAAAGGTTCCATACTACTTAATGGTCATTCTGAGCTGGCCATGGTTGCCTATAATCCCAGCACCTAGAAGGTTGAGGGAAAAGGAAAAGTCCACAGTCAGCCTGGGCCACCTAGTGAGAACCTGTCTCCACAAAACCAAAACCCAGATCGCACACATTGTCACCAATGAAAGGGAATATTGACATTTCCCCTGACGGCTACTGCAGATAATTGGAATACAGTGAGTTAGAAAGGCATTTATTTATCTGAGAATGCTGCGGAGTCCTGTAAAGCACAGTTAATATACACGCAGATGTCTTTCTGTAGATGTGCGCTTTTGATTTTTTTAACCTAGAAATTCATTGTCATTGTTTACAAAACAAAGAGAATCTGTTTAGAAAGATGTGCCGTTAGCAAAGATGCTTGTTTCACTAGGTTCTCCTCCTTGTTCTGCACACACCCTTTAGAATATTGAACTTGAAGAGCATCAGGAAAACACTACCCATTTGCACCAGGAGTGTACCAAGTACCACACATTGATGGTGGACTCCAGGGTGCACTGGGAGGACCCCTCCTCTGACTTTGGTTCTGTGTCCTGTGGGGAGAGTCCCTGCAGAATGTATGCAGCAGCAGGGAGCCCCCTTCAGATAAGCTGACTGCCTTGTTGCTTTACAAAAGCAACTCTCTCTCTCTCTTTCTCTCTCCCTCCCTCCCTCCCTCCCTCCCTCCCTCCCTCCCTCCCTCCCTCCCTCCCTCTCTCTCTCTCTTTCTTTCTTTCTTTCTTTCTTTCTTTTGTTTTTTGTTTGTTTGTTGTTGTTTTCTGATACAGGGTTTCTCTGTGTAGCCCTGGCTGTCCTGGAACTTAAATAGACCAGGATGGACTCAAAACTCACAGGAATTCTCCTGTCTCTGCCTCTCATGTTGTGCAAAAGCCTCTTTTATTGTTACACAAAGACCGCCTTTAGCAAACTAATACTGGTATATCAAAACCTCTTATCTAAGAGTTGTTTGAAGGAACCATTCCATTACCTAAGCAGTTCTTAGCCACAGGAGACCTCTTTGTTTGCCAGGTCCATTTTAAGACTAAGTTGTACAAAGATTCGGAAATTCCTTCAGGAAAAGCAACTCAGTAACAGTCCTTGAGTTAAGCAGAAGGTTCCTTTAAAACCTAGGTGCTATCACTGCAGAATTCCTGCCAGGTGCCATGGCTCCCTCTCTCTCTGCAGACTTTTCTTTGCTGGAGTGTCTGAGTTAGGAACACATTGCCTCCCTTGCTCACTGTTTGATGCTCTCTGGTGGGTAGAGGTGGGAGAGAATTTTGTATCTGCCCTAAATAACAATATCTGCTCTCAAGGGAGCACCTGGGCTGCTGCTGGTGAAACAGACCTTTGAAAGGTGAATGAGATTTGCTAATGAGGCCTCTTTTCCTTTCAGCCTCCCAACTTTCCCTACAGAGACGATATAATGTCCGTGAACCCTACGTGTTTGGTTCTTATTATTCTTCTGTTTATCGGCATTATTTTGGCATTTAAGGTAAGCATGAATAGTCTCCTTATGGACTAAATATAAATGTATTTCTGAACTTGAAGGAAATAAAATAATTTGTCCATTGCCTCTTGATTTCCTAACATTACAGTTTATTCTGTTGTCTGTGTGATAGAGAAATACTTCAGGCTTATCTCTAGCCCAGGCCGCAGGAGGGCGGGAGGTATTTTCTCAGATGACCTGGCTATGTCAGGCTGACAGCACTCACCGGGATAGTGGCAGTGTGCCCTGGTGTGTGACATGCCACGTGTCCATCCTGCACATGACAGGCATACAGTTGCGTGAACAACGCTACCCTTCACATTCATGCGTAAAACATGGATGGATATGTTGTTTCCAGCCCTGTGGACATACATGTCCCTGGG
Organism: Microtus pennsylvanicus; assembly: GCF_037038515.1. Classification (NCBI taxonomy): domain Eukaryota; kingdom Metazoa; phylum Chordata; class Mammalia; order Rodentia; family Cricetidae; genus Microtus; species Microtus pennsylvanicus. The sequence goes on along the minus strand of NC_134580.1, from coordinate 65,248,050 downwards.
GCGGGGTTGCTGGATCCCGTGGTAATTTGATTGAAATTTGGGGGGGGTTCACTATACTGTTTGACATCTTTAATAACAGTGTGTGGCATTTCTGTTTTCCTTCTCCGTTTAACCTTTTTTTTTTTTTAGTCAAAGAATTTTAAAATTAGGGAGGCATTTTGAAATAATTGAGTTCTAATCCAGTTAAAGATGATTGGAGCAGGAGCACAGAGAACGTCCCTGATCTAACGAACATCTCTTCACGCATCATTTCTGGCACATTGTTCTTGTGGTGTTAACCTTAAGTACCTGCAGATACTTCATTTTGAAAATGGTACAATAAAATGAGATAATCCTGTAGAATAAAAACAGTCAAGTAATATATGCCTATAATAACCAGAAGTCAGGTGCCAGGCGGGGGCGGGGCGTGGTGAGGCTAGCCTGGGCTATACAGCAAGTTTGCGGGGAGGGGGGTGAGGCTAGCCTGGGCTATACAGCAGGTGTACTCACATCTTGTCAAAAAATAAGTAGTACAGTGGTAAGTGGCTTAATAAATCTGACCAGTGTCTGCCAGGGCGTCCCTTGCCAGAAAGCTTCTATCCCCGACTTCTGCAAGTTTAAATGCATTAGGTTTAGTAACATTAGCCTGGGTATGCAAGTAAAAACTATGATGTTACTTTGTATTGTTTTAAGCCGTCTGCCTTTGGAAAATTCAAAACGCAGTGATTATTACTTGCAGGGTTACTTGATAAGCTGCGTCTGGAGCTGCTACCGATACATCAATAGCAGGAATTCCTCTGACGTCCTGGTTTATGTTACCAGCAATGACACCACGGTAGGTGTGATGTCACCACAGGTGAGACCTCCCCCACTGTCTACTGTGTGATGGTACCTAGTGTTCCTAGTGTTTGCGGCTTCTTGTTGAGACGTGTGTGTGTGTGTGTGTGTGTGTGTGTGTGTGTGTGTGTGTGTGTTGTTGTGTTTGTCTTTTCAAGTCAGGGTTTCACTGTGTAGCTCTGGCTGACCTGGAACTCACTCTGTAGATCAGGCTTGCCTCAAACTCAACAGAGATCTGGCCTCTGTTTAATCCCCAAGTGCTGGGATTAAAGGTTTGCGCCACCGTACCTGGCTAAGACTTGTTTATCATCTGCTTAGTCTACCACATTGTAGGTTGTTGTCAGTGTAACAGATTCCTAAAGGAAATGACTTAGGAGGAGAGGGGTTCTTCTGGTTATACTTTAGACATTTCCGTCGTGTGATTGAACTTGTTCCACTACCCTGGGCTTGTGGTGGATAGGAAGAATGTCATGGCAGCAGACCCTGTGGTGCTCGAAGCTGCTCAGTCCGGGGCAGCCAAGAAGCAGAGAGTGCTATGGAGGGTCCTCCCAGTGACTGCCTTCCCTCTAAGCAAGCTTTGCTTTCAAAAGTTTCCATCTGCTCCCAGTAGGTTACTGACAGGTTGTGAGTCTTTTCCATCCAAGCCATAAAATAGATAATAATTGGGCCTGGAAAACAGTAACAAAAACCAACCAACCAACCAAAACAACTCTGGTGAGATGGCTCAGCAGTTAGAACACAGGGGGCCCAGGTTCCTTTCCCAGCACGACATGCCTCACAGCCCCTCTCTCTGTAGCTCCAGGTCCAGATCTGGCTCCGACTTCTGCACAAGCACCAGTCACGTATACGGTACACAGACATGCACACAGCCAATCACCAGCACACAGAAATATAAAATAAACAACAGAAGATAGTGAAGAACAGAGGCGATTCCACTGCAAACCGCATGTATTTTGATGAATTGTATAAATGATTCCTGTATCTTTAGAAAGGGAGAACACAGGCTTCCCTGGACACAAACACATCACACAGGTCATAGCACTGATGCTCGGGTCAGGCGTGGCCAGCTGGAGCCTCAGCAGGATCCTCAGTGTTCCTGCTCCCCAATGTCACAGAGGCTTATGTATTTCCTGCACCAGATCTGTGGTCTGACGTTTCTCCCAGGAACCGTTTCTCTTCAGTGGGAAATGCTATCTGGAGACCATTATGTGGGTTTTGAGATTCCGTAATTTTAAAGATTTCTTTTTTTTGACAAGAACTAGGGGCTTTAATTTTGACTTTCTAATTTAAAAACCAAAAGTGCCAATGCCTGCCCCAGAGACCTTCTAGAAGGTTGCAGTGATCCAGTTTTTCGTGGCACACAGGGATGTAAGCTTCTCCTTTGCCCGAGTCAGCGCTGGGCATCCACATCGACATAATAATACATCCCGCATGGCTTTCACTTCGTATTAAGTATCGGGCCAGATGGCTCTTCTCCCAGGCGAAATAAATTCGTGTTGACCTTTGTGGGAAGACACTGGGGCTCTCGTTAGAAAGTAAACATGCGTTGTCTCCTTTTCTAAGACAGTGTGCATGCTGTGGTCTGCTCAGGGGGAGGACAGAAGAGTTCTGGATAATGGGGATCATTCCCAGGCTTGGCCCTGCCTCCATCTGCAGCGAGACCTTGCGGGGAACACCCAGGGCAGAGGTCCCGAACACAATGCCTTGAGGTCTGAGTGATTCGTTCAGGCCGTGGGATAAATACCCAGCTCTTCTGTGCGTTAAGCTGTCGCGTCTGCACGGCTTGTTTCCCTTGAGAGTTTAAAATATCCCAAGGTGCCCCTCTGCATCGCTGCTGGTGCCTTAGGGAGATGCATCCTCCCCTTTAGAGCCCCATGTTGGAGAGGCCATGTGGTGGATATGTTATGTAACAGCACGTTCTCCTGATGCCGTGAAGATGTTCTCCCTGGAAGGAAAAAACACATTAAAATGATGAGTATGTAAATTGTAGAAGCGTTTTTCACATTAAACATTAGCAAATTGAAGTTTTTAGGGACTTAATATGTGTAGCCTTGTTTCAATAATAATCCTACAACTCCGGTCATAGCAGCGTTTTCCCAAGTGTATGGGACCCAGTTCCTGTGGGACGGGGTCCTCTAAATCAGTGAGATTTAATGTTTAAGGTAAAACGATGTCTGAAATTCTGATTCCAGATAAAAACATTATAGCCTTGGGTACAAGAGGAAGGGTTTTGATAATTTAAAGGAGAAATGTAAACTTCTCGGGGTCGGTTATGCTGTGCCAGTCGCCTTACGCAAGCTCCTGCTTCAGAAGTAGTTCACTGTGTGAGGCTTTCTCTTGAGTCTGCTTTAAAAATACAGCTAAAAGACGAAGGGCAAACCATCTCCCCGGTAGCCACATCCCAACAGAGTCTCTGACACACTGAAGGTCGGTTAAGGTCAACCTTTGCCCACCAGACCGCTCTGGGAGCTTAGCAGTGAGAGTGACGTCATGGTGGTCCCCAAGTCGAGACTTTCAGTAATTGGGCGTGGTTCCCGCTGGTTTTCCTTTCCTCTCCTCTCCCTCCCCCTCCCTTTCCCCTTTCCCTTTTTCTTTTCCTCTACCTACTTACTAGTCTGGGTTTTCTCAGTATAAGTTAGACATGGTTAGAGGCTGGTTCTTGACCAGGTTTTGTGCATTTTTTCTTAACCATAGAGAGAAGAGAGGAGAGGGCGATCAAATTGGCAACCAGAAAGATCTTTCGTTAGACTTTGAGGCTCATTCATCCCCAAGAACTAAACAGTCAGCAGCCTAAAATGTAAACAAGTCTTTTCTGCAGAAAAGTCATAACTAATGGGCTGGACAAGTTTGTGAGCTTCAGATATGTTTTAGCCAAATTTAAGAACATCTGTTTAAATGACCCAGAGGGCCTGGGAAGTAGCAAGAATCCTGCAGTGTGGGACTGAGGAGTGAAAACTTCTGGGTTTCGAGGTTTAGAACCATGTCCTATGATTTGTTGGTTTGGAACCTGCTGGCCTGATGGTGAAATGATGTAAAAGGGAGGTCTTATTTCCAGGGGCATTTTTAAGGGGGTCTTTTCTTAACTAAGTAGTTTGTGTGAACTCTTAGTCCTTGCCCCCACTCCTCACCCTTTTGGTTCTAAAAGGCCAAGACCATTGTGAGAAGTTGGTGTGGACCTGGTATCTGAGCTGAACTAAGGGCTCAGCTGGGAGGTTGGGTGTTGCGGGAGGTCCTTCCACTCCTCCAGCCTATAGCCACTGAGATACCAGCCCATCGGGGCGTGGTCTCTATCCCTTTAAAAAAAACGGCCACTTCCCTCTCCCCTCTCTCTCTTCACTTCCTACTTCGCCGGCGACTAGACTCCCTTCCTGGTTGCCCAGAGGGCTGTTGTCTGGGACAGTGATCTGTAAGTTTTTTCCCCTTTAAATAAATATCACCATATTAATCATAATTCCAAACTGGTGTGGCATTGTTTGCGACTTACGCCTACAGTTGGGGGAGGGACAGGTCTGCTCCAGGGAGAGGAACAGGGGTAGGAAGAGAGCCTTGGAGGGAAATGAGAGTTGGTGGTGATGGGAGAAAGTGACAGGATACTTAAAGGCCCTCTCCTGTATGTGACTGCAACTTTAAACCACTTACTGGACAGGTAGGACAATAACTTCAGGGTCATCTGGCCCGGCACCAAGTCTCTGCCATGTGCATATATGTGGTCAGCCGTGAGCTCTTCTCCTGTGTTACCCTCCTTGCTCTGGAGTGGCTTTATCAGACACGGAGGGGTTGCCATCTGCCAGGCACTGAGCCCTTTCTGTATGGATTAATTCGGCCTTCCAGCTCTGTGGAAGGACATCCACATTAGTCTGTTTTGTTACTAAAATCTGCTTATTTACAAATGGTCAAAGTAATGAGTTTCATTGTGACATTTCCATACATCATTATGTTGCAGCTTGGCTTTTAATAACAAAAGCATTCCAGCCTCATCGTATAATAACCTGAGAATGGTTTGGTTGAGTATGGGTGTGTCTACAAGGGCAAAATACATTTATTTTCATTAAAATTGTCACAGGCAGTATAATAGCAAAAGAAAGCTTTATGATACTTCAAAGTGCAGTACGGGAAGGAACGTGTGCTGTGGTCATGAAGAAGCAAGGCTGGTAGACACAGGTTAGGCTGTAACAGAAAATAACTACAGAGGGTCTGGGGGTGCTGTTACCGGAGGTATTTCTCCCTTTCCATTAGTGCAAAGCAGGGAACAGATAATGTGGAGACTTGGGGTGCAGGGCAGCTCTCTGTTTCCCGCCGAGACTGGCTGCAGCTTGAGCCCAGGTGAGGCTGGAGCCCTAGAAGGCTGTAGGGCAGTAGGTGGTGTTGCACATTCTGACTGGGAAGGAAGTGGCTGAGCTGCCTCCCACGGCATTACTGTGGTGTCAGCTCACCCTGTCCGCCTCTTTCCTCAATGTGTAAGCACACAGAACCGCTTTTATTCTCAGTTCAGGTCGCCGTGTCATGGTGGAGTTCCAGCCTTTGCATTGTACCTGTGGGAACTGTCAGGACCAATTTCGGTTTGAAGTATGAATTCTGTGTTGTGAATACACTCAACAAAAGGGTTCAGTTTTTCCGTGTAAGGGAAGTAAGAGCTGGGGAAGATGGCTCTGTTGGTAAATGACCTGCTGTGTGAGAGCGTTGGCAATAACACTCCTTTGGGGGGCTTTGAGATACAGTCTCATGTATCCTTAGCTGTCTTCAGCTTCCTATGTAGCTGTGCTGAGAGACATGGGAATAAGTGAGAATGAGATTTGGGGATCCTTCCTTGTGGAAACCTGTTAACCTCAGAACTAGTAACATCAGAAAGCATATCACTTTCCAGTCGCTTTGCTTAGTGTCTAGACTGCCCATGCTCAGTCCCACTGCCCAGCCTCAGATCTAAAGTCCCTTCTCTGACAGGTGAGGCTTGTTCTTCAGTCAGCTGCAGAAACTCAAATACTCTGCTTACCTGGTGATTCTACCCAGGAAAAGAAATTAACACAAAACTTGGCATGGAGCTGTATCAGTTAAGACAGTGCCCCTCAGAGATGCCTGTAGGCCAGGATGATCGGGCCAATCTCTCAACTGACCCTTAGGTAGTTTGGTTGCATCTGGTTGATATTCAGCCTATATTTTAACACTTTGTGATACTTTTTTGAGACTGTTGGAGATCATGTGTAGCTTATACACAATGCCCTGCAACCGCAGAATTACAGATAAACCTCTACTGGCTAAATTCAAATATTATGGTTCAAGCCCAGCCCTAACCCTGGTGCCTAAACATTTTCTAGTTTTACCATTAAATAGCTAGGTACTTGACAACAATGTTTCAGTCTACAACATGCATGTTACATGGTATCCCCATAACTGAATTGCTTGGGTGATAATGTAGCCATTTTAGTTATATAAATACTCTGCAGGATGTTCATGTCTGATGGAATTGCCTAATGGTCTGTTTCTTGGCGTATAGCCCCACTGTTGCATGGGGCATGGCTGTAGTTCTTTCCCCTGGCATTTTATCATTTATTACCTGATATAGTGGATTTTGTTTTCCAGACTTTATTTATTGTTTGTATGGTGTTGTGTTTGTGTGTGCACTTGTGTGCGCATACATGCGAGAGGTGGCATTGGGTGTCTTCCTCGGCCTATTCACAGACAAGCACTTTACTGGCTGAGCCAGCTGCCCCCAGGGGAGGGTGTATGGAGAGAAAAAGGGTTTTTGCACGTGTGTAGAATTTGTGTTGGGCTTCATATAAAATGCCCCACAGTTGCGTGGCTTGCATGTTCTCACTCGGCCGTTAGCTTCTGATTGCTAGCAGCAAGTTTACATTGAAGTAGGATATGTTCTTGGCCCTTTGTTGGTGGTTCATTGTGAACAGTTAAAAGACCTCATTTAGCTAAGTACCAAGTGATAACAATATCAAGATAATCACATTTTCTTTATGTTATGGCATTCTAGTTGGCAAATTTTGTGTTACTCTTATTAAAGTCATTTCTCTTGATGTCCAAGTACTTCATCTGCCTTGGTTGTAGAAAAGGAGCATCCTCAGTGCTAGCCGACCATAGTAGGAACAGAGTATTGGTCCTTACCATCCTGCTTTCCCGTCAGTATCAGGCTCAGCATCTGTTGGGTAGGAGAACTTTCAGAAGTATTCTGATGGCCAGAGATGTCACGTCAAGAATATTTCACAGCCAGCATGGAACAGTGAAACGGTGTCTGTCACCAGCTTCGGTGGAGGGAGAAATTCTCCAGGCCGCTTGACTTCACATGACAAGCAGAAGTCAGCAGAGCGTTTCAGAGAAAAGATTATCAGCGTTGAGATGCTGATTCCCAGTGAAACTTCAGTTCAGGTTTGATGGTGAACATCGAGAATACCAAAGTGTGAGAGTTTTATTTTGACAGAACTTAATTGTGCCTCCCTGGAAAGAAAATGCTGCGTTCAATTTGTGAGCATTTTGGAGAAATTTGGCTTGAACGTTTCCTTTTGTGAGAAGGAAGGCAACAGAGTTGGATGTGCTGGCTTGCTCTCTGCTTTCGTTTCTCCAGCAGCCCCGCGGTGTAAGATTTCTCCAGAGACAGTGAGTGATAGTTACAGGCCAGTGAATTCCTCAGGGAGGCTGTGGAGGGAAATGCTGATCCACCGTCATTCTACAGTAATGTCCCTAGTGCCGTTCACGGCTTCCACCAGCCATAGGTTACCCCGTGTGTGCTGGAGGCTCAGGCCGCAGCCATATGTACAGAGCCTTGTGTGCTGGAGGCTCAGGCCGCAGCCATATGTACAGAGCCTTGTGTGCTGGAGGCTCAGGCCACAGCCATATGTACAGAGCCTGTGTGCTGGAGGCTCAGGCCGCAGCCATATGTACAGAGCCTTGCGTGTCTTCCCAGCTGCATCTCCCCGTCTCCTTTCTCCCTACCCCAAGTGTACACACACCTTTTCATGTTCTCGCTACTGTCTGGTCACTTCCTTCTGCCTTCTGAGAGGCTTTCCTTGATGTCCAGTCTGCACGGGCACCCCTCCGTTCTTTAGTTTGCCTGCTCTGCCTCCCAAATCATTCGTTCCTCCACATACAGCACGGTGTCTTCCTGGGTGTGTGTGGCAGGTGTGAGCGCCTTGAACATGCCAGCCGCGGCTTGCAGGTCTGCCGGCTAGAAGAGTGGCTGGTTCCTGTGTGGGGAGACCTGTAGGTACCTCCTTGCTGGAGAGGAATCGCCTGGATCCAGCATCTCAGGTGCTTCTGTCCTTTGCCTAGTTTGTGAAGTATTTAGGACCCAGGAACAGCGTTAACTGGCCCCTGTGGAAACAAAGGCCACCAAGCTGACAGGAACAGCTGCTTCTGGGATGTGGTGTTCGGAGCCTGGCTTCGCTGTAGAGCTGCCTGTTAGTCTGGTTGGAGCTAGACCTTGCCAGTTGTCTGTCGCTTGCTTGCCTGTGAGCCATGCCAGTCAAATGCACTGTAGGAAGGAGGCTGTTCTGGGTCTCGTGTGCCCTGCCTCGTATCTCTAAGCAGGAAGGAGGGAAAGCAGCGAGCAGTAGAAGCGTCTGGCTGTGTCAGGGATTCCCCTGCACATAACTGCTTCCTATGGCTAGCCTGGAGAAATCTGAGCAGGATTCTCTTACACATTGTAGCTTTGCCTTGCTGACAGTTGATAAGCTGTGCCCTGCTCCAGCAGGAAAGCTTGCTGTCCGCTCAGCAGTTAAAGCCACACCTTCTGAATCCAGTCCCAGTTCCTCCAGGCCCTCGTCAATGACATCGCTGTGGCTTCTGACTTCTGGCTGCATCAAAACTATCCAGACAACTGTCTAGGTGGGCCAGCTTAACCTCCTCACAGGGGAAGCTTCAGAGACAGACTAAATGGCGTGAGCCGTTTATACCTCCTGAGTCCCACTGTCAGGTGGGTACCAGGTCCCCCTCTCGGGTGGCGTAATGACTGCAGCCTATGGGAGTTAGAAGTGGAAAAGAGGAAAATGGCGACCTATGTTAAGTTGGAGTGGAAGTGTGGTGTGTGTGTGAGGTAGGCAGAGTGGGGTGTGACAGGAACTAAGGATTTTTAGTAGTGGTGTTCCTCCAGGAGCCTACGGGACAAGCACCTTTATGGCTTGTGTGACTGTTTACTACTTAAAGCCTAAATGGATCTAGAATAGAAAGTACACAGTGTAATTTTCATGTTATTTCTCTTCCCACGCAGCGAATAACCTTGAGAAGTTCTGGTTTTGTGCTTGGAATGTGAGCACAGAGGTGTTCTCTGTCAGTCAGCACCGACTCCTTAGCTCCAGCTTCTACAGGTTCTTACCAAGCATATAGACCTCTGGCCCTCTGGTCTTTGTTTTACAGATGTAAAACCCACGAGGACAAAATGTGTTCAAGGAGTGTGAATTCGGTCCTCCCCCATGTCTCGAGGTCACAGCTGTGGGTTCTGCCATCGACCTAGGGCCTGCCCCGTGTGCACACCCCTGGGAGAACCATTGTCACCCCCTTATTCTTTTGCACTACACCATCTAGCTATGCAGGCACAGGTAGGAAGTGGCAGGAAAAATCAGAGGCCCCGGAAGTCCCTCCCAGGTGCTGCTCTAAGGATGCAGAGTATCATTAACTGTATCCACTTAGTGAGAAGCTGAATTGAGAGCAGGACGTAGGCAGGGTTTATCTGCGTGCGTGTCCGGGACTGTGTGCCTATCGCCTGCTTTCAACACTGACTCTGGGCTCTCCTCTCCAGGTGCTTTTGCCTCCGTATGATGACGCCAATGCTGTGACCGGTACAACCAAGGAGCCACCACCACCTTACGTGTCTGCCTGAGAGGAGCAGAGGATTTGGGAGCAGCAGTTGAGTCTGCAGCTGCCTTCTGTGATGTCACTTCCTCCTGTGATGTCACTTCCCAGATGAGCTCTCTGAGCCTATCTGTTGTTAAAATACCACATTTTAAAATTTAGATGTTAAGTTGAAGCCTCTGTTGTTTGGAACATCTGCTGTAGCTAGAACACCAGAGTAGCTGTAGATTTTGGTGGTGTTATGGTGTAATGTTCTCCCTTAGTCTTTCCCAGAACTGTAGGTGGCCTTCCCAGAGGCCGGTTTGTAGCTGCCTGGCCCCACAGCTGGGCACTCAGTCACACCGTTTTTCTCCATTCCTTCTGACTCTCTTGAAAGTATAAAATAAAAATTAGATAGTACTTAAACCATTCCAATATATAGAACAAACCCTAATACAAATAATATTAATTTCTCTAATTAGGTAGTAAGGAGCTACATATATGATAGAAGAATTTCCCTACGATCCCCAAATTCTATTCTGAATTTGCTGGTCAAGGATTTACCTTGTGCTAAATAAAGGCCGAGAAGTAACACCAAACAGTGAGGGTGGGAACCTGCTGCCCAGGGTGTCTGTTCAGGGCTGGCCTGTTTGGCACTGAAGCACCCACTTCTCCTCAGTGTTTGCCCCAGCAAATCTCTTGCTATATCAAGTAGAAGTGCCCATGAGTGTTTGTCTAGAAGAATGGAAAAGGGTTTTTCATCCTCTCTCCTCGGAAGATACATTCTACTTTGGGTTTCTTTTTAAGTATGTCTAATCACCTATTAAAATGTCAAGTGGTCTTCAGAAAGATGAGGAGGATCACTCCCTTGAGGATGCTCGAGACTGGATGGGAAAAGATGTTTCTGTCTCTGAAAGCGAGCAGCTGTCCTGCCTGTTCCGTCGCAGAATGTGCTGTACACAGGCTTTGCCATTAAAGTTTGTCTGCATCCAAGAAAACAGCCCTGGCTCTGATGATTGTGCGTAGCCCCTCTCCCCTTCCCTCGGCTACACAGATGCACACAGTTCAACCACTGCACAGATGTGTCTTTAATATTTAAATGCTGGTGAAATTGGATTGGTTGGACTAAGAAGAGCTAGGGGCCAACAACACCCAGCATCCGATGTCACTAGCCTGTCCTTTACACTCTGGGTAACTACTGGTGGTGTGTGATATCTTTGTGTCCATAGTACCCAAAACCCACCCACCCCCTTTTTTTTGAGATGGGGTTTGCTTTCTAAAAGCTTGGCGGGGAGCTTGCTGTATAGTCCAGGTAGGTTGACCTCCAACTCAAGATCTTTTTGCCTTTACTTCCCTAAACCTGGGGTTACTGGCACGTTACTGGCACACTTGGTCACCAAACACTCTCAATAAGCAAATGCGATATTACTGTGTTTCGAGATGTGGTGTTGGTGTTAATCGTCACCTTGACAGGATCTAGAATCACCCGGGAGATGGGCCTCTAGGCTGTCTTGATTATGTTCATGGACATGGTAAAGACCTGCTTACTGTGGGCAGGACCATTCTCTGGGCAGCGAATCCTGGACCCCATACAAGTGGAGAGATAGAATTGAGCATCAACATACATTGCTTTCTTGACTGGACGAACTTTGACCAGTTTCCTGCTGCCTCTCCCGCTGCGATGGGAGTGAACCCTGGACATGTGAGCCAGAATAAACCCTTCCTGGCCTTTCGTTAGAGTTTTATCACTTAAGATACAGGAAATGAACAGGAAAGACGGGAGGCAGGGAATGATGTGTTCTATCCCTGAGAATCAGCCTTATCTCAGGGATTTTTTTTTAAAAATTAGAACTCTGAATGCATCCTGAGAAATTCTGCTCCTTGAAGCTTTGTGTCTTTAAGATTCACACAAGGTTAGACACGACGAACCTTCAGAGTAGAAAGGGCCTATAGCTGGTGGTAAATGATCCCCATGGAGGGTGCATGAGGAAACCACAGCTGTAAGCTTGTTCCCCTTTGCCTAATACTTTCTGCAAATGCCACTAGATCAAATAGAGAGGCATGCTTGCCTTTGGAGTGTGTGGGGGGCTGCTGGAAAGGAATATGGACTGATTTGTACTGACTGATACCCCATCTTGATATCCAGTAATAGGAAGCGGCCATACCTAGGTGCTTCCTGTCCTGTGATCACTGCCTAGGATCCTTCAGGGTTTTCATCTTCACACTCAAGTCTTTAATTAAGGTCTCGACTTCAAACTCTCCCTCTCAAAGTTCACAAATGGGGCTGTGCTTGTAGCAGCCCCCGCAGGAGGGGATTTTAGGCCATGTGCTAGGCTACAAGGAAGGAGTAATTTTAACCCATTTGCTGAGTGGCAATTGGTCCACTTCAGAAACAGCTCTCATTAGAACCAGCTGCTCAGACTGCTGGGCAGTCAGGGAGAGGCTGAAGCCAATGGGTCCCCTACTCCTGTTTCTCCCTCCTTACACTTCAGCGCTCCCCCCCCAAGTCTGTCCATGCCCATGCCCTTCCCTCGCCAACTGTCTTCAAGAAGACAAACACCAATACTCACACCTTTCTTGTCTCCTACTTTTTAAAGAAAAAGCTCTCATCTCCAACATTTGTTTAGTTTTACTTACCCTAAAAACGTCAGCCCAGGTCATTTGTCTCCCCACCCTTAATAACCACAGTCCCTACTAATGATCTCAGTGGACAGTCTTCAAGGCTGTTGCCATTAAAGTAGCTTTATCCATAGAGAAATAGTGCGTTTGAAATAGTCATCATTTGGGGTGGGGGGAATTCAGGCCAAGTTTCAGGATAGAGGAAAAAAAATGAAACTGAAAACATTTTAAAGTGTTAAAGTGTGTGTGTGTCTGTCTGTGTTTGTGTGTTTTCAGCCAGTGTGTGTGTGTGTTCAGCCAGTGTGGAAGCTGACTTATACTGCTTTGTCATGCTGCAGGCCCATAAGCAGGCCTAGGTTCTGGAGGGGAGAAGGCAGATGTCTTTGCCAAGGTCCTGAAAGAGCAGCTCTCGCAGAACTGACAGCATAGGCAAAGCCATTTCAGGGCTCCCTGCCTCCAGCCTTAACAACAACCAAAAATAGTGCCTGTGGCTGTGTGAAATGGGGCTTGGCAGCTCCTATACATGTGTTCTAAAAGGAAAGGAAAAAGGAGACATTACAGGGCTATCTCCACACCCATGGAATTCACTTCAAGTGTTCCTGCACAGTGGCCAAGTTCTCTGCTAAATGGCTCATGGTGTATGGAAACCAGCCATATCTACTCCCGTCTCCCAGCAGCCCATGCTTGCCTTCTGCAGACGAGAGCACCAAGATGGGGAGAGAGAAGCTGTCTCCTAGAATATGTTCCATCAAAGTGAGGCTTTGAGCCCTTTAGGCCCATGAGAGGACCCCAATTAGGAAGAGCAGCTGCTGCCTCGGGGTGAAGGGTTTGCCTTACAATAGCACAGTGGACTCGCTTGCTTTATCCTATCCCATACATCCACATGTTTTACAGCAAAGTCATTGGCAGCACAGTTTTTGTCTCAGCACAGGAATCTTTCAGTATAGCAGACCGAGATCGTTAACTGCTGCAAGGCTTGCTTTGGCTCTTTGTTTGGGGGTACATTATCCTTTGGTGCTGTGGCAGGGCAGCACACTTTGGCGTGACAGAACTCTTTCCTCCTTGTGAGGAGAAAGGTGGGCTGGAGTCCCACCATCCCTTCCAAGGGCACACGGTGACCCGAAGACCTCCAGCCAGACCCCAGCTAGAGTTCATTTTCTTCCACGTTATTTTTTAAAAATCAAATATCTTGGACATCAGGGAACATAGTATATTTGTGGGTTTTGTTACATTTGAAACTTTCTGTTTGCTTTGTTTTTGAGACAGGGTTTCTCTGTGTAGCCTGCATTTGAAAATGTTACTGTATGTGTAGCTGGAGAGATGGCCCAGAGGTTAAGAGCATCCTGGACTGATCTTTCAAAGGATCTGAGTTCAAATCCTAGTACCCATGTCAGGCAACTTAAAATTGCCTGTGACTCCAGCTCCAGGGGATCCTGCACTTCTGACTTCCTTGTGCATCTAAAATAGTGTGCACCTACTTACACATGTGCACACATGTGTACACAACCATAGTTAAAAATTAAATCTTTACAATGCACGGGTAGAGGTCAGAGGACAACTTTTGGGAATTCTTTTGACCATATGGATCTGGGGGTTGGACTTGGGTGATGATGGCGAGGACCTATACCTACTGAGCCATCTTGTTGGCACCGGAATTTAATGACATTAAGTAGAAAAGCCAATAACTCATTTGCTGGGGCTCACATTTTGGGAGTCTTAGGAAGCACTGATCTGGAGGCATTCGTTCTGTGATGCCCATAACATGCCCAGCATCCCCCATCAAATCACGTGATACATTCTGGTTACTGTTGATTTTCTTCTCTGTGATCCTCCAGTTGGGTATGTGTTGCTCATTTTTCTCTCAGTGCCCAGCACACATCTGGCAAATAGAAGGTTCTCAAAAAGTATTTACTAGGATGAAAATAAGCACATGAGAAAAATTAAAGCCAGCTGTAATCCCACTCCCAGTAATCACCACAGATCCGTCATTCAGCTAAGCTTGAATCCCACAGAGAAAAGTTCTTACAGAGGAGCCCACTGCAGGGAAATGCATTCCTATGGGGCATTCTAAGGGAAGGGTCCCTCAGGCAGACCCACCAAAGTCACAGCTGGAGGAATGTTTATGCCGTGTGTGTGTGTGTGTGTGTGTGTGTGTGTGCGCGCGCGCACACGTGTGTGCGTGTGCCTTTGTGTGTGTGTGTGTGTTGACTTTTAGAAGAAAACCAAAGGTTACAGGGAAAGAACACCAACCCAGTCATTAAAGGATTGCTCTTTGAAGAATGATCCAAGGACTGCTAAGGTAAGAGCCTAGCTAATGCTCTGCTTAAATTTGAGATCAGAAAAGCAAAAAACCCAGCTCTTACTATTCTTGTGATCATGTCCCTTCAGTGTGACCTTAATCTGTGCATCTCTGAATGGAAACCTTTTTCTCCAGGACTTTCTCCTTTTCCCTGTCTCTATATCATGAAAGCAGTAAGTGATCAAATCTAAACCCTGAGACCTTAGGTGTCCAGGGGGAATTCTGATCAGAATATGGGGCTCAGATACATGTCTACACACCTCCTGGCACTTCAGATTCAAAGTGCAGTCTTGTGAGGCTGGGCTAAATAGTGTTTGTCCTTCATGTTTTATGAATACCTTGTAGGATTCCAGAAGGCAAGTGATGGAATTTCTTCCTGTCTTGTCCCTGTGTTCTTGTACAGAAATCTCCACCAGCAGATGATCTGGGGCAGAACGCTTGCCTAGTTCACAGTGCCCTGAGTTCAATACCTAGCTCTGTTTTGGATCATTGATCTTGTAGCCCCAAGCTTTGCCAAGCTGTCGTATTCATCCTAATGGTTCCATAGTCTGTGCCTTAGCGTGACTACGTATTAGGCTCTCTGCAAATGGATCCAGCTTTGTTTTTTTTGTTTTGTTTTTTTCGTTCCATCCAGGTGCCTTTTGTTTTCTAGAGGAATAGTGAGTGATGATGGTGAGAGACTTGCTCCCAGTCCTGGAAAGCTTCCTGTCTCCCAGTGTCAAACACCAAGTTGGTCACTGCGTTTTGTGAATTCCCTTTATTAGGTTAACAAAGCTCCTTTCTGTTCCTCATTTGTGGGTGCTTTTCTTGGGGCTTTGTATTTTGTTAGGTATGTTTCTGCTTCTGTGGAGAAGACTATGTGGGCTTTGTCCTTTAGCTTGTTGGTATGTTACTATATATATATATATATACGTATATATATGTATATATATATATATTTTGGTTTTTCAAGACAGTTAAACAAGCTTTCTGTCGCTGTGAAGCAGTGTTACTTGGTATCACCTCACTTAGCTTGATCAGGAAAACTGAGCTCTTGCAGAAGGTCTGCTCTCAGAAAAAAACAAAACAAAACAAAAAACAAGGGAACAAACAAATACAAAAACTCAACTGGGGCTGGAGAGAGAGTTCAGCAATTCTGAGCACTGGCTGTTCTTGCAGAAGACAAGAATCCTGTTGCGTACACATGGTGGCTTATAATGCCAGTTCCAGGAGACCGAACACACCCTCTTCTGGTCTCCGAAGGTACTGGTCATGCATGTGGGGTGTGGGTGTGTGTTTGTGTACATAAATGTAGGCAAAGCATTCATGCACATGAAATAAATCTTTCAAAAAAACCAAAAACCCTTTCGGCTCTCCCAGAATTTGGTTACTGCATCTTCTTCCACTGCTTGGAGACTTCGCTATCAATGAAGTTATTCATTTTATTGCACTGCAACTGTTTTCTCCATCTGGTGATGTACATGGCTCTCGGCGGGCTATCGCATTATTCTTCCCATTAACTGTTTGTAGTGTTTCTTTACTGTTGGACTCTGGTGCTAACCATGTCACAGCTGGCTTTCATGGACAAAGGAGGATGCGGGAAGCCTTCACATCTGCTATACTGTTACTCTTTTTTTTTTAGGTTTTTCGAGACAGGGTTTCTCTGTAGCTTTGGAGCCTGTCTTGGCACTAGCTCTTGTAGACCAGGCTGGCCTCGAACTCACAGAGATCCACCTGCCTCTGCCTCCCGAGTGCTGGGATTAAAGGCGTGCGCCACCACCGCCCGGCCTATACTGTTACTCTTGACTCTCCTTACTGCGCTCTGCCAGTGCTGCGGGTGTGTGTGTGTGGGGTGTCTGATAGGACAGGAGGGTATAGTCACTGCCCAAGAACCTCATAACCTGTTTTAACACTAGGCAGTCAGTGCCGAGACTCAGCAATGTCTTTGAGAGAAGACAGGTATGACCACTTCATGCCAGTTCTTTGTATGTTTTGGATGAAAAGACAGCGATGTGTTTCCAAGGATGCTTCTATACATCACTTGCTTAAAGACTCCTCTGCAGCCTCTTGTCTCATTTTATGGTCGGTTTCCACAAATACAACACACTCTCAACTCCAGGTTAAAGCCAAGAAGCCTCTAAGATGGCATAGGGCAAGTTTTGTAAAGAAGTAAAAAGCTTGCCTTCATCCTCAGGACCTGGGGATTGTTCAGGACTCCATTAACCATCTGAATCCATGGGAGCTGAGAGATGGCTCAGAGCCTAAGATTTCATACTGCTTTGTAGAGGAGCAGCGTTTGGTTTCCAGTACCCATGCTTCAGGGAACCAGTGCCCTCTTCTGGTCTCCTGACACTGCACTCATGCACAAACCCACACTCATACACACATATAGACATAAATAAAAATTAAATCTTAAAAAATACAAACAAACAAAAGCAAAACCCCAAACACATTGGAATCCATAGACTGGGGAGATAGTTCAGTTGGCCAAGTGTCTGCCTTGCATCTGTGAGGAACAGAATGAGGTCCTCAACCTATGTCATCAACAAGAGGTCCAGGCATGACATGTGCTTATATTCCCAGCACTGGGGAAGCAGGACACAGTGGATCCCTGGAGCTAGCAGCCTAAGCAGTGAGTTCCAGTCAATGGGAGACCCTGTCTAGGAAACTAAGGCAATCACCTAGAACTGTCCTCCTGCCTCCACAAGCATAACCACACACTAACACCTCCCACCACACACACACACACACACACGCCTGTGAGCACACATGCACATAGATACACACATTCACCTGTGAGCACGCACACAAGCACACATGTCCATATACTCTCCTGCAAGCACACACACACACACACACACACAAATCTGAATCCTCTGGAATGTTTTGACTTGTTCTATTACTTTTCCTTGTTCCTCTGATCTTGTCTTTCTAAGGTGGGTGGATGTGTTTATTCAGAAATATTTCTTGCTGGGTGTGGTGGTGCAGGACTTTAATCCCAGCAGAGAAAGAGGAAGGCAGATACCTGTGAGTTTGAGGCTATTGAGGTTTACATAGTGAGTTCCAGGCCAGCAATAGGGAGACAGTATCTTAAAAGAAAAAAAAAAGGAGGGGTGGGTGGGTGGAGAGATGACTCAGCAATTAAGAACACTGGCTGCTCTTGCACAGAATCTGGGTTTGATTCCCTGAACCCACATGGTGGATCACAAACTTTCTGATCTTCAAGGGCCTCTGGTTCAAACCTGGGACAAACAGCAAAGGTGCCTCTTTAACATATCAAAGCAGACCTGGCTGCCAGCTTCTCCCTGCATCTCTCAGTTCCTCCCTTTACAAGGTGTGGCTCACAGCCTACCCCGCCCTTTACCCTGAACTCTCCAGACCAGGGGGTGGGCTGCCCTTCCCCCAGAGGCTCTTCCCTATGTAATCCAGACATTTTAGTTAACCCCCCTTCCGTTTTGTACTTTTGGCCTCCTGGCTGCTGTACCTGGTTCCCCTCTCTCTTCTCCCTTCTCCTCCCCCTCTCCCTACTTGGCCCAGTTCAGTCTGATAACTGTATCTGGCTCTGCTCTCCCACATACCTACAATAAACTTTCTCCTCCACCATACCTAGGAGCAGTCATGTCCTTTCCTTTTTCTTTTTTTCATTCACTGGCAACACACACACACACACACACACACACACACACAAATCTTGAAAGAAAAGTCTACATTTGAGGCTCTTCATAAGTTTGAGGCCTGTGTGAAATGACACACCCCTCCAATCCCAAATAGACCCTGTACTAAATTTTGCTTTCTCTTTCTGGGATAAAACTCTAATCAAAAGCAACTTCAGGAGGAAAGGGTTTGTTTGTTCTACATACCCTGGGTTCCAGTCCACCGAGGTAAGTCAAGACAGGAATCCAGAGGCAGGAACTGAAGCAGAGACTATGCAGGAATGCTAATGACTGGATTTCTCCATTACTTTCTTCTTTTGTTTATTTATTTTTATTTTTTATTTTTTGAGATAGGGACTCTCTGTGTATTCCTGACTGCCCTAGAACTCCCTCTTTGTAGACCAGGCTCGTCTTGAACTCAAAGACCCAACTGTCTATGCCCACTCAGCTTGCTTTTTAAAATACAACCTAGGCAACACTCATAGTAGGCTGGACTCTCCCATATCAATCATCAATCAAGAAAAATTCCCCTGTAAATTTGCCTGCAGGCCAGTCTGATGGAGGCATTTTCTCAATTCCCTCTTCCCAGACGCTTCTCAAGTTGACAAAACAGTAACCAGGGAAGACCCTCTGTGGAGACAGAGCAAGGCCAGTGGACCTGCAGCCTCGCTACCAATGTCTGACCAAATGGTTACCTCATGAACTCTGTTGGCTTCTGCTGCCTTCACTCTGGTTTGGTCATGTGACCTAGAAATTTCATCCCGTGCTTCTTTTAAATGAGGTTTTCTGCACATCTACAGCGGAGCCCCAGGCAGAAAGCAGATCTGGGCCTTTCCTCCAAGAGTCCTTCTCATCAATTTCCATTTATTGCCTTGCCCTGTACGAGGCACCAGAGAGGTAAACCGTGCTCTGACTCTGTATTTCACTGAACTTGCGTTTGATTCACTATCTTTATTTATTTATATTTATTTATTTGCAGACCTGAAGAGCATCCCACCAAGCAGAACCACTCGCCTGACCCCTCTGCCTTGCCCTCAACCCTGCTCCACCCAAGATTTCCTATTCCGAAGAATTCCCACAGAACTCCCTGGAGGGCGGGGAACACCCGTTTTAACCGGCCCAAACCAGATAATGGGGATCATTATTAAGCCAGAGCCTCCTTAAAAATCCGAAGCATTTCCAGATTATAGTTTCCCTGGTAAATGACTGGATCCTACGGGTGTCTTGGACTAGAGATGCGTATTACAAATACGTTTCCATAATTTGTAGCTAGCTCAGCTTTTCCAACCCTTTGGGGGTTTTCACTGGCTCCAACTCAGGAAGAATTTTGTTCTGTGGGATCCAAGACCAAACATTTCCTGGAGATTTTGCTCTATTTTATGACCTCCACCTTCTTCCTCCCAAAGACCAAAGGAAAACATTTCTGATAGATGCAGGCTGCCAGCAGCAGCAGCAGCAGCAGCAGCAGCAGCAGCAGCAGCAGCAGCAGCAGCAGCCGCCCGCCTGTGGGCCTAAGATTCAGGTGAGCCTCTGCTTATTTCTTGGCAGCAAGGCCTGAGTGTGCCGACCCTTTATTTTACGTTTTTGTTGTTTTGTGTTTGACTGCCTCACTATGGCACCTCAGCAGGCCTGGAATCACCGTGTAGACTACACTGCCCTCATACGCACCGAGATCCACTTTATCTCCTGGGTGCCAGGGCTGAAGGTGTGCATGCACCCACCACTGCCCGTGGCTGAGATTTTAATTACCCACGCCTGGAGCTTTGGGGAGGAATAGGTCTTGCACAGGACACTTATTTGTGCTCCAGGGACCGCCTCTCATCGAATAGGAGTTGTAGGGTACTTACAAAACACAGGCAGCCAAAAGCATGGACACGTTGAATATATAGTTAGCTCTGATTTTCCCTGATGGTTTGGTAAAACCCGGATGGGGTGTATTGGCTTAGCAGCTGGACGATAGGATTCAGGGTTTTATTGGGAAATATCCCTGCCTACTGTATCCTGTCAGCCCAGATACGGTAGACTGGGGTAATCAGCTCGCTTCCCTGCTACTGATCAGGCCTATTTTCTCTGTCCCTCCAAGGAAGGCCGCTGGCTCAGGTAAGGTTCCCCTCACCTAACAAAGTTACAGAAGTCTTGCCCATAATTTCTTTAAGTCTTGCCTGAACTAGACTCTGCCCCTTCAGGGGAGGAACCTTGGCATTCTAATCTCCTCTCCCACCCCAGGGACTGGTCCAAGGCCAGTGGATAGATACTGTTAATGTGAATTGGCACTGGAGGGGCCGCCCCAGACTGCCAAGACAGTTCCTGGCACTCCATCTTCAATCCTCACCACTTCTTTCTTCATCGTCGTGGTCGATGGATGCCTCTAGCCAAAAAAATAGTCTCCAGTTCAGGTTATAGTACTCCTGCTATGACTACTGTTACCAGGAATCCCACCCCCACCCCCGACCAACAAGCGCCTAAAGCCTCCAGTTGCTCCTGCCTCTGGAGACCCATCCATCCCACTCCGGCTGGGGACGCACAGGGAGAGTGAGGTTGCCAGCATGCCGGGAGCGCGACCACGGTCAGGGTTGGGGGCTGTCTGCAGGGTGGGGCAGCTCTGGCCGCCGCCTCTCCCCGCCTTCCCCATCCCCAAAGAGGACACCCCTCCTTCCGCCCGCCCGCCCGTCCGCTCCCCACCCTCGCGCGGTACCGCCTCCCCGCGCCGCCCTCGCCCAGAGTCTCTCAGGCAGCCAGCAAGCGCGGGGAGCGCTCTGGGATGGGACTTGCAGGCGGCGGCTCAGGACACGGCGTTGGCGCGGGTTTCTTCGTCGCGTCCCGGGAGCGGTGCTCCAGGAGCGCTGCGGTCGTCAGCGGGGCGAGGCGGCGAACGACCAAGACAGACCCACGCGGCTGCGCCCCTGCCTCGCTTTCCTGGTGCCGGCGGCGGTGGCTGCAGGTGAGCGCGGCGCGCTGCCCCGGGCGCGGACAGACCGACCCACTGACCGACAGACGCACGCACGTGGCGCAGTGGGGGAGCCGCTGTTCATTGGGGAGCGTGGGTGAGGGAGGTGGCACTGCTGGGTCCCCTCAGCCGGGAGAAGTCCCGCCACGCCGGGCCAGGCGCAGGACGCACGGCGCAGCAGTGGTCTCCGAGTGCCCCGCGGGGGCGCTGTACCCCGCCGCAGGGACACACAGACCCTCACCACACCGACTAGGGAACTGGGGACTTGTTGAGCGGTTTTGTAGTGACAGTTCTAATTACCAGGTAGAAAATAACTCTGTTCCCCCTTGTAGACTGTTATCGCAAGGCCAGGGTCGTTTGGGTTTCCTTTGCGTTCTCTATAATTGCTCCGACTTCCTTGCATTGCAGAGAGGGATAGGAAGAGGGCATTTTGTGGTAGTTGCTGGAAACCTGGAGAACAGTTTGGGGAGAGGACAGAAAAATATGGAGACAGCCCTTGGTAAGGGAGTAGGTGTCCTGGGAGATGTCCTGGGAGATGCTCAGCTCAGGGACATGCTTCCACTATCCTGAACAAACCCAATTACGAGTCAACAGTGAGAACTGTGGCACTCTCACAACGCATCCGCAGAGTGCACTTCCCATCAGCCTTTGAGGAACGGACAATGAGGCTGGAAAGCCCGAGTGAAGACCAGATGCTTGGGAACCAGTTCGGCCTCATTCATACTCCAGCTGCCAAGCTTACAGGCTGGAGTGCTTGGAGATAACCATCAACCGTTTGCTTCCGTTTCCTCACCCATCCTGTGGGGATTATAATGCCTACAGGATTAAACGAGATTCAACAGAAGTCCAGAGAGTAGTTCTACGGTTAGTGAGCTCTGCCGCCCACCTTTCTGGGAAAAGAATAACGTCCCGTGAACAGTGAATTCACGCCCACCCCACCCCCTTTCTAGGGAAATACCTCTTGAGTACCTAAAAAAGCAGGTAGTCTATATTTGTTAATAGGGCTTTGTGCCAAAATCCATTCTAGCACCATTGCCCCTGCCTGCTTTCAAAGGGATAGTTTCACAAAGCCAATCAAGATACCAAGGTGGATTTCCACCCCCGGGAAGTTTTCCTCTACATCTCTGAAGGCTAATTAATGCCCGCAGGTTTTCATCTTCTGTTTTCCTTCTCTTCCTACTTTTATTCCAGTCGATAGGATTCAGTCTTAAGCCCCTATACTACCAGCCAACTCTTTTCTATAAGCCAGGGTTCTGCAGGTCCTGGCTCTGGAGTCCAGACCCAGGCAGTCAGGAACCGTTAAGCCTGAGATTCATTGCTGGAGGTACCATAGCATAATTGAAATCTGAGACACCCTTGACAATTGGCCAGCCCTCATCTCCTACTAGCTAAGACCATCCTTCTCTGACAGCACTTGAAATGTAGAGATGTCAGGGGATTGGAAATTCAAGGTCATTTTAGTTATATAGAAAGTCCAAAGCCAACCTGAACTACATGAGACCCTTTCTCAAAAAAAAAAAAAAAAAGGAAAAAAGACAATTGAAATCATGCTTAAGATTTTAGAAAAAGCAAAGCGATATTGCTCTTTGAAAGACAGGGGAGGAATATAAACCACTGGAGAGTCTGGGAAAAAAATGCAGTTTGCCTAGGAGCATAGAGAGATGTGGGGGTGGGGAAGGAGAGAAGGCTTAGTAGTCTCCGGGAAAGCTGGCTGAGTGGGCAGTGGCTAAGGAGATGCTAGGACTCCATGCAGAGGTGAGAGCTGCCAGGGCAACCAGGGCCTCTCTAGGAGTCCCCTGGAATTTGCTTGCTGGTTCTATACCATGCGTAGCCTTCTGTCCTGGGAGTCCCAGTTCTCTGGGGGGAAGCTAAGCAGGACTCCCTTCCCTGTTTAAGACCGTGGGGAGGGCTGATACCCCAGAGAGTGGTGCTTGTAGTGTTGCTAGGAAGCAGTGCTGGATGCTCTACCAAGAGTCTGGCCAGGCCTTGGAGCCCGTGAGGTCATCTCTGAATTCGGCAGGACAGTTAAGACAGTTCAGCAGTCACAGTCACCACACCCGGAAGGTGGCTTGGTGGCAGGGCTGGGCTAAGCCCTCAGCCCCTGTCAGTGGTGAAATGACAGTGACCTGGACAGATGAGGAGGCTACAACTCAAAGCACTGTTCTTAATATCTGTCCCAGCTCCTCACGCCTGTAAAGACTTTAAAAGTGCTGTGGGCCCTGTGCCTCAGTTTCCTCATCTATAAACCAGGAGTAGGAATGCTGGGAAAGCTGACCTAGCTTACACACAAGGAATGCTTCATGCAGTGGCTGGCTCTGAGCAAATGCTTGGTGCTTACCATCACCTTGGTTTTGGTTAGATCACTCCTCCAGCAGGTGAGAGACGGTCCTAGATAATGTCGTAGGTTCTGTGGATCAAATGTAGTTAATGTGAATCTGTCCAGGACTCTAGCTTGCAGAGTGAGCTGGTTGAAAGTGGCAGTTTCACGAAATAGCTGTGCATTAAAAGCAGTGACTAAGCAGGTTCTAAGAGCCCTGGCGGGGAAGCCACTGTTGGAATACTCATTGCCACTTAGGGTTGTTGTAAGAGCTCCCCATGGCCGCTGAAACAAGCCTCCACACGTGTAATGGCTTTCCACTAATTCATTGTCTGGCAGCCCCAGAGCTCAGAAGCTGAAATGGGTTCCCCAGGGGTTAAATGGAAGCATCAGCAGGGCACATTCTTTCTGTCAGCTCCAGGGAAAACGTGGCCCCTTGTGGTTTCTGACTTCCTGCGTCGTTGGCTCTGAGTCTCTCCTTCCATTTTCAAACGCAAGAAGAGCATCTTCCAATCTCTCTGTTCTGTCTCTCACTCAGTCTCTGCATTTCTGTCCTTCCCAGTTAGCCTGTCCCCCTGATACCTCTTTCCCTCTGCCCCTCCCTTCTAATTGCCCTTCTCCCATCACTGTCTCTCAGATTCTTGTGATGACATTGAGCCCATGAGGAAAATGAAGGCTCACTTCATCATCTCAAACATTGGGGCATCAATTTTTGACCTACAGGCCTAAAATCCTAAAATATCAGACAGGTTTTCTGTGAAGCAGGATTTTTGAAGGACTGTCCTACCTTGTGTTGGCAAAACTTGACAGTCACCTTTCTGGCCTTTGCATTTTTGGTGTGGCTGCAGGTTAGATCTAGGGCTGTGACTATGGGGGATGGACAGGAAGACATAAGCATAGGAGACAAACTGCAGGCAGAGACCCAGACTCAGTGTGGGGAGATGTTACCATGTCTATCACAGTGTGGTGATGGGTTTTCCTAAAATGTGATTGCTTGCAAGAGAAGGAACTGACTTACACTTGAGTCCTCGAAGGGAGTTTTGTCAACTGTATTTTGAGCCAAGTATTGTTCAAGGAAGGCATGTTTGCCAAAATGACCCCAATTGTGATTGTTTGGGGGTGCTTACAGAAATCAGTTGAGTTTAAAAGTGCCAGGAATTTCCACTTAAAACTCAGTAATTAGTCTTGAGTGTGCAACATCATTATGATAGGAGTTGAATAGTGCTTTATACTGTAAAAGTCATTTAGATAATGTGTGCGCGCGTGTGTGTATGGGAGCATGTGTGTGTGTGTATGTATGTGTGTGTGAGCCTGGAAGCATGCTTGTGTGTGTGTGTACATGGGAGCATGCGTGTATGTATATGTATGTGTGTGTGAGCCTGGAAGCATGCTTGTGTGTGTGTGTACATGGGAGCATGTGTGTGTGTATATGTATGTGTGTGTGAGCCTGGAAGCATGCTTGTGTGTGTGTGTGTGTACATGGGAGCATGCTTGCATGTGTATGTGTGTGTGTACATGGGAGCATGCGTGCATATATATGTATGTGTGTGCGAGCATGGAAGCATGCTCATGTGTGTGTGTACATGGGAGCATGCGTGTGTGTATATGTATGTGTGTGCGAGCCTGGAAGCATGCTTGTGTGTGTGTGTGTGTACATGGGAGCATGCTCGCGTGTGTATGTGTGTGTGTGTACATGGGGGCATGCGTGTGTGTACATATGTGTGTGCGAGCATGGAAGCATGCTCATGTGTGTGTGTGTGCATGGGAGCATGCGTGTGTGTGTACATATGTGTGTGTGAGCCTGGAAGCATGCTCATGTGTGTGTGTGTGTGTGTGTGTGCATGGGAGCATGCTCGCGTGTGTACATATGTGTGTGCGAGCATGGAAGCATGCTCATGTGTGTGTGTGTGCATGGGAGCATGCTCGCGTGTGTATGTGTATATTCATGGGCAACGTAGAAAAAGACATCAGATCCCCTAGATCTGAAATTATGGGAATTGCCAGAATAAGTTCTGGGAACTAAACTTCAGTTTTCTGGAAGAGCAGCGCGTGCTCTTACCTCCTGAGCTATCTCTCGGCCCCTTAAGGATGACTTTATAAGAGCGACAGGATGTGCAGCTAAGTTGTCGATAGTATGGACTCGGAACATACTGGAACTCTGACTGCCTTTATGGTTTATAAATTAGGACTGTTGGCCGGGGATAAGATTTCTAGTGACATATAATATATGGACTCAAAACTGGCTGTGTCCCAAACAGCCCAGAAGGGAAGCTGCTGAGAACCCCAGAAGGCATCTTTAGTGTTAATACGCCATCTGTGTTAGAGTAGCATTCAAAAACATCGTTTTATGAAACAGAGAACTTTGTTTCATAGAATATTTTCTGTCAGCTGGGCAGTGATGGTGCACGCCTTTAAACCCAGCACTCAGGAGGTAGAAGCAGGCAGATCTGAGTTTGAGGCCAACCTGGTCTACAGAGTGAGTTCCAAGCCAACCGGGACTACACTAAAAACAAGAACAAAGAATAGTTTACATCAAAAAGCACTATTTTACAATTTAAAATGTTTTCAATATAGATCTATAACAGCTGACACATTATTATAAGAATTTTGATAGTTTATCTTTAGTCTTTAAAAAGGATGTGTCTGGGTTGTCAAGACATTGCAAGTGAGCAGAGATGAGCAGACTGAGGGTGAACTGAGACTCACTGGGCCACACTACAGTTTCCAAGACAAGAGTCTTCTTTTTTAAAATTTTTTCTGTCCATTTTTGGTTCGGTTTTCTTTCTTTGTTTTTGGTTTTTCTTTTAAATTTGGTTTTGATTTTGGGGGTTTTCTGGGGCAGAGGGCATATTCGAGAAGACAGTGAGATAAGGAGGATCAGAATGCAGGATGTGAAATCCATAAAGGTAATCAATAAAAGAATCAATAAAAGTAAAAATAATTTTTAAAAGGAAAGATATTGCATATGAAGGGCTGAAGAGATGGCTCAGTGGTTAAGACAACTTGTTCCTGCAGAAGAGTGTGGTTCCCAGCACCCCGGTGGTGGCTCATAACCACTCGTCACTCTAGTTCCAGGGGACCCTACACCCTCTACTGACTTCTGAGGGCACTATATGAGCATGATGCATACATATACATGGGGGCAAAACATTCACACATAAATACAATAAATAAGTGTATGTTTTAATTTTTTATTTTAAAAGTGTTGCCTGAGATTTCCGTCCCATCTGGTCCCGCAGCCATTCTGTCCCAAAGAAATACAGTGAGGTCTACATTAATCATAAACTGGTTGGTCTATTAGCTCAGGCTTCTTATTAACTCTTACATCTTAAATTAGCTCATAATTCTTGTTATGTTAGCCATGTGACTTAGTACCTTTTATCAGTGTGGCAGTTTCATCTTGTTTCCTCTGTGTCTGGGTGATGACTGTAGACTGAGCCTTCTTTCTTCCCAGAATCCTCCTGTTTTGTTTGCCCCACCTATACTTCCTGTCTGGCTACTGGCCAATAAGCATTTTATTAAACCAGTACAAGTGACAAATCTTTACAGAGTACAAGACCATTGTCTCACAGCATAAAAGGAAATTGCAGGTGAGGATCCTGCTGTTAGGAAAATGAGAACCTTCTATGAGGGTTGTCTGCATGTCTATATCTAACCAATGTAATAAGGAAAGACATGGACTTGGTCAACCAGTTTGCTTTGACATTTGTTGATCTTTTATTAAATAGTCATTTATCCAACACATTGCTTATCTACCAACCTATCTATAAAATTTGGAAGCCAGCAGGTGGGGGATATAGATGACAGGATATTGTCCAAAATGGTAGCTCATGTCTATGCAGGAAGAGATTCATGGTAGCAAGAAGAATAAATAATAAATAATGAAGTACTGACAGCCGACAAGCCCATCTGTGGTGTTTGGAGGTCAATCCTTGTAAAAACCTGAGGACATTTTACTGCCTGGTGACCCATGAGTCAAACATAGAGAACTGAATACCATCTTGATTAATAAGAACGTAGGCCTTGGAGGTCAAAGGCACCCATTGCAAAGCAGTCTCAGTACTTCAGACTCCATTGTGAGCTTAGGGTAAATGTGAGGACATCCTTATTGGAGAGATGGCCAGTGGTCAGCCGTGGAGGGGTGTGAATCTAGCATTTATTCAGTGAGGCCATCAACAGACCACAAGCAGGCAAAGGAGCTGCACACAGGGCATTCGGCAGCACCTGGGAGAGGCTGGGCGCCAAAGACCTGGGCTGCAAAAGTGGCTGCAGCCATGGAAGCAGCGAGGAAGCAGAAAGGAAGCAGAGACAGGAAAAGGAATGCAGCCAGGATGCAGAGGGCGGGTGGAAACGGGTTTGCAGTTACTGGTCTTGGTGTGGAGGACTAGGGTGACTTTGGCCTTGGAAGGCTCAAGAGGGAGGTGCTGAGCTGGAGTCTGGACAAGCTGAGTTGGATAGGAGTCACAGACAGTCATGTCAGGTCATAATAAAGCAGGCTCTAAAATTTCTAGTTCCTCTGTGCCACGGGTGCCTTGTGTCCTGGCATACATTTGCTTCCTACCTGCTGGCCAAGCAGGAGATGGCGGTTCTGAAGATAGGAGGAAAGAAGACAGGAGGGGCCTGCCTCTGAGATTCATTCTCGGCTTTGCCTGGCTGTCTGTGAACGCAGAGTTATGTATTGACGTATGCTGACCCACATCTGTGGGGGACAGAGCTGCTGCCCTGATGTTTCTCTGTCTCGCTCTAGCTGCCTGAGAGGTGGCAGGAGTAGAGTCTTCTTGGTTTATACCAGTTAACTAG
Source organism: Microtus pennsylvanicus (assembly GCF_037038515.1). Taxonomy (NCBI): domain Eukaryota; kingdom Metazoa; phylum Chordata; class Mammalia; order Rodentia; family Cricetidae; genus Microtus; species Microtus pennsylvanicus. The sequence continues at coordinate 65,219,851 of NC_134580.1, read as the reverse complement.
CTCTGAGTCTTTGGAGGGTCTCCTTCTGTAAACCTTAATGATCCCCCCACAAATCTTACCTACTTTGCAGGATGGTGGTGGGGAACAAATGAGATGGCAATTTGCAAAATGTCGGGCTTCCTGCCTGGCCTGACATAGGCACGAAATCAACACTCCCCTTCCCACTTCTTTTCTTAATTACATTAGAAAATTTATTATATATATATGTATATGTATATATGTATGCCTGTATTTTTGTATATGTATATATTTGTGTGTCTGTATGTATTTATGTGTGCATGTATTTGTATGTATGTATTAGTGTGTGCATGTATTAGTGTGTTTGTATGTATTTAGGTAGTTGTGTGTGTATGTATGTATGTGTGTATATGCATGTGTGTCTGATTGTGTGTGTGTGTGTGTGTGTGTATGTATGTGTGTGTATGTACGCACAGATGTGGGGGTGAGAGGACAACTTGTGGGAGTTGATTTCCTTCTACCACTTGGGTCTTGGGGTTAGAGCTCAGATTGTCAGGTTTGACAGTGAGTGCCTTTACCCACTGAGACATTTTCCCAGGTCCCCACTTCCTTTTTTTATGTGAATGGGGATTAACTTTGCCTGTAGATTTCTTCAGTATAGCAGGGTTCTCTGGGTCTTGTTTAGATAGAGACACCACTTTCATGTCTTGCCTCTTATAGGTAATTAAAGCCCAGGGGGTTATAACACACAAGATCAGGAGGCAGATCTCTCAGCCCAAGGCCCCAGCAAGTGCTTGTGGCTCCAGAGGGATCCCTCTTGCCTGGTGAACCAGAATGGTGAGATCAGAAGAACCTCAGCTCTCGGTGGCCTTTTTCCTCTGCCCCAGCTTCTTAGGAGAGGCACATGAAAGAACTCATTGTTTCATGGACAGGAGAAAAGGGCTAAAACAAAAGTCAAAGCGCTTGTATGATTTCAAAAACATTCTTTCTGTGCTCCCTGATGTCACTGAAGCGGCTCAGAGCGAATGGGCCTCTATTTCCCACACAGCCGTTCTCGTTTGCCCGGAGTTGAAAGGACTGTCCTCAGAAGCCACTTCATTTTCCATTCAGAGATGATGCATCGTCTTCAGAGGCCAACAGCTATAAATGCCAAACCAAGAAACCACCATTGACCTGAGGACAGGAGTCAGCTTTTTGTATAAAAAACTGCATTGTCTGATACTAATAATACCATTATTGTGTATGTATGGAGTATTCTTTCTGTTTTATTAGCACATATTAATTATGGATGCTAACGAGTTCACTAAGACTTTTCATACACATATCCGATATTTTTGGACCACATTTGCCCCCATTGCTCTCTTGTTCCCTTCCTGCTTGTTCCCTTCCTCTTCCTACTAATTCCTCTTCTACTCTCAGGTCTTAAAGTCTTTAATGGGGTTCACACAGACATGGAGGGGAGCCTTGTAAAGTCGGTTCTTCCTGACCAGATCTCCAGGCTTGAGAGCAAGCACTTGTATTTTCTGATCCATCTCACTGGCCTTCATGGTTCTCCCTCTCCCTCCCTCTCCCCCTCCTCCTCCTCCTCCTCCTCCTCCTCCTCCTCCTCCTCCTCCTCCTCCTTCTTCTCTCTCTCTCTCTCTCTCTCTCTTGGTTGTATTGTGGGTTCTAATGGTCCATACAGGAATATGGGCAGCTTACCATGATTGCACCACTAGAAAAAAGTCTCCCCCTCTGCTAGTAACCATAGCTACCTAGAGATCCTCAGTGGGGACAAGGCCTGGAACCTGGTCTCCCCTCCACGGGGAAACATTAACAGGCCCACCAAACCTCGTACAGGTCTTGTATAGGTAACCACAGCTTCTGACATTTTCCAAATGCCACAGCTGTGCCTGTCCAGAAGACAGCGTTCCACAACTCCTTCCTTCAGCTCTTTGATGCCATTCCTTTATTTTTTAATGGCTTTTTAAAGTTTAACTTACAGTACAACTCATTAATTTTAAAGGGTTCGACTTGATAAATTTCAGCAAATGTATCACTCCACCATAACCATGATGTAAGCACTTCCATAACCTCCTAGGTTCCCTTTGGCCTCTCCACAGCTGGTTCCTTCTTTTTTTTTTTTCTTCTTTTAACCTCAATCTTCTAGAACCATTGATCTGCTTCCTGCCATGTAATTTTGCCTTTTGTTGAATTTCATATAATCAGAAGAATTCAGAACATAGTGTTTTTGTGTCTGGTTGCTTTCATTTGGTGTGATTCTGAGACTCATCTAGCAGATCCCTCCTCTGAGAACTTAGTGGGAGTCCATTGTACGGATGTCCCATAATTTGTTCCCCATTCATCAGCTGCTAGTGGTTGGATTGTTTCCAGTGTTCAGCTTTTAAAAATGCAGCCTCCGTAAGCATCCAAGAAATAGTTATTGTGTGGATGCACGCTCTTGTGTTTGCGTATCCAGGATCTGGGCTGACAGACAATACACTGGATTTTTCCAGGGGATGGGAGTTCCCTGAAAGCATGGGTAAATAGAGACAATGGGCCATCTTGTGCTGTGGTATGTTGGTGAGGTGTGACTTTATGAGAAGCTGCCAAATTATGTTCTAAAGGGACACACCTTGCATTTTTACCAACAAAATGAGGTTTCCAACTGGAATGGGGAGGCTCTTCCCTGAGGAAGGTCATTTCTCACTCTTGCTCGTTGGTCTTTGTCTAGCGTTCCGTGGTCTTGTTAGCATGCCCACTGCTGGTGGTGTTCAGGTTTTGTTTAGGAAGCTGTGACATGTCATGGGTGCTGTCTGTGTAGCAGCATTTTTAGCAGTCGCATGGCGACCTTCTTGTCTTTCTGACTTTTACCATCTTTTCACCCAGTCTTCCGCAGTGACTCCTGAGCCTGCTGTGCGGATATACGTTATCCGTGTGCCAGCTGGGATTGGCCGCCACACAGCTCTTGATCTCTGAGTTGTGGTTTTCTGTAGTGGTCTCTGTTGCAAGACAAGTTTCTTTGGTACAGGGTGCGAACCATACTTATTTGTGAATATAAGAATAAAAATTTAGAGTATAGTTAGGAATTGTGCTGGTTTAGTAAAGTTGTGTTTAAACCATTTTAATCTTAGAGCTACACCAGGCGTGGAGGTACATTCCTTTCATCCCAGCACTTGAGAGGCAGAGGCAGAAGGATACCTGTGAGTTAGAGGCCAGCTGGAATTATACAGTGAGACCCTGTCTCAAAAAGCAAATTCTAAAAACCATAGATCAACATGTATCTATATTGCTCGGCTCAAATGCAGAAGGGTAAGAGTCACAACAGAACAGCTCGTGGGATGGCTCAGTGGGTAAAGGGGCTTGCCTGGTAACCTGAATTCACTTCGGATTTTATTTATTTATGGGACAAAACAGGTTGAACTGGAGAACATTCTATTACATGGAGCAAATCAGACACAGAAAGATAAAATAATAGTAAATCACTTATAGATGGTACCACACATTTAGAGTATCATATCAAATCGTGTGATTAATATCAAGAAATTATGAAAGTAAGTAGTAGGAAGGGGGAAGGCTGGAGAGAGGGCTCAGAAGTCCAGAGCACTGGCAGAGGACCAGGGTTCGGTTCCCTGCACCCCCATGGAGGCTCGCAGCTTGGCTCTGCAAGAAATCTCACTTGCCTCTCTTGTGTTGTGTTACAGCCACACCCCTGCTCCTCTTGAAGATGGAGAAGATGCTGCTGGGATGCTTGCTGATGCTTGGTCAGTTCTTCCTCCTTCCGGCTGGAGCCAGAGATCGCCCGCAAGCCAGATTTCCCTCCAGAGGCCGCCATGTCCGAACACATCCCCAGACGGCGCTGCTGGGTGAGTTGGGGGCACCCGCGGCAGCAGGCAGCGTTGTGGGTCGGGGAAGGCCCTGGACTAGAGGACCTGGGTTGGGGAGGCTCCTGCCTCTGGGTCCTCTGCTGACTGTGCTGGGCACTGGGGGAATCCCACGGGGGATTGGCACATCTGGACTGAGGCTCCTGCCTCTGGGTCCTCTGCTGACTGTGCTGGGCACTGGGGGAATCCCACGGGTGATTGGCACATCTGGACTGAGGCTCCTGCCTCTGGGTCCTCTGCTGACTGTGCTGGGCACTGGGGGAATCCCACAGGTGATTGGCACATCTGGACTGGGGATGAAACGTATCCAGGTTTTCAAATTACAACTAAACTTCTTCTACTTTAAACCCGTGGGTCTACAGTGGGATCATGATTTTGCTCCAGTGCACAGGGCAAAAGGTTTTCCGTTGAAAATGTCCCTGCTGAACTCACCTGGACAGGGACATTATGGGGAAAAACTGTATTAAACTTGTCTGGATACGTCTGTCCATATTCCATCGTATGATGTGGTAGGAAGAAGCGTGCATGGCAGAGAAGAAGAGACTTGGGGACTGGAAAGTGACAGGTCTCGGTTATTGAGCAAACCTGTTTTCTCCAGAGAGAAAATGCCACAAAACATATAGAGTACCGACAAACCGTCTGGTCTGGCAAGCAGGCTGGCCAACGTAGCAAGAACATAGTTTGGCGTGGACCCGAATTCAAGTCCTGCTGGGTGACCTTTCTGATCCTGATTTAAGCTCTGTTGCTGGTTGCTGTTTCCTACCATGTAGCCTCCCAGAGGTTCAGTTCCCTGGCCTGTAAAATGGACACAGAAGCGTTGGTCTTGGAGCGTTTTCAGGGGAGTAGATGACGTAATTTCTGTAAACGTTGGCATTAGCGCCATTCTGCATGATACGCTCAAAACTCTTTACCTTTATAGCTTGTGCACAGCTGTTAGACCTGGGCCCTTTGGACAGATGCTGTCTGGGGACCACAAGTTACAGCCAGGACTAAAGAACCTTGTTCTGATAAAGCAGAACCTATACTGAAGTTGACTGAACAGTGACCCTGACTTTAGTCTCCTGAGAGTCCCGGTTCTTAGTGCCATAAACACAAGACTTGTGAATACATTGAAAAAAGCTGGGAAATGTTTAGCACATTGGCTAAAGGGTTAAAAAAAACAATGTCAGCCGGGTGGTGGTAGCGCACGCCTTTAATCCCAGCACTTGGGAGGCAGAGGCAGGCAGATCTCTGTGAGTTCGAGACCAGCCTGGTCTACAAGAGCTAGTTCCAGGACAGGCTCCAAAGCCACAGAGAAACCCTGTCTCGAAAAAACCAAAAAAACAAAACAAAACAAAACAAAACAAAAACAACAACAACAAAAAACAATGTCAAGTTATTTATATGATTAGCACTGTATATGTTTAACTGAACGTTTCTTGATGCTTCCTACATCACTGTCCGTGAATGCATAGTTGGGTTTATTTTATTTTCTTATGATGTTGGGGATGGAACCCAGAGCCTTTCACATAATAGGGGAGCACTACACTGCAGACAAGGTGGAGCTGTGTCTGAAGCCCCACAAGGAGTTTTTGATAAAGGCTGGTTTGGGGATGAGCCATCCCTGAATTAACTGGAAAAGCATAGCCTTCTCTTTTTTCCTCTTGGCTTCAAGTCTCTCTATCTTTCTGTTTCTCATACACACACACACACACACACACACACACACACACACACACACACACTCACTCACCAGTCTCTAAATTGGTAACTTTAAAACTTCTGAGGCAAGAGGTACACACCTATTTTGCCAAAGGCATTGTTCCCCATGTGATGGTTTGAATGAGAAGGGCCCCCTTTGGCTCATACATGTGCACATTCAGTCCCCAGTTGGTGAATTGTTTGAGAAGGGTTAGAAGGATTAGGAGGTAAATCCTTGTTGGAGGGGTTGTATCCTTGTTGGAGCACGTGGCCTTGTTGGATGGGGTGTGCCCTTGTTGGAGGAAGTGTGCCCTTGTTGGATGGGGTGTGGCCTTGTTGGAGGAAGTGTGCCCTTGTTGGAGGAGGCTTTGAGGTTTCAAAGGCCCACACCATTCCCAGTTAGCTATCTTTCTCTGCCTCTTGCGGTGGATCACATTAAGCTATTGCTCTAGTGACATCTTGTCTATTGTCATGCTCCCCACCATGATGGTCAGGGACTAATCCTCTGAAACTCTGAGCAAGTCCCCAGTTAGATACTTTCTTTTATAAGAGCTGCCTTGGTCCCCATGTCTCTTCACAGCCATAGAACAGTTACTAAGACACCCCACACCTAGCATCACTCTCTCTTCCTCAGTTTACTGGGGAACGTGTTAGGGACAAAGGGGAGAGGCCCAGACACAACATGCTGTATGTAGCTGCCTTTCTGCTCCCTGAGCCTGGCACACTGATGTCCCCAGACTTGCAGAAAGGTGGCTTTGCTCACAAAGGAGGGCAGCAAACATGGCAACTCTGGCCAGGGTTCTGGGTGGCAGTCTGCTTTGGATGGCACTTTGAAGGGAACCAGGGTGGAGACGCAACACTTGTTGGCTGGCCTTAGTCCAATGGTGTGACCGTCTCCTCACAGTAGGGTATCTTGTGTTTTTTGGGAGTTTGTTTTTCTTTCTATGTTCAGAACTCTGTCCAGGCCACACTGCAGGCCCGGAACAAGTTACTTTGGCCACATTTGTGGCGTCTCTCAGCATGATGCAGTCCCTGATTATTTGCTTACAGGAGTTTCTCTGAACTTTGAGTAGAAGCAAAATTGTCTCTTAGGTTATTTTATTTTTTTAGAGATAGGGTCTCAGTCTATAGCAGTCTCTGGTCGGCAACTCTCTGTGTAGACCAGGCTGGGCCCAAACTCTAGAGATATGCCTGTGTCTACCTCCTGAATGCTGGAACCGAAGGCATGTGCCACCATGCCCAGCCTACTTAGATTAAGTTTTTGCTTGAAACCTTTAGGTTTATTATTTTTACTATTATATTTGTTTTTTTGGAGACAGATTCTCTATGCAGACTTGGCTGTTCCTTGAACTCATTCTGTAGACCAGGCTGGCCTCGTATTTTCATAGAAATCCACCTGCTTCTGCCTCCTGAGTGCTGGGATTAAGAGTGTGCCACCATGCCTGGCTGAAAAGAAAAAGTATAAAAAGCATGTGCTTTTTATTTTTTTTTAAATATTTATTTATTTATTATGTATACAATATTCTGTCTGTGTGTATGCCTGCAGGCCAGAAGAGGGCACCAGATCTCATTACAGATGGTTGTGAGCCACCATGTGGTTGCTGGGAATTGAACTCAGGACCTTTGGAAGAGCAGGCAATGCTCTTTACCCCTGAGCCATCTCTCCAACCCCCTGCATGTGCTTTTTATATCTGTATTCAAATCAGAGTCACAGTAACAAATGGGGCTGGGGAGATGGTACAGTTGTTAAAGTGCTTGCTGAGCAAGCATGAGGTCATGGGTTTGATCCCCAGAACTTGTGTTTAAAAACGTATTGTGGGCTAGTAAAGTGCAGTAGTGGAGAGGTGGAGATTGGAGAGTCCACGGGCTCAGTGGCTAGCCAGTCTAACCTACTCGGTCAGCCTCAGCGAGTCAGAGACTGTCTCAAAGGAAGAAAGTGGATGGAGTCATGAGGAGCAACACCTAACATTGACCTCTGGTCTACACACACATGCACACCCATTCACCTACACATACACAAACATATACACACACATATACCCTCATCATATACAAATATACATAAACAAACTGCACATATATACCCATTCCTCCTGTCAGCGTTTCTAGGCCATCACTCTATCGGACAGACACAGATATAGGGTGGAAGGCTTACGATCAATAAGATCAATAGCCTCCCTGAAGAGTGTGCAGTGAGGTGCTGGAGAACAGGTTATAGGAAGATCAATAATCTTGAGGAATCAGTGTGCAACTGTGCAGGCATCTCCAAACTAACCAGTCTGCCGGCTGAGCACAATCTCGCCAGCTTTTTGACCTCAGGAATATTCCTCACACACTCGGGAATAACTAGCGAATTTCAAAGAGCTTCTTGTGGGCTAGAAATATCATGACTCACTGCACCAGGAACTAAAGTGAAGAACTTAAAAAATATTGGTTAACAAAAAAACAATAATAAATCCATACTATGTTGATATAAGCTATTTTATTAAAATTTATTTTATCAAGCTAGGCAGTGGTGGCCCAGGCCTTTAATACTCCGCACTGGGGAGGCAGAGGCAGGAGGATCTCTGAGTTTGAGGCCAGCCTGGTCTACAGAGCGAGTTCCAGAACAACCAGGGTTACACAGAGAGACCCTGTCTTGGAAAAAAAAAATATTTTTATCAATAATAAAAATCAGTGAAAACGGTATTTCTGTCTTAAATTTTGCAAATCTATTTAGTGTCTGCTTTGATATAACATTCCTGGATGCCTGCATTTCAATCTGTGATGATTTGGGGGGGCTGTGGGAAATGCTGGGAACTGAACACTGAGCCCTGGGCATGCCAGGCAACTGCTTTACCTCTGAGCTGTATTTCCAGTCATGGGATGTTTGGGTTGAGCCATACCTAGATCCCTCATAGATACACATGTTGCATGTAGTTGGAGAAATGAGAGGCATCTTGTAGCAGTCTTCTTGTGTGACTTTTCTTCGACAGGGCATGAGACTTGACAGACAGAGCTTTCTTGAAATTTGTCGTAGTGTGGAATCTAAAACCACACCAGTTCACGCATGGAAGTCTGCGAGAATGAAAGGTGAACATGTGTGTTATGAACACAGGCCTGACCTCATGGGTCTTCTGAAGGAGTCTCAGGAAACCTTGAGGTTCCCAAACCACTTTCAAGATAGCGGTTTAAGGGAACACTACTTGTGAAGGTCGTGACCATGGAGAGCCCCAGGGTTGAGCAGGCAGCAGAGGGATGATGCTCAGAGGCCTGAAGATGGTGGGGGATCTGAAAAGGAAACAAACCCAGAAGAACAGGGAACTAATGATTTAGAACTTCAGGGCCTTCTAGGACAAGTCTGAACAGACAGTAACTGTGGTCCTTTTGACTTTGTGCCTGAGGGGCCTTCTAGACCACCTCAGCCTTTCTGGGTGGGCAAAAGTCAGGGTCTAACTAGTCATCTGACTTGCAGGTGCCATCCAGAGCAATTCTGTAGATCAATAGGAGAACCAATGAGCACTGATTACCCAGGCTGAGTTCCTTCCAGGCCATGACGGTGGTAGGGAGAGTCAGAGCAGCTTTTGTGCTTCTTCCTGTTTTACTTACAGCACACTCCCCCTCGCCAGCTCCTTCCCAGGCCCCTCAAGGCAATGCTAGCTGCAAGACACATTGTCCTGCCCACAGATGCTGCCACATCATCCATGCGCATTTGTTTTTTTTTGTGCATCGCTGTTCTATGGGGGTGGCGGGGGCTGGGGTACCATTTCCAAGGCAACCAATACAGCACAACAGCCTTTGTAGAAACCCTCACTGTTCTTGCTCAAATGCTCACGTATTCTTGATGTCTTCTTCATTCCTGAGAGTGATCTCTTTTTTTTGCATTTTTAAATTGTTTTTATTGAGCTATACATTTTCTCTGCTTCCCTCCCTTCCCCCCCTCTCCTTCTACCCTCTCCCATGACTCCCACACTCACAATTTACTCAGAGAGCTTGTCTTTTTCTCCTTCCTGTGTAGATTCCTGTATGTCTGTCTTTATTGTCTAGGTTCTCTGGGGTTGTGGACAGTAGGCTGGTTTTTCTTTGCTTTATGTCTAAAACCCACTCATATGAGTGAGTACATATTATATTTGTCTTTCTGGGTCAATATGTTTTTCCTAGATCCATCCATTTGCCTGCAAATTTCAAGATGTCATTATTGTTTTACCATGGAGTAGTACTCCACTGTGTAAATGTATCACATTTTCTTTATCCATTCTTCAGTCGAGGGGCATTTAAGTTGTTTACAGTTTCTGACTTATTATAAACAATGCTGCTATGAACATAGTTGAGCACATGTCCTTGTGGCACAATTAGGCATCCTTTGGATATATACCCAAAAGTGGTATTTGGTGGGTCTTGAGGAAGGTTGTTTCCTAATTTTATGAGAAATCACCATACTGATTTCCAAAGCAACTGTACCAGTTTGCATTCCCACCAGCAATGCAGAAGTGTTCCCTTACCCCACATCCTCTCCAGCATAAGTTGTCATCAGTGTTTTTGATCTTGACCATTCTTACAGGTGCAAGATAGAATCTCAGAGTTGTTTTGATTTGCATTTCTCTGATGGCTAAGGATGTTGAACATTTCCTTAAGTGTTTCTCAGCCATTTGATATTCATCTGTTGAGAGTTCTCTGTTTAGGTCTGTACCCCATTTTTTTTATTGGATTATTCTTTTGAGGTTAAGTTTCTTGAGTTCTTTGTATATTTTGGAGATCAGTCCTCTGCCTGAAGATCTTTTCCCATTCTGTAGGCTGATGTTTTGTCTTGTTGACTGTGTCCTTTGCTTTATAGAAGCTTCTCAGTTTCAGGAGGCCCCATTTATTAATTGTTGCTCTCAGTGTCTGTGCTACCGGGGTTATATTTAGGAAGTGGTCTCCTGTGGCAAGGCAGCCTCTGAATGGTCTTTCCGTGTGGGTATTCTGCTGCCGGCTTTCCTTCCTAGTGTTGTCTCTCCCCAGGTGTTGTTGAAGGGCTCATTCCTTTCTACATTTGCCGGTCTTGCTTGCTTTGTTTTTACAAACTATCCTTGAGCTCTTTTCCTTTCCCGGTATTCGACCTTCCCTGCCACCCCTGTAGAATTCATGTTTGTTTTACAAGGGCGTCTGGTGACAATATGACAGTAGACTCAAGAAGTGAGTGACAGAGACTAAAATGGATGCTGGCTCCTTAATCTGGCCTGGGCATGCAGGAGCAGGACCACTACTCTCCTTCCCACAAGGACAGTGTCAGCGAAAATAACAGAGGTGTTCCAGGGTACAGGCAGCAGGATTTAGGGACACTTCTTTATAAACGTTATTTTACGACTTAGAATTCAGCTAATGAAGAAATCTGTGTTAGTCAGGATTCTCTAAATAATATTGCAGTGTTGCTTATAGAATGAGTCTCTCTCTCTCTCTCTCTCTCTCTCTCTCTCTCTCTCTCTCTCTCTCTCTCTGTGTGTGTGTGTGTGTGTGTGTGTGTGTGTGTGTGTGTGTGTGTAAATAAGGGTATTTATTAGGATGACTTACAGGCTGTGGCTCAGCTAATCCAGCAATGGCTGGCTGTGAAGAGAAAGTCACAGAATTCAGAAGTTGTTCAGTCCACAGTCCAGATGTCTCAGGTGGTCTTAAGTATACACTGGAATCCTGAAGAAGGGGGCTTTAGTGCCAGTGAAGGAATGGATCTGCCAGCAAAGTGAGAGCAAGCAGGCAAAAAAGCAAAACTTCCTTCTTTCATGTCTTTTATATGGCTTCCAGCAGAGGTGTGACATGATAAATGTGTGTCTTCCCAACTAAGACCCAGATTAAAGTTGGGTTTTTTCCCAGTTCAAAAGATCTGGATTGGGGCTTGAGAGATAGTTCAGTGGTTAAGGGCACTGGCTGCTCTTCCAGAGGATCTGGGTTAAATTCCCAGCACCCACATGGCAGTTTACAACTGTCTGTAACTCCAGTTCCAGGGGATTAGACAACCTTCACATAGACATACATTCAGGCAAAACACCAAATGCACGTAAAAATAAATCATTAAAAAACGTTGTATTATAAATAAAAACAAGCTGCTCAGTGGTGGTGCATATCTTTAATCCCAGGACAAAGGAGGCAGAGGCAGGCGGATTTCTGTGAGTTCAAGATTAGCACAGTCTACAAAGCGAGTTCACGAATAGCCAGAGCTGTTACACAGAGAAACCTCATCTCAAACAAACAAACAAACAAGCAAATAAAAACTACCACCACCAACAACAACAACAAAAACAAACTAAACTAACAAACAGGAGTTCTGGATTAAAGATCTCAAAGATCCCGATCAGAAGTGGATCTTCCTATTTCAAATTAAACAAAAATTCCTCAGAGTGTGCCCACCATTTTTGGATTTTAGTTAATTCCAGATGTAATAAGTTGACAACCAAGAATAGCCATCACAGAGTCTAAGATGTATGTGTATGTACCTTCTACATCTCTAAGCATTGCTCTTTGGAAATCACAGTGTACTATGAACATTTACCTCATTTGCATACACCTTTAATTGAGTCTGACATTAAAACAGAGGTAGACTTGGTAGCTGAGGAGATGGCTGAGTAAGGGAGTTTGATGTTCAAGCATGAAGACCTGAGTTCGAATCCCCAGCACCTATGTGAACAGTTGTACATGGCCACACTCTTACCTGCAACACCCGTGTTGTGGGGCAGAGATAGGTGGATCAGTGGGACTTGCTGGCTAATATCCTAGCTCCAGGTTCAGAGAATCCCTCAAGGGAATAAGGTGGAGAGTGACAGAGCCAGGCAACCAACAGTCTGGCCCTGAGCGTGCCTCGCCTTGTAAAATTGCCATGCATTGCATTAGAAGACCAAACCTTCTTATATCATTGGCATGATGGGAGGAAGTGGCAGGCGGGCCTGCAGAATGAAACTGAGAATGCCCTGCTCTGCTGCCAAGGCCGGTTTCACATAGCTTGATAATTATTGACATTTTCAACCACTGGCTTCCAATAATGAAGGAGGATATGCACAGCCTCAAACAATGCCCCTGATTGACATTTGTTGGTGCCCCTGGTGAAGGAAGAAAGCGTGCCAACAGCCGTGAGAGTCCTTGGCTCTTGAGGAGACTTCATTAAAGCTCCTCATCTTATATCATTTGAGGCTATTTGGGCGGGGTGGGGATGGCTACAATTTTTACTTTCAAGTTTCCCCAAGATTTCTGGTTTTCATTATCTTCATTCTGCCTGGAGTGTCTTTCTTTAGACCCCTTGTGCTGGATATTTTTATGTCAACTTGACACAAGATTAAGTCATCTGAAAGGAGGGAACCTCAATTAAGAAAATGCTTCCATAAGGTCAGGCTGTGGGCAAACATGTAGGACATTTTCTTAATTCGTGGTTGATAAGGAAAAGGGCCCAGCCCATGTGGGTGATACCATCCCTGAATTGGTGCTCCTGGGTTCCATAAGAAAGCAGGTTGAGCAAGTCATGAGGAGCAAGCCAGTAAGCAGCAAGCCCTCAATGGCCTCTGTATCTGTTCCTGCCTCCAAGTTTCTGCCGTGTGTGAGTTCCTGTCCTGATTTCCTTCGGTGATGAACAGCAATCTATAAGTGTAAACCAAATAAAGCCTTTCCTCCCCAAACTGCTTTTGGTCTTAGTATTTCATCACAGCAATAGAAATCCTAACCCATTATCAGCTAGAGTCAAGCCAAATGCCAGTTCCTACCTCTCCCAACCAGGCAAGATCCCCCTTCAGTAGGCCACAGAAATGGTGGGTTGCCGGCCAAGGTATCCACCCCAAACGTTATATTCTAAGGGAGAGCAGTGGTTCGTACCTCAGGGACACTGGCATTCAGTTCTTTCTGTAATTAATGTTTACCACCAGACTGTGACTCGCTTGGAAAGAGGGCTGAGTATTGTTCATGGATCACGGCACATAGTGGGCGGCTGGTCTGTGAACCCCTAGGACAGACATTGTTTCATTTAAGCTTTGGGGGGGGGGGGAACATTGCAAGTTGAGTCTTGTTATGTGCCTCTTAGATGAGGAAGCAGAGTCTCCGAGAGGTTAAGCAATTTATCACCTTGTCAAAACTTTGCAAACCACACAGAAACCAAGTTCAGCCTTATTAAAGGGCTGTGTGGTTTTGTTGCGCCTGTACTTAGAGCAAAGAAAGATATATGTGGCCTAAGTAGGACATGTTGATTTCAGCCTGGGCTTATTCTTCCATGGGGGTCCCACTCACCTCCAGTCTTGGCGCTGGTCTTGCCCACAAAGCAGAGTATTAATATCTGATGGCTGGCTTTGCCATTGGGATCATTATTTATTTGCTTACTTATTAATTTATTCACTCATTTCTTTAGTGGTGGTGGTGATCAAACCCTTGACTTTATACATGCAAGGTTGATGTCTGTGTGAACACTGAGCCACATCCCTGCTACCATATGATTCCAGTTCAGGTGTTTTTCTTCACTGTCTTATCTATTCTCTCTCTCTCCTAACCTCTCTGTGTGTCTGTCTTAGAGATTTTCCTCTGTCCCTGACCCCCACCATGGTGCTGGGGTGACAGACATGCACACATCACACCCAGCTTTTTCCATGGATATTGAGAATCTTCACCCAGGTCCTCAGGCTTGTATAGCAAGCGCTCTGAACTGCTGAGCCACCTCCCAGCCCCCAGCAAGCGCTCTGGACTGCTGAGCCACCTCCCAGCCCCCAGCAAGCGCTCTGAACTGCTGCGCCACTTCCCAGCACTGACTCCTGTCTTGATCTGACTACTTCTTGTGTAGGCAAATGGCTTTCTCTCTGAGACTCGGTTTGCTCCTCTCTAGAAGAGGAGGAGGTCAGTGATCCCTCAGGTTTTATCTAGAGAATGTGAGGTCACTAATTCTTTCTTTCTTTCCACACCCATCTATGATGTGCAGAATCCTCTGCTATCTTTCCCTCTCTCCAGGTAAGAGTCTTCCACGTTCCAGAAGACGAGGGAGAAGTTTGGGGTAGGAAGAGCTGTGGGAGAAGTTTAGGGATAGGGGAGGATGGGCAATAGGACCAAGAGCATCAGAAGCCCCTGGAAGGCTTGTTGGAATAGAGGTTATTCAGCCCCACACCCAGAAAGTCTCCTTTTGCTGGTTTTGCAAGCTTAAACAGCTGATTTCTGAAGATTCTAGTATAAGATCCATTACAGAAGAGCCATCTTTGAGGTGGGGTGGAAATGGGCAAAGGAAGGCCTTGGGAGATGCTGTGGAATGTGAGCCAGGAAGAAGATTCGAGATGAATAACATCTGCAGGAAGAATTGCAGCTGGAGAATTAACTAGCTTCAGGCTGGGCCCACCCCTCTGAAACTTTGAAAATAAGCTGCTAGCATTTTCCTACCCAGGGAGAAGTTGGCAGAGGTACGACCCACGCCTGTGTGGGGAACCAGTCTCTTCCAGTGCCAACGCAGAGGGTGGTACGGGGTCTCCACAGAATCTGCTTGGCTGGAGTGTGTCTTTATCATTAGAACTGACCATAAAAAATGAAGGTTGATGTATAGTTTATGAGATTCCTTAAAAATAGAAAAGGCTTTTGAAGTAAATCCTCCCCCAATGCCCAGTGACGGTGCATATTCAGCAGAATCCGTAGAATTGTGTGTGGGCTCAACAGAGGGAATCGTTGCTTCTCTATACAGGAATGCTGTTCTTTATCAAATACATTTTCATGCCTGATTAATATATAAACCAACCTCTGTTATCATTCATTTTTAATAAACTGTATAAAACAAATTCCTCTCTCCTGTCTTGTGATTGATGCTGGAGAACCCTAGAAAGTGAGTATCTGATTTCCAACAAGCCACAGATGTGAATGCTTTCCTAGCCAACAGATAAGCTGATTTTTCTCTCTGATGCAGCCTCTTTCCTTCTGTCCCCGTGAAAGTCTTTCCCCATCTCTTTCCTTTCTTAGAGCCTCCTTTCTTCTCCTCTCATTTCTCCTTCTCTCGTTGCCTTCCTCAATTCCCAAAAGTTGTATCCCCAGTTTACCTGCGGGTTTTGCATCTGCAGTATGTGGCTGTGGTGTGGAGGAGGGCGGGGTCCCCTCTGTGGGTGACAAAGCCACTGTGTTGCTGTTCTGCTTCTCTCGAGGGCCAATCACGGGCTGATCGTGTCTCTGGTCTTCATAACTAATGGTAATAATGACAGGGATGGTAATGCTGGCTGCTGTGGGCTGTTTGTCTCATTTGTGGTTATTTCTCCTTTGCATCTGCCGCCTGCCTGGTGTTGTGCTTGGGTGATTCACACTTTGTTCAGCTCCGTGCTCCTATTCCCATTTTCAGGTGAAGGAGCTGAGCCTTGAGAAGTCGGGTATTTCATTCAAACTCCTAACAACTACCCAGTGGCCAGAGGTGGAATGTGTTTCCTCTGCCCAAATGATCCTTTACCTATGGTGTTAGATATTCCCTTCTCTTCCATCCACCTG
This sequence comes from Microtus pennsylvanicus, assembly GCF_037038515.1. NCBI lineage: Eukaryota > Metazoa > Chordata > Mammalia > Rodentia > Cricetidae > Microtus > Microtus pennsylvanicus. The sequence continues at coordinate 65,203,925 of NC_134580.1, read as the reverse complement.
AACTGGGCTCATCTTTGAGGTCTCAATGGAAGGATCCCTAATCTGGTCAAGATTTCACACCATAACTGCTTTCCCGCTGCAGGCTCTCCACCCTCACTGGTACTCTTTGCCTGCAGAGTGAGTCCCTGTTTTGTCAGCTGTGTGGTTCAGCAGTTCAGCAGTGAGCTGGTATACAGCAGGCACTCAGTACATCCCTAGGAAGGAGTAAATGAACTCCCGGGCTAATGAAGGTTTCCAAAGGCCAGGAATACAGCAAACAGCTGAAAGAACTAAATATCTGGAGTTTGGAAACTTGGCATGGGGTGCTCTGTGTGGATGTGTGTATAGGTGTGCATATGCATGTGCATGTGTGTGTCTATGTGTGCATGTTTGTGTTTGTGCATATGTGTATGCATGTGTGCATTGTGTGTGCATGTGCTTGTGTGTGTGTGTCTATGTGTGCATGCTTGGGTGTGTATGTGTGTATGCATGTGTGCATTGTGTGTGCATGTGCTTGTGTGTGTCTATGTGTGCATGCTTGTGTGTGCATGTGTGCATTGTGTGTGCATGTGCTTGTGTGTGTGTCTATGTGTGCATGCTTGTGTGTGCATTGTGTGTGCATGTGCTTGTGTGTGTCTATGTGTGCATGTTTGTGTGTGTGCATTGTGTGTGCATGTGCTTGTGTGTGTGTGTCTATGTGTGCATGCTTGTGTGTGCATGCTTGTGTGTGCATGCATGTGTGTATGGATGTGTGCCTGTGTGTGCATGTGCTTGTGTGTGTGTGTGTGTATATGTCTGCAAGTGGAGGCCAGAGATCAATGTTGGCATGTGCTTGTGTGTGTGTGTCTATGTGTGCATGTTTGTGTGTGTGCATGTGTGCATTGTGTGTGCATGTGCTTGTGTGTGTGTCAATGTGTGCATGCTTGTGTGTGCATGCATGTGTGTATGGATGTGTGCCTGTGTGTGCATGTACTTGTGTGTGTGTGTGTGTATATGTCTGCAAGTGGAGGCCAGAGATCAATGTTGGGTGGCTTTTACAATCACTGCGCACCTCACTTTTTAGAGGCAGGGTCTGTCTTAGTGATAAAATACACAACCAATAGCAACTTGGAGGAGAAAGGGTTTGTTTTAGCTCTCACTTCCACATTACAGTTCATCATCAAAAGTAGTCAGGACAGAAACTAAAAGCACCCCAGGACCACCTGGCCAGGGCTGTCACCACCTACAATAAGCTGGGTCCTCCCACGTTAATCACCAATTAAGAACAGGCTTGCCTACAGCCTGATCTCATTGCGGCGTAGTCTTAATTAAAGTTCCTTCCCGTCAGATGACTCTAGCTTATATCCAGTTGACAAAAAAACTACTAGCACAGGGTCTCACGGAGAAAGATTTCATCCAGCACAGGGTCTGTCACGGAGACAGAGCTCACCCAGCACAGGGTCACAGAGACAGAGTTCACCCAGCACAGTGTCTAATGGAGACAGAGCTCACCCAGAACAGGGTCTAATGGAGACAGAGCTCACCCAGCACAGGGTCTAATGGAGACAGAGATCACCCAGCACAGAGTCACAGAGACAGAGTTCACCCAGCACAGGGTCTCCAATTGAGACAGAGCTCACCCATTTGGCTGTGCTGACTGATTGATCACAGTGTTCTCACCCCCACAGCACTGGATTTCCCACATAAATGTACCCCAACTTGGATTTTACATAGCTGCTGGGTCCCAGATGCAGGTCCTCATGATTGCATAGCAAAAGCTCTTGCCCACCGAGCCCCTCCACAGTCCCGAGTCTCCTGTTGTGTTTTGAGACAGGATTTCACTGTTCAGCCTCTCCAACGCTGACGTTACAGGGTGTCCCACCATGCTCAGTTCTCACTGCCTTTTTCTTTGCTTGAGTTCATCGTTGTTCTTCCTTCCTCCCTTCCTTCCTTCCTTCCTTCCTTCCTTCTTTCCTTCCTTCCTTCCTTCCTCCCTCCCTCCCTCCCTCCCTTCCTCCCTTCCTCCCTTCCTTCCTTTTAGCTCTCTCACTCCTTGGTGTAACAAGTGAAGATCACTTGCAGATTTGGCAAGGTGCTTTTAGTATCTTCCTTCAAGTCAACATTGAAAATATTAAAATAATATTTGTTAAAATTTGTTTTATTTTTAATGAAACTTTGGGTTAGAGTACAGAGTGGGTTTCATTGTGGCGTTGCTGCACGCCTGTAATCTGTATCACTGTTTGTTGTTCTTCATCCCAAGGACTCTCCATTCGTGCTGCTCCCCTTCCTCCCCGTCACAGCCCAAGGACTCTCCATTCGTGCTGCTCCCCTTCCTCCCCGTCACAGCCCAAGGACTCTCCATTCGTGCTGCTCCCCTTCCTCCCCCATCACAGCCCAAGGACTCTCCATTCGTGCTGCTCCCCTTCCTCCCCGTCACAGCCCAAGGACTCTCCATTCGTGCTGCTCCCCTTCCTCCCCATCACAGCCCAAGGACTCTCCATTCGTGCTGCTCCCCTTCCTCCCCATCACAGCCCAAGGACTCTCCATTCGTGCTGCTCCCCTTCCTCCCCCGTCACAGCCCAAGGACTCTCCATTCGTGCTGCTCCCCTTCCTCCCCATCACAGCCCAAGGACTCTCCATTCGTGCTGCTCCCCTTCCTCCCCATCACAGCCCAAGGACTCTCCATTCGTGCTGCTCCCCTTCCTCCCCATCACATCCCAAGGACTCTCCATTCGTGCTGCTCCCCTTCCTCCCCGTCACAGCCCAAGGACTCTCCATTCGTGCTGCTCCCCTTCCTCCCCGTCACAGCCCAAGGACTCTCCATTCGTGCTGCTCCCCTTCCTCCCCATCACAGCCCAAGGACTCTCCATTCGTGCTGCTCCCCTTCCTCCCCCATCACAGCCCAAGGACTCTCCATTCGTGCTGCTCCCCTTCCTCCCCATCACAGCCCAAGGACTCTCCATTCGTGCTGCTCCCCTTCCTCCCCATCACAGCCCAAGGACTCTCCATTTGCGCTGCTCCCCTTCCTCCCCCGTCACAGCCCAAGGGCTCTCCATTCGTGCTGCTCCCCTTCCTCCCCGTCACAGCCCAAGGACTCTCCATTCGTGCTGCTCCCCTTCCTCCCCCATCACAGCCCAAGGACTCTCCATTCGTGCTGCTCCCCTTCCTCCCCATCACAGCCCAAGGACTCTCCATTCGTGCTGCTCCCCTTCCTCCCCATCACAGCCCAAGGACTCTCCATTCGTGCTGCTCCCCTTCCTCCCCATCACAGCCCAAGGGCTCTCCATTCGTGCTGCTCCCCTTCCTCCCCATCACAGCCCAAGGACTCTCCATTCGTGCTGCTCCCCTTCCTCCCCCATCACATCCCAAGGACTCTCCATTCGTGCTGCTCCCCTTCCTCCCCCATCACAGCCCAAGGACTCTCCATTCGTGCTGCTCCCCTTCCTCCCCGTCACAGCCCAAGGACTCTCCATTCGTGCTGCTCCCCTTCCTCCCCATCACAGCCCCTCCCGCTCTCATAATGACTCCGGTTCATTATTTTCTCCCTTGTCCCCCTCACCCTCCTTTCCACCTCTTCCTCCTGTCTCCCCTCTTTATTGTCTTATCTTAAACACACTCATGCACACACCACATACATAATCATAAATTTAAATCTAGATTTTTGTGCATATGAGGGAAAATGTGGTATTGGTCTGTTATTTCAATTTTTAAAACTCCATTTCTATCTATTTTCCTTTGGATGTCATAATTCCATTCTTTTCAAAAAGTTTTACTCATTTTTTGAGAACTTTATGCAATGTATTTTGATGATATTCACCCATCCCTCTTTTTAATTCCCTTTAAATCACCCCCACTTCTCACCCTTCCTCTGTGTTCTCCCTTCTTAAGTAAATCCTCTGAGTTCAATTTATGATGCCCGTATACCACAATTTCTTTCACAAAATAATATTTCATATTCTTCCAAAGTGTTTATATAAAGATTATCATCTTTACTTTTTAAAATCATATCTAAATATTTAATGAGTATTATGGAAAAAAGCAAAAAAATAGCTTGTTTTAGACGTTACACAAACAATTGGCCTATAAATATTACTGTGTTCTTGAAACAATAGCATAGAGACTGGAGTGGTGTGTCAGGTTGTTGGAGCTTCCAGAGGAGTTCCACAGACTGGGGGTGTAAGCAACACAAATACATTGTTCCCTAATTCGGAAGGCTGGAGGGCTCAGTTAAGGTGTTGGCAGTCTGGTTTCTTCTGAGCTTTCTGACCTGGGCTTGTGGATAGTTACCTCCACTCCTGTGTCTTTACATGGTCTCCTTTCATGGACCTTTCTGTATCTAAATTTCTTCCTTTAAAACATAAACAGTCGGGGCTGAGAGATGGCTCAGAGGTTAAGAGCACTGACTGTTCTTCCAGAGGTCCTGAGTTCAATTCCCAGCAACCACATGGTGGCTCACAACCATCTGTAATAAGATCTGGTGCCCTCTTCTGGCCTGCAGGGATACATGCAGGCAGATGTTGTATACACAATAAATAAATCTAAAAAAAAATGAACAGTCACATTCATGACCCTATTTTAAGTTAATAACTCTGACTATCTATCATCTATCTATCTATCTATCTATCTATCTATCTATCTATCTATCATCTATCATCTATCTACTATCTATTTTAAAGAGTCTCACTTTGTAGCACAGGCTGGCTGGAACTCACTGCATAGTCTGGACTGGCTTCATATTTGGGATAGTCCTCTTGCCTCAACTTCCACAGTACTAGGGGTGCAGGTGTGAACCATCACACCCAATTCTTCATAACATTTTTTGGTTTGTTTTCTGAGATAAGATTTCATACAGCCCAGGCTGGCCTCAAACACTATGTCGCTGAGAATGACCCTGAATTTTAATCCTTCCACTTCTATTCCAGTTCTGGAATTATAATTGTGAGTGACCACCCCTAGCTTTTAATAACCTCTTAGATCTTATTTTTGAATATGGTTTCCTTCTGAAGTAGTGGGGGTTAGGATTTCAACATTTAATTTCTTAGAAGTTTCAGTTATCTCCTGGGAAGCCACTGTACTCCCCACTCTCCTGGATTGTGGAAGAAATATATGTCGCCCTTTGACTTCCCTAACTTCAGCAGAGTGGTACTTATCAATGTCCAGTTGCAGCTTTGAGTCTTTAAAGCAGGCCCAACCTCCCCTCCTAGATGTTGCCTAGGCAACATCTGGGGCTACAGAAGGGAAGCCAGTATAATTTAACCAAGGGGTGAAACCAATTTGAGTAAGTTTTTTCAAAATCCAGAAATGAGGAACTCAAGTTGAGAAAAGTCTTTTTTTCATATATCCAAGGAGGTAGGGCATGATGAAAGGCAGACAGTGTGTGTATTTTGGTTGCTCAGAGTTTCCTGGGGCCGGGGAGGAAGGAGGGAGGAGGGAGGAGGGAGAAGGTCTCATAAGTCCTACAGCGAGCAAATAAGTCCAAACTTCAAAGGAGGATCTGGGTGATCAAATGTACCAAGAGTTTAAGTTTGGGAAGGGCTGAGGGAAGCAATACAAATGTTGGCTTTGGATAGTTTGGGCTCAGAGCCAGTAGGGGCCTATGGAAAGACACGATTTGTGTGGGCACTAGGCCATGAGAGGCCATGGGAATCCCTAGTGCATTCTGTTGGTCTATAACCATTGCTCCAGAAATGTTAGCTATCATAGGCTAGAACCATGTGTAAAGGGCCAGAGAACAGTCTTCACTGGATTTCTTTTATTAAAAACGATAGCACACTAGAGCTGAGAAAGAACCAAGACAGACCATTTCATCCAACACACTCATTTCACAGGAAAGGCTAAAAGGTAGAGACAGAAAATGATGCAGTAAAAAGAAAAGAATTATATGGCTAGTGTCACCTCGCTAGACTTAGGACGCAAGTCTCTGGATTTTCAGCGTGGCAGCCTCTCCCATACACCACTGCCACAGAACTAGGTGAGAATACTAAAGGTAAATTAGTATTCTAATGGCTACAAATAGCAAATTATCATGACTCTTACTCTGTGTCCAGTGCCGTTCTAAGTCCTTATCACACAGCCTCTCCTTCAGTCCACATGACAACTTATTGTCTGCATTTTGCAGAAAAGAAAACTGAAGATTATACAGACCCAACAACTTCCCCCTGGTGGAGAAGTGTGCTTTGGGGACAGGCCAGGCTAGGAGTCAGGAGTCTGTTCCATTCCAACACAGCAGGACCTGCCCTCTCTGTCGGAAGGATGGAAACATTCAAAGTCCCCCTTTGACTTTGAAATGTACAAGTCCCACGTGCTTGATGATTCTGAGCCTTGAAGAAACACCTTGCCAGCTCATTAGCCTGCTATCTTATTTATTAGTCACTCCTGTTAATGATCAGCTACAAGAAAGGCTTTTTGTAAAACAACCTAGAAACCAAAGACACCAGATCTGTGTGGTGTGGATTCCCAGCGTGTTATTCCTGGCTTCCATGGCAACCCTAACATTGGGCGGCGATCTCGATGGAGTCAGCGACAGCAGCTGGAGAAGAGCATTTGCTAAAGCCTTGCGAGCAGCGAGGAAACAAATTGCTTGCCCAATAGTTTTCCTTTTGAGTAATTACTGTCCCCGTGTGTTTAGGCGGTTGAGACTGAAGCCAAGTGAAGTGGGAACGGAGGAAACAAAGCATTATACCAAAGTGGAGAGAGGACAATTTTCAGACAAGTTAGAGAATGAACACAGAGAGTTAGGGGTCACTGTAGGAAGGTGTAGAAGATGGGTGTGTGGAAGTGTAAGGTGACCAGAAGAAAGTTAGCTTGTTTCCACAAAGCCTGGGGAGGTGGAGTTCCAACAGTACTGAGCATGCTCAGTTGTATTATTCTGCCCCGAGGAATTGGAGCCCACCCCTGGAGTACTGTGCGGATGGACTAGGCGTTAAGGACAGAGGTAACTATTGAGAAAGCGTGAGAGCCAGTTCAGGGAAGCAGAGTGTAATACGTACCAAGTAGAAAGAGATTCAGTATAGGATGTTCACTGCTTGCATGGCTGTTAGAGCAAGGGGGCGTGGAGTTCACCACAAACACACATCTATGGCCTCTGGATACTACTGCACCCTCATTGACCAGGATGCTGGTGAGCTGATCCTGGGACCCCATGTCTGCCGCTGTAGCTCGCTGTCTTCTACAGCCTTGAAGGCTAGCAGAGACAACCTCTGTCTCACATCATCCTCCGTGACAGTGTCTACTAGCGGTTTGGCTCGTTCGCATCCAAAACTCTACCTGCAATGGAGTCTGGCGCTAAGCCTGCGCTCATGCTGCCCTAAAATGTCTACTTAACCCCTGGCCTCACCCACTCTATCAGACCAAAAAATTATAATGCAATATCACGCTGTTCAGGGGACCCCGCCCCCAGCCCCCAACTCAGTGTGGTGCAGAGGTTCTAGCTGTTCATGCCTTTTGTAAACCTTCCAAATGCTCCTTCTCTGTGAGACATCTTGGTGAGGCTGTTATATGGTGTCTTCAGAACCTGGAGCAAACAAGGAGTTCCTGTGTTTGTATAATTCAACCAAATGGAAACGAGAAAGTGTCTCTCTTGCTGCTTCCGAGATGCAGACTTCAGAAATGCATTCCCTGTCATTTAACTCATCTCTACTCCAGGGAAGAGATACCGGGACCCCATGTCATGAGGCTGATATCTGGAGCCTCCCCCTCCTGGCTTTAAGGGCTTAGCTACCCTGCCTTCCTGTCCACAGGGCTCTCTGCCCTGCTCCTGGCTTCCATCTGCTGAGCTCTGAGAAAGCAGATGAGGCAACCGCTCAAGTCCGTCAGTCTGAATGCCCCCATGGGTCAACGCCAGCTTGCTTTGGACAGCTGCCTATGCTGTTTCGTGCTTTATGGGGGGCAGAGGCCACATGGCTGTTCCCCAGGAAGTGCGTCGTATGCAGTCTCAGATCTTGTGTGTGCATGTGTGCGCTGTACTTGAAGATGGTGCTACTTCTCGATTGGAGAAAGCAAGAAAAATGGCCAGAGTGTTTGGTAATAATACTGTTTTTTTTTAAAGGCCCGAAACCCGTTGACTACGTTGGGACTTGTTGGTAGTCTTTATCAGTTACAGGAGAGTTTTGCAGCAAGCTGAAAGGCGCGTTGGGCATTTCTTAGTGAGGTTTGAGCAAACTGCTTTACCTTGCAAGGAAATTTCAAGTCACTGGAAACTGTTTTCTCCAGGGCTAAACGGGGGCAGCCTTTTCTTTGGCTCTTCTGTCCAGAAACTCATCCAGGGTTCTGGAAACTACAGTTGAGCTTCATACGATGCAGCCCTTCAGCTCCTGTAACAGCTACCAGAGGAGACTGGTGTGATGTGGCATCCCCCCCCCTTTCCTTTTTCTGGCTCCTTGGTGCATATTCCCTGAGGGCCTTAGAGAGCTGTGTTCCTGGAGGAATTTATGACAGTCGATGGGAACAACTGACATTGGAGCTAGCGTCAGCTGGGATCCCTCAGGGGGCCCCTGCGCTGACTCTACCTTATTGAGCAGATTGCTATGTAAAGACACCCGCTCATTAGAATCTTTGTAAAATAACGGAGAAAGAAACACGTGTGCTTTGCCAGGACACTCCTGTGTGTGCCTCAAGGTTGGGAAGAATTCATCCAACGGTGTCGGTCTCAGTACATTTGTCCTGCTGTACACGCCTTTCTGGGTTAACATGCACACAATCCTGAAGCCGCCACGTCTCTGCCTTTGACCTTGGGTTCTACTTGGAGGTGTTAGGAAGAATGTGCAGGTTGACATTTAGACAGTGTCCTGGGAATTCCTGAGGGATGCCATGGTCCATAGTAAGTTCAATGGTGTCTCTGGCATGTCTGCTGGAACACAAAGTCTAGCTACTGTATTTTCCCTCCCTTCTGCCATCCTCTTCTTTTTATCTTAGCCCACTTAGGTGTGGAGAGACGGCCATGAACACCGTCTCTGTCTTGACATACACTGTGACTTATTCTCAGTGGTGGATCCTGAGAGTGTGTGTGCTGTGTGTTTGTCACAGGTCCATGAAATACTCCCTGAGTCTTTCAGTCGGATGTCTGATGTCTAGGTACTGTTGTTTGTGATTATGGTGAGGCTCTCGTGTGAAATACACACTCTATATCACTTGAGTGATAGCTCACCTCACCCCGCCTTGCACTGCAGGTGCCTGTCCACTTTACTCGCATTGGTGAGCCCTGTGGTCTCCTGAGGCTAGGGGCTCTGTCTTAGAATGGCGATCTCCCCACAGCACCTGGCACTCTCTTTTGCCCTGATGGCTTCTGTTCGTCACTCCCTGTGTACACCTCTGAGCTAGGCTCTCATGAAATGAAGAACAACACAGTCCAGCTGTGATGTCAAGGTGCTGTCTAACTTGTTGGGCTTCTGGGCCAGCAAACGTCATGTTTGTGGGAGGACACTGGACAGTAAGTGCCACCACTCACTCGCCATCGCGACCCAGTAATGGAAGCACCTGTCTTTGCACAGCAGGTGTGAAGTTGGGATATTCGAAAGGCAAATGTCTTGAGTTGTACCTTATCTTCTGGTTCTCCTTCGGGTCTAACGTGTGAACACATTAGTGTGTTATCTGGTGACTAAGGGGGTGAGGTGCCTTGTCTGTGGGACACTTGTTCTGACGAAAGGAAACTACACGGTAGTTACCCACTGTGGAACAGTGCCCAGAAATGTGAGTGGTGGAGTCAGGCTGATGCGTTTTTAATTTCTTTTCACCGTCTCCCATCAGCCCCATGGACTTCCTATGGAACCTCTCCTTCCTTTGTTACAATGGGCCTACCTTCTTTATTGTCTGGTTCTACCTGAAAACTAAGGCATATCTGTCACACACGTGATGCAGCCATGGAACAATATCTGCATGAAGACATGTAGGAACCATCCAGGGTATGGGGTCACCGTGTTTCTAAGGCCACTCCTGGCGGGGAGTGGTTGCTGGGGCTCAGGCACAGAGTACTCTGCTGCCATCCCTTCTTCTAGGCTCTTGGCAGACAGCCTCTCACACCCACGTGTCCCTAGAGACAGTTCTCAGGCTTGTGCCCAAGAACCACCTGGAACAAGTGCAGATTCCTCATCCGGAAAGAATCTGACTCATCACGCTTTGGACTCAGCGTTTTAAACACGCTTGCCGAGTGTTTCGAACATCATCCAACCACTGTGGCTCCCTGCTATCGCTGTCCCCCATTGTAGCTCCAGAGCAGCATCTCCATCCATCCACGCTCATGGAGGGTTACCCAAACTTCTCTTTCCTTTTGCTTCCGTGTACACAGAGATTCAGAGAAGAGCCTCGGGGGAACCTGCACTCTGCTGAGTCCCAGGATTCATAGAAGATGATGCATGTGACTACATAGCTTCATGCATGAAACATGGGGGAAAGGGTTCAACATAAGAGACCCCAGGACTGAGGGCATCTGTAGCAGAGGGATTAGTATACAGAGAAACACAGACAGGCAGCCAGACGTCGTAGGGTAGAAGACTGAGGATTGGGTGTAGTGGGATAGTTGGAGACACTAACGTTCCTATGTTTAGCATCCTGCAAACATCATTGATCTTGGAGGAGCTGGCAAACACCAGTGACCTTGTTGTCAGTGACTTTGGGGTGGTGCAAACATCAGTGACCCTGTTGTTGGTGACCTTGGGATGGTGCCTACATCAGTGACCCTGTTGTTGGTGACCTTGGGATGGTGCATACATCGGTGACCCTGTTGTTGGTGACCTGGGGAGGGTGTATACATCGGTGACCCTGTTGTTGGTGACCTTGGGATGGTGCATACATCGGTGACCCTGTTGTTGGTGACCTTGGGATGGTGCATACATCAGTGATCCTGTTGTTGGTGACCTGGGGAAGGTGCATACATCAGTGGCCTTGGGATGGTGCATACATTGGTGACCTTGTTGTTGGTGACCTTGGGATGGTGCATACATCGGTGACCCTGTTGTTGGTGACTTGGGAAGGTGCATACATCAGTGACCCTGTTGTTGGTGACCTTGGGAAGGTGCATACATCAGTGACCCTGTTGTTGGTGACCTTGGGAAGGTGCATATGTCAGTGGCCTTGGGATGGTACGCACATCGGTGACCTTGTTGTTGTTGACTTTGGGATGGTGCATACATCGGTGACCTTGTTGTTGGTGACCTTGGGATGGTGCATACATCAGTGACCCTGTTGTTGGTGACCTGGGGAAGGTGCACACATCAGTGGCCTTGGGATGGTGCATACATCGGTGACCTTGTTGTTGGTGACCTTGGGATGGTGCATACATCGGTGACCCTGTTGTTGGTGACCTTGGGAAGGTGCATACATCAGTGACCCTGTTGTTGGTGACTTTGGGATGGTGCATACATCGGTGACCCTGTTGTTGGTGACCTGAGGAGGGTGTATACATCGGTGACCCTGTTGTTGGTGACTTGGGATGGTGCATACATCGGTGACCCTGTTGTTGGTGACCTGGGGAGGGTGTATACATCAGCGATCCTGTTGTTGGTGACCTGGGGAAGGTGCATATATCAGTGGCCTTGGGATGGTACGCACATCGGTGACCTTGTTGTTGGTGACCTTGGGATGGTGCATACATCGGTGACCTTGTTGTTGTTGACCTTGGGATGGTGCATACATCGGTGACCCTGTTGTTAGTGACCTTGGGAAGGTGCATACATCAGTGACCCTGTTGTTGGTGACCTTGGGAAGGTGCATATATCAGTGACCCTGTTGTTGGTGACCTTGGGAAGGTGCATATATCAGTGACCCTGTTGTTGGTGACCTTGGGAAGGTGCTACATCAGTGGCTTTGGGATGGTGGCTTTGTTAAACAGCTCCCTGAGGCTTAATTGTTCTGGGCACTTCACAGCTACAAAACCAACTGTTGTGACTGAGATGAACGATGTGTCCCAGATACTCATTCATGAGAAGTTCTGATACAAAAAGAAGATTGAGGTCCCTTGTGCCAGGAGGGTCATTGATGAGATGGATGAGGTTCTAAGGCTAGGAGGAGTCTGATTGGTGTTGATGGGCATCCTATAGCTGACATTTGATGCTAAGGCCCGGGAGCTTGAGCTGTAGATTAAGGCTGTGATGCAGTCAGTGGCTTAGATTTTCCTGCCATTCTGGTCCTGATTTTAACTTGTGACCAGTTGTCAATCCAAAGAATTTTGAACCCTATGTAAAGTATGTAGCACTGACTTCAGTTAAGTTTCATCATGTTAGTTCTGACTCATTATTCTAGAAATACCTCATGATCTTGACTCTGTTGCTTCATGTATTCATGATTCTTCCCCAGTCTGTGCCCAGAGAACCACAAGAGCTGTTTCTCCCCCTGAATTTGGAGAAGTATTTGGAAAGTATTACTGAGGAAGAAAGGGTTTGCCAATGAGTCCAAGTGATGTCCTGGACCCATCAGTCGAGAGTGTTGTCCTAGGCACCAGATTCAGGGGTTCGGGCTATCCCCAAAGGTACATCTGGAAGATGTGAATGGAAAGTGATGGGTTCAGAGAAAGCCATGACTCACGGGCGTTGTACAGTGTCTAGTCTGAGGTGATGTAGCAGCTGACTCCTGGCTAACAAGGGAGCTGGGGAAACAAGAGTCGATTATAGGTCTTCCAGGCCTGGCCAGGGTCCATGGCACTCTAATAAAGACCTAGATACGTGGGAACTACAGGTCAGGTGACACTGGGGACAAGAGTCAAAGATGAGTCAAATGATTTCCGGAATATCCTTTTAACCCTCTGTAAGGCCTGCACGTCAATCACACCCAAGGGGAACACGGAGACAGAACCACACGTGACCTGTGGCCTGGATGAGGAGCACAGCAGCATTGCTTGCGTGGTGGTCTTCACTCTAGCTCCTCCCCCACTTCTCACCTCCTCTGTGTTCCATAGAAAATCTCTGTGAGCTCATCTTTTCTTCTGTTTCTCTATAATGTTCTAGTCACATTTTAAATTGCGGCTGGTATTGTTTCACTGGCCTTAGGTAATTCAGAACCCCTCTGATAACTCTAGAACTAGAGCGGTTGTAGCCGTTACTTCTCCGTCCTGGTCTCCAGTGTTACACTCAGCTCACGGTCACTGTCTCCAGCGTTACTCTTGCCATGATGCGAGGAGCTCAATGGCGCAGCTATCCTGAGCTCAGGTGTTAGCATCTCTTATCTCCTCCCCTGCTTGTAGTAACCGTTCTCTAGGTCTCAGCCCACACCTGCACTTCAGCCCAACAACTGTGAGGCCTGATCTGGACTCTCCATCCGTTGATCTCGCCACCCTTGCTGCTCCTTCACCCTTCACTTCCCCTATTGCCTGCTTTCCCAGGTCTGATGCCAGAGGAAACCACTGACTCACCCTGTCAACCTTTGTCCCCGTCCTGATCCACACAATAACTCTGTTATATCGCGTGGCTGAAAGTGGCTGTAATGAGACGCCCAAACATGTTCTGGTCTCACACATCATTGATCTCTATCTTCAAGCAGCCTTCAGGCTGTTCGAAGTCCCAGTCCAGTTTCTAATTTGATCCGGGCCCCAGAAACCATTACAGTTTTTTCTCTTCTATCGTTATAATGTTCAGTTCTCTTAGTGCCCACAAACCATCTGCCTGTGGGACTTTTCTGGGAGCTGATAAGAAGACTCAGGTCTCTGAGATCCATTCTCTTGTCCCCAGCTACACTGCCTCCACTCCCCGCAGTCACTGTGAGACCAGTGATCTGTCGTTCCACGTCCCTTTCCCATCCTCAGTCTCTTCTGAGGTCTCACACCTCCTGAATGCTCAGTAAGTCTTGTCAGGTGAATGTAGATGTGAATTACCAGCCGCCTAAAGCCTGAGGCTTCTCGTATTCTGGTAGGCAAGCGTTTGTTTTCATCCTTTTATTAATTAAATAGCACACATGTGCATGCATGTGTATGCGCACACGTACACACACACACACCACACACACCACACACTGGACAGATGGCAGGCAAGTGTGGGCCTTGGAGCTCAGGCTGTCATTCCAGGAAGGGAAAGGACTGATCCCAGAGAGCAGGCGCAGTCCTGGTGGACCCTGAGGATTCTGGGAATGGAAAGCGGATAGGATGGGCTGAGTACAGCTTGGTGGTTAGAGTTTGAGTCTGCCGCTCACACCAGCGTAGCCAGAGTCCAGATCCAGCTTCTCTGCTTCCTCGGCAGGAAGGAGATTAGGAGCAGGTTTTGGACTCTCTGGAGACGTGTCTTCATCTGTAAAGTGGAAACAGAAATGACCCAGTTCCTAAGGTGACCAGGGAATAAATAGGGCAGCCCATGGAAAACATTTCAAACAAGGCCGGACAGCTCAGCATGATCCACCACTTACTGTGATGTTCTCATTCCATCTCACAAGACTGAGGATTGGGCCTGGGAGATGCTCAGTGGGTAAGGTGCTTATCATGCAAGCCCGAGAACCCGCTGGGGTGACAAGACAGGTAGGTCACAGGGGCTCACTGCCAGGAGGTCTGGCTTCCCTGGTGAGAGAGACCCTGTCTCAAAACAGAGCACAGCATAGACAAACATGAAGGTAGATGGTGCTGAAGAATGAGCCGAGGTTGTCCTCTGGCTCACACACATACAAGTATGTGCACGCACACACATGCATACACACACATGCACACAATGCATACACATGCACACACGCACAAATGCAGGCGCACACACACATACATACACACGCACACATGCATGCACACATGCACAAATGCATGCACACCCATGCACACATATGCACATGTGCACAAACGCATGCACATATTCATAAGAGGCAGAGGGTCTAAGAACTCACAGAGATGATAGGGCTATTTGGGCAGAAAGTGACAGAGCGTGGACTTGACCTGAGATCACAGGACTAACTGTTCTTTCCCTGAGAACCTCAGCATCCCCTCCAGATGACATTACTGTACTTTTATAGAGATTCACCTCCAGCCCCATTCCAGGCAGACGGCAGCAAATATTTAGGATGCTGTGATTGACCTTACCAGAGTCAGTCTATGACAAAGCTGCAGCCCAAGGAGAGGAAATAATTGTGAGGTTGCACACTGTCATCCTGCAGGGTAGAAATGTTCTTAAAATTCTCCTCCTGGCTCCCATTCCCCTCTGGAAGGACAAGAGACTATTTTCTCAGTGCCAGGACGTTGAGTCAAGATGACAAGATTGGAAGTGCTGTTGACAGAGTCCAGACCATTGCTTTACGGCGAGAGGGATGACATTTTATTATGTACTCACAAAACCCCATCCAAGTGCGGCTGAGTGTCCTGTCATGAGGGGCCAAGAGGAAGATCACTGTGTGTCTTTCCCGGGGCCGAGGAGAAGGGGTATCCTTCCTCAGCACCAGCAGTTAACACGAGAGGATCACTCAAAAGAGAGTCCATTTCTCTGGAAACTTCTCTCAGCTGGCTGTTGTGGAGAAGCTACAGATTTCCCACAGGAAGTATCTCGGTGTTCTCAAGCATTTGCAAAGCTCTTATTGCAAATTTGCTCAAATTGCATGTTTGCTGCACTGGGGATTTCTTAAGGGGACCTTAAAGGAAAGACACCATTGTTATTCCAGCCTGACTGTAGTGTGAGTATGACAGCCCTCAGAGGGAGGACCATGTCCATAAACCTCAGTTTTCCCCTTCTGTAACCCCTGGGGTCCTTTGGCTTGTAGTCTGAAAGTCTGTGAACCGAGGAGGCTTCAACCATGGTGACACTGTGATTAACAGCGAAGATGTAGGAACTAAAATTAAGTCACACAAACAGGATATACACCTCTTCTAGAACTTTCTGACTTTGTGTTGTTATTGTTTCCTTGCCCTGACTGCTCTGAATTAATTCCTTCCCCTGAAGGCTCCTTTTAACCACCTGAGATTCTACTTGATTCTACAGGTGTTGATGGATTGCTCACTGTATTTCCCACCACAGGGCTTCAGAGCACCACTTTGTGGGACTCGCAAGGAAGCGGTGAAATCAGAACTTCCCAGAGTTGATCCATTGCTTGGATTAGCCTTTCCCAGACCGGGATCTCTGGACCAGTGACATCAATATCACCATTCAACTTGTTAGGAAGGCGAGTTTTCAGATGCCTCCCCAAACTCACTGAGTCAGCAGCTCTCAGGATGTGACTTGCTGGCCTCAGCTTTTAAGATATCCTGCAGGGAATTGGGGTGCATGGTCAAGCTTGAGAACCACTGAACTAGCCTTCTAGGGGCACACTGAATCCACAAGGGTAGGTCGCTAGAACATGAATTCAGCTCAGAGCTACAGTGAACTCTCTTGGAATCTCTAGCCACAGTTTGGACCATTGTGGGACTTTTGTTAAATGTCCCAAGCACTGTGGAAACTACCCATTTTCTCTGATGGGAACCACTCCAGTTTAGTATACAATTCCACAAGGACCTTTCAGGATTTCCTTCAAATAGTGATGCTCAGTGGGTTGTTGATGCTATGAGTAAGACTCACAGAAAAAAAATCTCAGTTTGAGCAAAAACCCTTGCTACCAATGTCTCTGGGAGAAGAGAGCTTTTGGGATTTAGTCCTCTATGGATTCTCCTCCCTTTGACTCTCTATGGTGAGGTCTAAGCCCGATTCATCGATCTCCTCAGCAGGTGGAGACCCTGGGACCGTTATCCCAGAAATGAGTCCAGACTTACTTAGAATGGGCAAACAAGTATGGCTTCTGGAGGGGGACTGTCCTGAGCCATCCTGACAGCATCTAGCTCCAGCCTAGGGCCACGTGCTAGATCATGGGGCCCCTCAAGAAGATGAGGAGCATAGGTGCTTCCTAGGCAGACAGCCTTTGGGGCTCAGGTCATACCTGGTGTTTAGTTCCTTCCCCTCCCTTGGGTGTGTGTTCAGGTACCTATATCTAGTACCAGCTGAGCAACTATAAGCACTAGCCCTGCTCCTGCCCAGCCTTGAGCTCAGTGCAAGGCTAAGGAAGGAGGGGAGCAGTGGAATCTGCAATGTTTGCATTCCAGTGCTCACCTGCTGGCTCCTTGTTCACAGTTGCTATGAGAGGTGGGTATTTGTGTCCCTTCTGTGTCTTCTCTCTGAGTTATAAAAGGCTCACAGACTCTTTAGCACCTCTGTTTGCTCATCTTTGCAATGGGTACAGTTCTAGCAACTCTTCTCCGTGGCTTGTTCTGAGAGTGCAATTCGGTTGCTGTGGAAATCACTCTGAAAAACAGCTTAGAACATCTTGCAGATGTCAGGTTTCTGTTGCTCTTGTTTCTGGGTTCGAAAGGCAGTTTGTGGAGCCTCTGTTTAGGGAGGCTCACCTTATCTGCGCCTGGCTCCCAGTCTCCGGGTTCAGATGTTATATGGGAATGTGTTGTATGTGGCTTCCTGCCAGACTACTGGTGTTGGGGCCACCCCCTCTTCGAAGACCATTGGACTCAAATGGCTGCAAAGAGGAGATGTGTATGCCAGTTCTGCATGACAAGTCACCACCTGGTGAGCTAGCCTGGACAGGACCACTTCACAGGCCTTCCCACTTCCCGTTTTTATGACTGGCTTCGCTGTCTCGTTTTTTTGGCTTTCTCTCTCATTCTTGCAGCTGTGGTGGTTGGGATTTAGGGCAAGCACTTGGGATCTTTTCTCTAATCCCTTTCAAATCCTGCTTGAGCTGCGAAGTCCGGGAAGGGCATAGAGAAGGGGGGAGGGGAGGATTATCCAGCCTAAAGGCAGTGTATCAATCAGTATATTTCCTTCTGAGCTAAGGAAACAGCTGTAGCTGTGACTTTATAAAGTGGCTGAGGGGATGGCTCCATTGGTGGAAGACATGCTGCGAATGCATGAAAACCTGTTTGGGTTCTCAGCACCCACATACGAAGCTGGGCATGGCTACACATGTCTGCAACCCCAGTGGATCCCTGGAGTTGGCTGGCCAATGGATAAGCAGTCTGTTCTGTTGGTTCAGTGAGACACCTGCTTCAAAGTAAGGTGGAAAGCAATAGAGAAGGGCCTGCCTCTGGCCTCCATGTTCACACACACACACACACACACACACACACACACACACAAACTCAAACCCAAACCCATGCACACATGTAAAATAAAAATACAGTGGGTTATTTTGACTCAAAGTACAATGAGTCAAAAAATGACATTTTTGCTGTTAATACGCAAGGAGACATTGAGATAAGGAAGTGTATATGTAGATTGTGCCTCTGGCTCTCTTAAAAAGTCGCCAGAGCCCAGTCACCGAGGCTCTGTGCAAGGACACACTCAATCCTAGTTCCTAGCGCAGGTCTGCCCTCTGGACACCATAGCTACACCAAGCTTCTCTTCTCCTCATGCTTCACAACGGGGGTTAAGTCTGGACATGTGAGCCTTTGGGGACAAACAGTAATGGATTGTCACTTATGTCTCTCAGAAATTCCAACACTGGTGTGGGTCATGCACCTGGAACCTCTGGCAGACTTTCCATGCTGAGGAATGCTAGGCGCATGCTCTCCCACCACGCTGCATCCCCTAACCCTGATTCCATTGACTGCAGTTATGCAACTTCTCTACCAGAGACGTTATACCATATGATGCTAAGATGTCATGCTATCTGTGACCCCGCCCCACAGATTTCTGAGACTCAGTTGAAAGGTCTTTTAGAGCTGGCTTCAGAACATTCTCACATAATCCAAACCAGTCGTTCCTAGTATCCCCTGTGTTCTAAAGATGCTTATTCTGTTATCCACCATTCCTCCTGGCTAAAGCTTTGCTCATGAGCCCCTGTCCGTGTGTTCTTTCAAGCCAGACATTCTGTATTCACAAGGGGGGCAGCTCATGCCTCATCTGTCCAAAGCCCTTGTACGTCAGTTCTCTCTCTCTCTCTCTCTCTCTCTCTCTCTCTCTCGATGTGTTGTGTTTAATTTTTATTTTATGTGTGTTTAGACTGCATGTATGCCAGTGCATCATGTGCATACACTGGCCCTTGGAGGCCTGAAGAGTGTCTCAGATCCCCTTGGAATTAGAATTACAAACAGTTCTCAGCCCATGTGTGGGTGCTGGGAATTAAACCCAGGTCTTGTACAAGAACAGCCAGAATTCTTCTTTGCTTAGCCATCTCTCCAGACCTACTGCTGATCTTTCTCTTAGTCTGTTGTTAGAAGCTCAGTTTAACATGTCTTACTGCCTCCTTAGCTCCATCTTCCAGAACAGATGGCCAGCCATTTGATACTGGACCCTCTCAAGCATTTCCCAGTCTTTGCAGTGCTGTCAAACTTATGAACTGTGCCACAGATAGTACAATAATTTTGACTCTGATAAAGGGTTTGACTGAAACTGCATTGTTGACTTTGTAGACTTACCTTGCAAAAAGAAATTCTGTTTGTAACTAAGGGTCGTGATCATATAGTATGTACAGATTTGCCTGAGAACTTTCCGGGTAAGAATAAAGCTAAATTTTGGGGGTTCCAAAAGTGACCCTGAGTCCCAGGACTTTCCATAAGAACCAATCTGCATCGGGTCTGTTTCTGGCAAGCTTGGCACAAATTTACACACACCTGGGGAGAGAGAAACTCAATTGAGGGATGTGTCTCCATCAGATTGGTCTGTGGGTGTGTCTGTGGGGACTTTTTTACTTTTTTTTTTTAATGCTGACGTAGTGGGAGGGCCCAGCCAACTTTGGGCAGTTCCCAAGTTGAATAAGAAAAGTAGCTAAGAAAGCCAGGGGATGCAAGCCAATGGGTAGCGTTTCTCCACGGTCTCTGCCTTGGCTTTCCTTGACGTTGACCTATAACCCGTAAGCCAAATATCCCCATGTTACTTTTGGGCCAGCATTTTATTAGACACAGAAAAGGAAATCCGAACACTTCCCCTCTGATGCTTGCGACCTCTGCTCTTTCCCCAGAGAGCTCCTGTGAGAATAAGCGGGCGGATCTGGTGTTCATCATTGACAGCTCCCGAAGTGTCAACGCCCACGACTACTCAAAGGTCAAGGAGTTCATTCTGGATATCCTCCAGTTCCTGGATATCGGTCCTGATGTCACCCGAGTAGGCCTGCTCCAGTACGGCAGCACAGTCAAGAATGAGTTCTCCCTGAAGACCTTCAAGAGGAAGTCTGAGGTGGAGAGAGCTGTCAGGAGGATGAGGCATCTGTCCACAGGCACCATGACAGGACTGGCCATCCAGTATGCCCTCAACATTGCCTTCTCAGAAGCAGAGGGGGCCCGGCCCTTGCGGGAGAATGTGCCCCGGGTCATGATGATTGTGACCGACGGGAGGCCTCAGGACTCGGTGGCTGAGGTGGCTGCAAAGGCCCGGGACACAGGCATCCTGATCTTTGCCATTGGCGTGGGTCAGGTGGATCTGAACACACTGAAGGCCATCGGGAGTGAACCCCACAAGGACCACGTCTTCTTGGTGGCTAATTTCAGCCAGATTGAATCTTTGACCTCTGTGTTCCAGAACAAGTTGTGCAGTAAGTTCAGTGCCTCTGTGGCTTGTTTTTTCTTTAATGCCTCATTCTGTGCTCATGGCCATGGGCAAAGAAAAATGCATCATTCTTTGATGGGTTACACTTTGGCCAAAGGGACAGATGTTAAGCATATAATTATACAAATACAAAAGTAACCTCAATTCTTAACAGTGTAATGGAAGAAGAATTCAGGGCATGGTGGGACAGAAGACCCCAGGGCCTAATCTAGACCATGGTGTTTATAAAGGCTTACATAGAGGAAAGGGTGTGTGTGTGTGTGTGTGTGTGTGTGTGTGTGTGTGTGCGTGTGTGTGTGTGTGTGTGTGTGTGCTTGTCTGTGTAGGTGCATCCACAAGTATGGAAGTTGGAGGACTATTTACAGGAGTTGGTTCTCTCTACCTGATGGGTACCAGGATTTAAATTCAGGCATGGTGGCAGGTCCCTTTACTTAACAGCCCCAAAGGACATTTAAACTCAAAAGGCAGAATGAGTAAGGCTAGCATGAAGGTTTCCCCACACACGTTGAGCTGACACATTGGCGTTCCCGAAACTGAAACTTGTGAGCTGGAGTAGGGATAGGAACAGGAGGCAGAGATCAGAAGAGCATCCCTATGGGTTGTCTGGGAGACCAAGACATCTGTGCTGCATGTTGGTGTGAGCAGTGGGTGATTTGTTAACTGAGCATGACGGTGTGAGCAGTGGATGATCTGTTAACAGACATGATGGTGTGAGCAGTGGATGATCTGTTAACAGAACATGATGGTGTGAGCAGTGGATGTCCTGTTAACAGAACATGATGGTGTGAGCAGTGGATGTCCTGTTAACAGAACATGATGGTGTGAGCAGTGGATGGTCTGTTAACAGAATGTGATGGTGTGAGCAGTGGATGGTCTGTTAACAGACATGATGGTGTGAGCAGTGGATGGTCTGTTAACAGACATGATGGTGTGAGCAGTGGATCGTCTGTTAACAGACATGATGGTGTGAGCGGTGGATGATCTGTTAACAGAATGTGATGGTGTGAGCAGTGGATGGTCTGTTAACTGACATGATGGTGTGAGTGGTGGATGATCTGTTAACAGACATGATGGTGTGAGCAGTGGATGGTCTGTTAACAGAACATGATGGTGTGAGCAGTGGATGGTCTGTTAACAGACATGATGGTGTGAGCAGTGGATCGTCTGTTAACAGACATGATGGTGTGAGCGGTGGATGATCTGTTAACAGAATGTGATGGTGTGAGCAGTGGATGGTCTGTTAACAGAATGTGATGGTGTGAGCAGTGGATGTCCTGTTAACAGACATGATGGTGTGAGCAGTGGATGGTCTGTTAACTGACATGATGGTGTGAGTGGTGGATGATCTGTTAACAGAACATGATGGTGTGAGCAGTGGATGATCTGTTAACAGACATGATGGTGTGAGCAGTGGATGGTCTGTTAACAGAACATGATGGTGTGAGCAGTGGATGGTCTGTTAACAGAACATGATGGTGTGAGCAGTGGATGTCCTGTTAACAGAACATGATGGTGTGAGCAGTGGATGGTCTGTTAACAGAACATGATGGTGTGAGCAGTGGATGGTCTGTTAACAGAACATGATGGTGTGAGCAGTGGATGTCCTGTTAACAGACATGATGGTGTGAGCAGTGGATGGTCTGTTAACAGACATGATGGTGTGAGCAGTGGATGATCTGTTAACAGAACGTGATGGTGTGAGCAGTGGATGTCCTGTTAACAGACATGATGGTGTGAGCAGTGGATGGTCTGTTAACAGACATGATGGTGTGAGCAGTGGATGATCTGTTAACAGAACGTGATGGTGTGAGCAGTGGATGTCCTGTTAACAGACATGATGGTGTGAGCAGTGGATGGTCTGTTAACAGACATGATGGTGTGAGCAGTGGATGATCTGTTAACAGACATGATGGTGTGAGCAGTGGATGGTCTGTTAACAGACATGATGGTGTGAGCAGTGGATGGTCTGTTAACAGAACGTGATGGTGTGAGCGGTGGATGATCTGTTAACAGACATGATGGTGTGAGCAGTGGATGGTCTGTTAACAGAACGTGATGGTGTGAGCAGTGGATGGTCTGTTAACAGAACATGATGGTGTGAGTGGTGGGTTTTCCGTTGACTGATAAGAGACCGTGCATAGGAAGGATTGAATTGTGGGCTTTGAAGACTGAACCTTGGATTGGGACAGACTGCACACCTTTGTGATATGGTACTTAGAGAAAAGGAAACAAGATGTACTTAAAAACATTTTTAAAAATTCTTTTGAGCCGGGCGGTGGTGGCTCACGCCTTTAATCCCAGCACTCGGGAGGCAGAGGCAGGCGGATCTCTGTGAGTTCGAGGCCAGCCTGGTCTACAAGAGCTAGTTCCAGGACAGGAACCAAAAGCTACAGAGAAACCCTGTCTCGAAAAATCAAAAAAAAAAAATTCTTTTGACACAAAGTCTCCATAAACCAGACTGGTTTCAAACTCTCTGTGTAGGAAAGAATAACCTTAATTTTTTTTCTCTTGTTTCACCTCACACATGCCAGGATTACAAGTATGTGCCAGCACCGTGCCTGGTTTATGTGGGGGCTGAGAATGAAGCCCAGATCTCTGTGCATGCTGGGCAGGGACTCTCCCAACAGAGCTATACTCCCAGCCCCGGGGTGTACTCTTGATGCATCTTTAAAAAAAATAAAATCCCCTTGCAAGAACTAACTTCAAAAGGCAAGGACTTCATTTTCTCTTGACTCCAGAGTCAAATGATTTACTTAAGAAATCAATGCCACAAAGGAAAAATAACCTTTTTTTGAGCAATGTCATTTGGAAACCGTTCAGAAGTGCCATTTCCCTGGCGCCACAGCGAGGCTGCGTTATCGCAGTGCACCGTGGCCTGCATCAACTGGAACGCGCTGCAAACATTTTAAAGGTCTTATGACTTTAAATGACTTCAGCAGAATTTACGCTTCCCCTTTCCTGGAAATATTAAAAAAAGAAATTGGTTCTCTAACACTCTTGACAGCTTCTTCATGTGTACTGGACGACTTTAATGGAGGGAGCTTTTTATAAGCATTCTGCTTCCATCAGCAGATGGAAAGATGATAAGACAGGAGCTGCGCAATAAAACGACCCCCATGGGACTGAATGTGGACTTGGGCTCAGAGAGCCTTTCTCTGTGGGCTTTGAGGCAATTCAGCAAGATTAAAAGGCTGTGTGGACACCCTCTGCCCCATCATCTTTGTTTAATCTGGAAGCTTTAAGAAAACGCTGGTATTATCTCATTCCTTTGTGTGGCCTGAGAAATGAACCCCCTGGGACTCCTCACATCCACTTTGCTGGAACGCAGCTGAGCTCCAGGCCCTGTACTGCAGGCTCCGCCGAACGGCTTCATCAACTATCTTGAAAGGCTGAGGAGGCCCCAGAGCCTCTTTGTCAACTACACACTAAAGACCACAGTAACTAGCTTTCCTTAAGCACTTCTCCCACGTGCTTTCTCATTTGATGCTCGTGAAAACCAGGGGGGCGAGTCGGACAGCACCGTCCTCCCTTCTTCCAGGTTAGCAAGTTTGCTGACTTCCAGGTTCCTGCTCGGTTCACTCCTTCACAAGCTGGGAGTTATAAATCCCGCTCAGGGTGAACCATTTGCTGAGAACAACCCCCACAGGGATAGCGGCTCTGCTCATGGCCCTCACCTGATGAGGGTAAAACTGGGAAGGGATTCCTATGTAGGACAGGACTGGCTGTGTGATGATCATCTGGAAAGCGGGGATTTCACAGGCAGGTGGATGTGGGCTCCCAGTCCACATGCACACACTGTTAACAATCTGACTGTTAACAATCTGAGACACTCGGGATCCACACGTGGGTGACAGGCATCTCTGCTGGACTGAGTCTGGCAGTTAGACAACAGCCATGAGCATCTTCTGAGCTGCAGATGACATCTCCAGGTTCTGGAAGTCTCCTTTGCTC
Source organism: Microtus pennsylvanicus (assembly GCF_037038515.1). Lineage (NCBI taxonomy): Eukaryota > Metazoa > Chordata > Mammalia > Rodentia > Cricetidae > Microtus > Microtus pennsylvanicus. Next base: position 65,179,608 of record NC_134580.1, on the reverse strand, counting down.
CTGAAACATCAAATGACACCCTGATGATCATAGCTTCTCACATCCTGTTCTGTATTGTTCCATTTAAGCTGTTCTCCCAGATAGGTCTTCTTGTTACATCTATTTGCAAAAGTGGAAAGTGAGGCCTAGAAAAAATAAGCAATTCTAATAGCAGCTCCAGAAATACAGAACCTAAGTGCTCACTCTCGTTGCATGAGCCCCAGAATTAGTGAGAAAATACTCTCATATCTACAGTCCCTTATAGGACAACGGGAGAGTAGACACACAGCATGCACTTCATAGACCTAGGAAAGCCATCTGGACCAAGATACTTATCCCAAAGAGCACCTGGCTCTGCCTCGGGAATCCTGGAAAACCTTTAAAATGAATCAATAAGATTGATCGCTAACATTTATTGTTATCTATGTGTGCATGTGACTAGAAACGGCAAACTCTTGTAATCCGTGCATTCGAGGGTGAGGGGGTAAGGAGACTGAGAGGGGGGATAAGACCTAGGCATGGTCGTCTGGTGCCATGAGTTCCATCCCCACAACTCACACTCACAAAGAAAGCTGGATGCAGCAGTAAGATGAGGGGCAGAGGCTGGAGAACCCACAAGAAACTCCTGGGCCAGCTAGCCTAGAACACAGTAGCACAGGAGGGACAAGCATGCTGGGGTGTGTGTGTGTGTGTGTGTGTGTGTGTGTGTGTGTGTGTGTAAGAGAAGAGAGAAAGAGCAGAGACACAGAGAGTATGAGTGAGTACTCTCACACACAAGCAAAATAAAAAGATAAGTAATGTTTTTAAAGACACTGGAATAAGAGGATCTAGAGTTTGAAGTTAGCCCAGGATATATATAACCAGGCCAACCTGAGCTACAAACAGGAAGCTGTCTCAAAGGTGTGCATGTGTGTGCCTGACTCTGTGTACACGCTTTTTTGAGCTCTTAGCCTACGTAAAACCATTTTATCCACACGACAAACATGAGAAGTAAGTATTTTTATGAAGTCAAAGACCTAACCGCCTTGCCCAGGCTCACTCAACTCTTGGTGGATGATGACGGGGAGTCGGGTGTCCTGGCTCCAAAGCTACAGTTAAACCACACTGTGCTGCTCAGACTCAGGGAAGCAGTTCTGTGGGCAGGGCTGTGTAGGGAGGGTGAGCACCGTGCTCCAGGCAAAGAATGATGTTATTTTAAGTTTTGTTTCTGTTTTATTTTTTTAAAAAATACAAAAGCCAGTCTTGGTTCTTTAGCTGATTTCACTGCCCCACTAAGGGGCTATGACTCACAGTTGGGAAGAGGTAATGAAGGGCCAGGCTTGAGGAACGGCAGCTACTGTGTGCGCAGGAGGGAACAGACTGTGGGAGGGAGTACTAATGGTGCCTTCCAGCCTGCAACGACAAAAACAAACTCTGCCCAGATGTACCTAGGGCAGGGTTCTCATGCAGTGGTATCGCTCAGGCTCTGAAGCCAGACTGTTCTGAGTAAGAACCAGCGTTGGCTCTGGCTGGCTCTATGGCCTTGAACTTGGGCACAGCTGCAGCTTTAGGCCTGTGGACTAGGACTTCCCACTACAGCCTCAGCGCGGGGGAATCATGAGAACATATTCTTAGGCCACCCTGAAGCCCACCAAAAAGACTTAGAGACCAGAGTCCTGTGAATCAAGGTCCTTTGTACAAACTGACCAAACCCCACATGTCCTGGCATCCATTTCTGCAGCCCAGGCACAGAAAACAGTGGCCAACTGTCAAAGCTGAAAACCCCAAGTCTGCCTTCCGCAATCGGGTGACTCAGTGCAATTTGAACAGGGCTTTTAAATAATCTACTGTGTCTGTTTTATCAGCCAGGGCAAGGCTGTCCCTTCCCTAACAACCCCTTCACACTCAGGTACAACTTAAGGCCCTGAGGGTGTTCTGAAGGCACAGCCTTCATCAACAGGTCTGGGCAAAGTCTACACTGATTTCACCCCTTGGAGGCCCTGTTGTGAAGGGGAAGGAGGCCTGCGTAGATGCTGATATATATTACTGAATATATATATATATATATATATATATATATATATATATATACATACACATTCAGTAATTGTTGCTGCTGGAGCAGAACGCTCACCTGATCATTCACACATTTTAAATAAATACTTGTCTCAAGCCTGGGTGTGGTGGTACACATTTATAAGCCCAGCCCTCAGGAGACTGAGGCAGGAGGATGGTGACTGCTAGGCCAGTCCAAGGTACATAGCAAAACTTTAGATAAGTCAAAACAAACAACCCCATCTCAAAATTTTAGCTGCTTATATTTCCTTTCTTTCTTTTCTCTGTCTTCTCTCCTTCAGACAGAACCTCACTATATAGGTTGGGCTTAGTAACACATCTAAGTGAATGCCGGAATTAAAGGCATGACCCACTGTGCCTGGATGGGTTTATATATATATATATTCATTCCCATGGGATATGGCTCAGTTGACAGAGTGCTTTCCTGGCCCTGGGTTACATCTGTAGTACTGCATAAAACCAGGCCTGTTGGTACAGCCTGTAACCCCAGCACTCAACAGACAGAGGCAGGAGATCAGGAGATCAGGTCAGCCTTGATTATAATCCAATTCTGGACACCACGAAGTAGATAAATGAACACGTACATTTAAAAATCCAAGCCAGGTGGTGGTGGCTCACACCTTTAATCCCAGCATTTGGGAGGCAGAGGCAGGAGGATTTTTGAGTTCAAGGCCAGCCTGGTCTGCAAAGAGAATTCCAGGATAGTTAGGACTACACAGAGAAACCCTGTCTTGAAAATCCCAAATAATTACATAAATAAATAAAAATCTAGTCCTGATACTGATTTAAAACCAGTGATTTGTTCTTTCCCCTGAATAAAAAACTTTGATCAAGTTTAAACCTGACTCTTTCTGAGGAACTGTGCTAATGGGCCCACACAGTTCTACGGCTCCGTGGAGGAGGTGGGTACCACTTCCCCTTTAACAGCACAGCCCAGGCCTGTCTTGGAGATGAGAAGGCACAAGGCCCAGATGCACACTGAGGCACTCAGGCCTCGGTCACAGGATTCCACAGATGTACAATTTTTATTCTGTTCAGTAAAAATGTTTGGGATTCTTTTGGTTGAAAGTGACAGACATTCAACTTGAATTGGGTGTAGCGGCTAATCTAAGCTGGGAGCCAATCCTGGAGAATAACGGCATGCCTTCTGGGGAATGTGTTTAAACATGCTTAGCACAGCACTGTAAAAGTGAAAGATTAGAAACCTCCCCGTGCTGACCAACAGGTAAATGTCTAAGTAAAATGAGAAATGGCCATGGGGCCAATGGATAAGGCAAGCAGAGTCCGGCTAGAGTCAGTTGGTTTGATTGCAATCACAAAGGGTATGTTGGAGCTCTTGTGGGAGATGAAATCTAGGCTAGAGCTGGTTTTCATCGTCCAAGGTGATTTTGCTCTGTGAAGTTACTGAAACACCGAATTAATGAATATGGAATTATTTCTCTTATGCAAAGTACGGGCAGGATTGGTTGCAGTGTGCCTCTGGTCACCTGACATTTTTGTCAGCTGGTCAATATATAATCCATTTGGAGACAACAAATTTAATGCTATAGTTGACTCACTAACCTTGGGCTCATGGCCAGCAATGGCCCTGACACATTCTTAGTGCAGGATATTTGATCACTCTGTGAACCCTGAGATTGCTTTATTTACTGGAAAACCTCTTTCTAGTTGTGGTGTGACTCAGCCCTAGCACACACCTTTAATCCAAGAGCTTTCTGCTTGAATATTGTAAACAGGATTAAATAAAGTCAACCATCGGTCAAGAGGTGGAGCAAGCAACCAGTTAGCAGGAAGATTATTAAGAAAAAAACCATAAAGCGGGTGTCAGGAGGATGGCTAGAGAGACACACAGGAAGTAGAAGGGAGGGACATTGAGTTTCAAGAGACTTCTGCTGAGACAGTAGGAGGGAGAAGAGGTTTGAGGGTGACAGAGGAGGAAGGACAGCTGGGTGCTTTCATCGCTATCCGCCTTTCCTCCCAGCGTTTTGCTCCCGAGTCTTCATTGGTAAAACCGAACGACTGAAACTTTGTTTAAAACAGTGCATTCTAGATTGAAATATTTTAATATATTCATTTCCCCAAAAGGGCATATTATAGCTTTTTTTGTACTTGGTCATTTCAAACAGGAAAATTACCTACAAAACCCACAAAAACGTAAAAAGTTCACTGCTGCCTGGAATATGAGAACCATTTGTTATGAAGCAATGCTACCTTGTCCAGCCCAGCCAAGTCTGTCCAGATCAGGAGACATACAGTTGTCACCTCCCGGCACTCAATGCTGCTCGTGAAAGAGCTGCATTGATCTGGGGTTAAAAGGACCCTTCAGTGATAGGCGAATTCACAGATATGGAATCCGTGAATAATGAGGGTCAAGTTATATGGCCTCTCATGTTAATGTCTTTGAAATTAAAGCACATTTTGGATTCTGTAAAAATACAGTGGTTGAGTCAACACAGATAGAATTTGTGATTAATGTTGACTGAAAACCCAAGTCAATAGCTAGAGATAGAAGTATATATGATGTTCCCAAATGTAAATAAATATGTAAAATAAAACACTGTGATACTTTGAGAGACAGATGGCCCAGCAGTTAGCAGTACTGACTGCTCTTCCAGAGGACCTTGGTTCAATTCCCAGCTCGCCGTGGCAGTTCCCAACCATCTGTAACCCCAGTTCTAGAGGACTAGATGCCTTCTTCTGGCCTCCTCAGGCATCAGGCACACGTGTGGTACACAGACATGCATGTCTGCAAAACACTCATACTCATAGAATAAAAGACACCCTAAAAAAACCCACCCTGATACTTTTCCTTTGCTATGAAATGGTTAATAGGTATTAAGTATTCCCCAGGCACTGAGATCTGTGCTGGCCACTCTAAGTTCAGTTAACCCTCGCAAGACCCTTAGGAGGTTGATGCGATGTTTATCTTCATTTAATATAAAGAGATTAAAATTTTCTCAGGGTCACAAAAAGGTCACCCATTTCTGCCTGTAGTAAAAATAATTGAATTTAGCTTACAGCTTCCCTTATGTGATTTGTATCCTAACAGGGGCTAAAACACAGCCCTTAGCTCAGAACAGTATGTTCTAAATTACACTGTTATAAAAGTCTCATTCCCCTAGCTCATATATTGCTGTCTTAGAGTTTCTATTGTTGTGGTAAAACACCATGACCAAAGGCAGGTTACAACTCTTGGGTCAAGATCCATCACTGAGGGAAGACAGGGCAGGAACCTGGAGGCAGAAACGGAAGCAGAGTGCTGTTTACTGGCTTGCTCCTTATGGCTCAGCTGGCCTTCTTTTCCTCCTTCCTTCCTTCCTTCCTTCCTTCCTTCCTTCCTTCCTTCCTTCCTTCTTTCCTTTCTTCCTTCCTTCCCTCCCTCTCTCCCTCCCTTTCTCCCTTCCTTCCTTCCCTCCCTCCCTTCCTCCTTCCTTCCTTCCCTCCCTTCCTCCCTCAGAGATTGGCCCTTCCTTCTTTCCTTTCTTCATTCCCTCCCTCCCTCCGTCCCTCCGTCCCTCCCTCCGTCCCTCTCTTCCTTCCTCAGAGATGGGCCCTCAGATCACTCAGCCATAAGAAAATACTCCACAGGCCAATCTGGTGGGGGGGCATTTTCTCAGCTGAGGTTCACTCCTCCCAAGTGACCCTAGCATGTGTCACATTAACATAACTAGACAACACACTTGGCCATGACATTTCCTACTTAGATGCAAGAGGTGTGTGTAGCTAAGATGGACTACTCCCTATCTACCAGATAAACACAGGACTGCTCCTCAAAGTTCCCTATATTGTATAAGCTTGAGAAGGCTATTTTCTCATTTGGACATCTTTTGTTTATGAGAACACTTACGTAATGTGTTCTGTTAACACCAATGCCTGTTCATTTTAAATATGCTCAAGTTATACTAGATTAATAAAAGTCATAAATGGAGATGTTAACAAACAACAAGAATTGTATGAGCTCCAGGAAGACTTACATAAGAATCTATGTGTCTGAAGCTTAGGTACTTTAAGAAACTAAATGCAGAAATATTTAAAATTAAAACACAGTTACCTTGACATTATGAAGCATTTAAATGCATTGTTATTCCAAATTTTCTTTATACTTAATATGGATTTAAAAGTACATTGTTCTAAGATTTTATGATCTTGGGAGATTGTGGGTGCTTTAATACATCTTTATTTAATCAGTAGCTTTCCCTCATCCCCTCCACTTCTGCCTATTCAAGGTTGCATGTTGCATTCTGGAATCAGAATTCTGATGTTTCTGCCTGTCAAATGGTGTTATTCAATTGAAGCTGAGGGCTGAAGAGATGACTCAGAGGTTAAGAGCACTGGCTGCTCTTCCAGAGGTCCTGAGTTCAATTCCCAGCAACCACATGGTGGCTTACAACCATCTGTAATGAGATCAGATGCCTTCTTCTGGCTTGCAGGCCTACATGCAGGCAGGATACTCTATACATAATAAATAAATAAATCTTTAATAAATAAATTGAATCTGAAATTTCTGTATTTGTAGGTCCAAAATCAAACAGATATCAATGATTTCATATAGTCCAGCTCTTCCCCTTTCAGCCGGCATGGTCCTTTGTTTATTCATTGCTGGCACATTTATCAGGATGTGTCTTGTCATCCTGAGACAGTGACCCTCCCTGCTGACAGGGACTCCAGTTTGCTTCTCTTGGGTTCAGCCCTCTCCTTCACGGGCTCCCAAAGCACATTTGCTGGATAGAACGAAGCCAAGGAAAGGCGTCTCTGTTCACTTTCTCCGTCTTCTTTTGCAGCGGTCCACATGTGCAGTGTCTTGGAACACAACTGTGCCCACTTCTGCATCAACACACCCGGCTCGTACACCTGCAGGTGCAAGCAAGGGTACATTCTCAACGCGGACCAGAAGACTTGCAGAAGTAAGGCCGCTTGGCGGATGTGTCAGTGTTGCTTGCTCTTTAGCTAGGTGCGTCTTACTCACGCACAGTTCCACCTCCTCGAGGCAAGAAGCAGCTTGTGTATTTTCTGGGAGTTCCGCTCACCCTACCATCATGGTGCCTAAGCCCAGTCAGAGCAGGCCGCCAGGCAGCGTGTGAAAGGTTGGAACATACTGTCTCAGAATAGTCTTTCACGTCTGTGCTGCCTCTTGGTGGAAGCGGGCCAAGTGTCTTTCCGTCCTGGCTTTATTAGCTGGGCCCTAAGGAGCTGTTTCTCTGTTTTATCTTCTTCCCAAGGCATGGACTTAAGATGTGATTAACCTCAGCTGGGAGTGATTCTGCACACTCGTTTTAGAGGTGAGCAGAATCTGGCTGCTTCAGTGATAGACATTTTATTGTTCTCCTAATTTAAAAAAGGACAGATACAAAAAGAATTTATATTGTTCTTCTCTGGCCTGACTCCCGAAACTAGACAATATAATTTAAGCAAGCAGGAGGTACCCTAGCTCTTCAAGGATAGAATTAACTGTACAATGAGTGTACGCCCTTTATTATTATAATTATTATTCTCCCTACGTTGTATGTGTAGCCAGTGCTTTTAACCACAAAGCCTGGACTAGGCACACGAGGCCTGAGAAGATTGGCTGCAAGGAAGCAAACAGCTCCGCTAGGTCTGACGTGTAGTTCATGCAATGCAGAACTGTTATTATACCACATGGCACGCTATCAAGCACTAATGGAAAGCAGTTTGCACAAATGGCTGTAATTAGCGCTGCATTTATAAAGCCAAACCACAGTTTCCACTTTCCTTCTCACTTCTTAGCTTCAGCACTGAGGGGTTGATGGAAGGACCTCCCTGTCCTCTAATACTAGGGCCTATCTGCTGGGCTCTCTGCTCTGGGTCCCCGAAAGCTCGTAGGCTCCTCTGGGGTCCCAGGACTCAGTTGGAGCCACCACCATGTTTTACTGGAACCTCTGACACTTCCTCGGGTTCTACAGCAAAACTCGGTCACAGCAAATTCTCATTGGTTTAATAAAATCTACTGACGAGCAGAGGAAGGATCATCTAGAATCATCCCACACTGCTCACCAGACAACTGGAACATCTCTTGGTCACCTTCAGGTGCATCCGGACACCTTGCCCACTCTCTCCCTCCCCTCCCCTGAGGAGCATAAAACATTCTGTGTCTCGTGACCTATACTTGTCAGGGATCTGGAAAGCTGCAGTGTCTGGGAGCCCGGGGCTGGCTTAAACATGCCAGATGAGCCCTGACACCAATTGTGGTGGTTTGGAAGAACATGACCCCCAAAGGGAGTGGCACCATTAGGAGGTGTGGCCTGCTGGAGAAAGTGTGTCACTGTGGTGGCAGCTTTGAGGTCTCTTGCTCAAGCTTCCCTCAGCGTGACTTTCAGTTGTCTTCCTGTTGCCTGCAAGATGTAGTACTCTCAGCTCCAGCACCACCTCTGCCATGCTCCCCTTCATGATGATAGTGGACTGAACCTCCGAATCTGTAAGTGAGCCACCCCAATTAAATGCTTTCTTTATAAGAGTATGCCATGGTCATGGTGTCTCTTCACTGCAATAAAAACCTTAAGTAAGACACCAATAGGTAGGTAGGTAGATGGATGAATGGACGGATGGACGACAGACAGAGCTAAAGAGCTGTCCTTCCTCAGTCCTGCCTTGGTCCATTTTAGGTCCTGATGTCCTTGCCTTCAGCCTTAGGGAAAAAGGAAAGCACTGAAGTCGGCCTTTGCTAGGGCAGCAGCATCTAAGAACTTGAAGCAGGAACTCCCTGGGCTTTACACAGATGCTTAGGAGAAGGAGCAGGGACATCCCAGGTAAAGGAGGGACAGGAGCTTCAGGAGCGATTCAGAAAGCAATTCCCAGAGTCCTCAGAGTTTCTGACTCTGCAAGTCCAGGTTTTCTCGTTGTTCTTTTTTTTTCAACTTAAGCAGAAATTTATTTAGCAAAGAAAAAGAAATATTCCAAAGAGTATTTCATTGGACTGGGCTTCCCAAAGGCAAAGGGCATCCTAATGAGTTCTTTATTGTGTTCTTAAAGTGTTTTAAAATATTTATGAGATAAATATCATAGTTATGGGATGACTCCTCCCCAGATCATGATGGACTGGCTCTCCTTTTATGGTATTTCTTCCCATGATAGCTACAAAAGGGAGGCAAGGCCAAAATCATCATGAAGGTGATGTTATAATGATGTCAGGGTTTTTTTTTTATTTATTTTTTGTTTTTTAAGACAGGGGTCTCTGTGTAACAACCCTGGCTGCCCTGGAACTCACTCTATAAACCAGTTGTTGGGACTAAAGGTGTGTGCCACCACTGCCTGGCTCTCTTGGTTCTTTTTTTTACAAAATGATTTATTTATTTTATGTTTGTGTATGGGTGTTTTACCTACATTAAGGTCTGTGCACCATATGCATGCAGTATCTACGGAGGCCAGAAGAGGGAGTCAGATCCTCTGGAACTGAAGTTCCAGATGGTTGTGAGCTGCCAAGTGGGTTCTGAGAATCAAACTTGGGTCTCCTGCAAGAACAAGTGCTCTAAATGCTGAGCCTTCTCTTCAGCCCCTTCTTCTTCCTCCCCTTCCGGCTCCTCTTCCCAAAAGCTTACTGTTATTTGTAATTATTGGTGTATCTGTGTCATAGAGGCCAAAGGTATTATTCCAATGAGCAGGTGATTGTGAGTTACCTAATATGGGTTCTGGGAAGTGAACGCAAGTCTTCTTACCCTCTAAATAATCTCTCCAGCCTCTTCTCTTTTCTGAAACATGGTTTCACTCTGTGAGTGAAGCTAGAACTCTCCATCCTCCTGAGCACTGGAATTACAGGTTTGCATCAATAGGCAGAAGTTCCTATTGCTCTTGCCCCTCAAGGTCCCAAAACCTTGGGCAGTGAGGGCCTGGAAAAGTAGGGGAGCTGAAGTGTGACTCGGTGTAATGCCTGCACTATGGGACTGTTTGCAAGCCGAGAAAGGGGCTGGAGATTTAAACATATACATACAGAGACACGGGGACACGGGTCATCCTTAAAACAAGAATGCCAACTTTATTGTGCTCCAGGGAAGCTTGTATAGGAATCTTTAACTGGTAGCCATGCCCCAGCTCTTGGGATTTTCATCTGTAAAACCCACCAGAGCCCACTCCCCTGCCATCAGGAACTCGTGAGGGTCTCGTGCTCCGAGCAGCTGCAGGCACAGGCAAACAAGTTGCTTACTTCATTCACTCAGTGGGCGGGGGGATTTTGATGATGGCATAGTGGTCAAGCTTGTCTCTCCTGGGTGCGTTCTTTCTTGGAGGGCATTTGGGCTGCCTCCAGAGCCTCGGTGTCTTGGGCCACCAGAAGGTGGGTGACGTGTGACATGTGGATCTTCTTTTTGTGGCTGTGGATGTCTTTCAGCACTGCCTTCTTGGTTTTCTTCTTGGCTTCTTCACTTCAGCTTTAGATTTGGGAAGGGCAGGAGCTCCCTCCTTCACTTTCAGTACCATCTTGGTGAAAAGGGTTGCCCCTCTGACTTAAATGTGAAAGAAAAAATTTCCTTCTCCTTTGGGTCATTATTTTATGCGGAAGTGAATGAAAAGGCAACATTTATAAAATCTCATTTGTCAGAAAAATATAAACTTTGTATATGGATTTGCTTTTGTTTCTGTCTCAGGACCCATACCAAAGGCATTATGTTGCTTTTATTCTTGAGAAATGTTCCTGACACAATTTTTCCATGCTGTAGAAGTGACTCTATGTCTTTTTATTTATTTATTTATTATATATACACATTCCTTCCATGTATGTTTACATGCCAGAAGAGGACACCAGATCTCATTACAGATGGTTGTGAGCCACCATGTGGTTGCTGGGAATTGAACTCAGGACCTCTGGAAGAGCAGTCGGTGCTCCTAACCTCTGAGCCACCTCTCCAGCCCCCATCTATGTCTTTATGTTAAAGTATAAAGAAAGATCATTGTCCAGGAAAACAAAAGAAAAACCAGAATGGCATGGGCTTTTGAAACCTCAGCTCAGCTCCCAGTGATACACTTCCTCCAACAATGAATGTGTGAGCTGGGACACAGGATGGAGCAGTTGGAAATTCGAACTGAGTTCCAACTGTGTCCTTGGTGACTGAAGGAGCCGAACATGTGTGTCGAGGGCAAAGTTGCAATTAGTCCTGCATATTAAAATCACAGTTGGCTCTGACATTAATGTATGCTCTGCACTAGAAGGCAGAGAATGGCTCAAGGATGTCATTCACTTCTTTCCCTGTGGGCTCCTTTCTGTGGGCGGGCTCTCTTACTGGGCATTTCTCTTGTATTTGTGAAACTTAAACTAAAATTTAGCTTCCCATATCCCCCCCTCCCCTTCCATGCAGTTCCAGTTCACTGTGCATCCCTTATTCCTGCAGAATTAGCTAGGCCACAGCCAGTTTGTCCTAAGGAGGTCTTTGTTACATGAAGCAGGGTGGGTGGGTGGGTAGGTGGTAGCATTGAGACTGGCAGATTTCCCCACAGAGAAACATGGTTTTGAGAGCAAACTGGAGTCTGGGAGCTAAGCCATACAGGTGCCTAGAGAAGGAAGATGTTTGCTCAAGGGAAAACCCAGACTGGACATGCTTGTTGGTGGTGATTGACCAGAGAACCCTAGAGGAAGAAGGGTGTGTGTGGAAGGTGAGGAGTAAGTGCTGGAGCAGTTCACATGTCTGAACATGACACACACACACACACACACAGGCAGGGGAAGGAACAAGAGCAGAAGAGTGAACATGACAGACAGACAGACAGACAGAGGCAGGGGAAGGAACAAGAGCAGAAGCATGAACATGACAGACAGACAGACAGACACACACACAGGCAGGGGAAGGGACAGGAACGGAAGCATGAACATGACACACACACACACACACACACACACACACACACGACGGGCAAGAGAGCAAGGCATCAGCCGCAGAAGTGACCCACCTGTGTATGCTCAGAACACTTGCTGAGAAGGGTAAACCCCTGCAGCCCATCTTCCTAATCCTAGCTGCTGAGCCCTGAGTTTAGAGGCCGTGCCATGCTGTCTGTGCCTCTGGCTGTCTCCAGGCACAGAGTTGAAACAAGAAATCTGGGGCGAAAAAGTCCTCTGGGAGAACTGAACTGACCAAACACAAAGCAATCCTAGTTTTGAAAGAATTCCACACACGGGGAGACGAGCCTGAACCTTGAGCTACTTCTCTGCATAGCAGTCTCCACAGGCACCAGACTCCAGCTTCCACAAGTGTGGTCCCCTGGCTGTCTCCCTGCCCTGCCTAGACCTGGCTAAGTCAGGACCTCCCAGCAGGGCCCACAAGCCACCTGTGAACTCTAATTTCTATTCCATCTTGAAGCCCTTGGACCTAGACATTTTACTCCCATTAGGAAGCTCAGTGTGTGTGTGTGTGTGTGTGTGTGTATTAAGACCCAGAATGATGTAATAACTTTGGAAAGTAAAAAGCACCACCTTCACATGACGAAATATTATTTCATTGATTACTTCAGTCAGGGTCTTTTTTCCCCTTTGATGTATATGTATGTATATGAATGTATATGTATGTATGTTGCCTATGTCTGTGGGAGTTTTGTGTGCTTGGTGCTTGTGGATGCCAGAAGGGAGCACTAAGTCTCCCGGAACTGGAATCAGAGCTGTTTGTGAGCCACTATGGGGATACTGGGAGTCGAACCCAGGTCCTCTGAAACAGCACTGGCTGTTCTTAATCTCTGGGCCATCTCTCTAGCCCCTTGCTGGGGTTTTAGTATTTTGTTTTGGAGACCTCCCCTTATCCTTACTTTCCTAACCCCAAAGAAACCCAAAATAGGGCTCTGGGGAGAAAGGCGCAGGTCCAGCTGGGGCTTGCCAGAGAGGGCAGCTTTATTTTCTCAGCGACTTTGGGTTCATTTTGTTTCTTTCAGCAGAGAGAAGCACAAGGCTGATGACTCATATTTACTGTTGAGTCTTAAAACCCAAACTGCAGCTGTCAAAATAAGATTAGTGCTTTCAGGAAGGCTGAAAGGAAGGGGATGGTCCCCAAAATGTGGGCTTGGATCTGACTTGCCTTTGTAGATCTCTACAAAGGGGTGAGCCTTTGGTCGAGGCAGGCAGAGACCCCCATGTTGCCAGAGAAGTGGAATCCCATCTGTGGTAGCTCTCTCCCCTCTCTTGCTGTGCTAAACAGTTTCTGACGTCTGCATCTTGGGTTAAATAAAAGGAGGAACTATTAAAAAAAAAAAACAACAAAAAACCAAAACCCTGGAGTGCCTTAGTGAAGGTGTTCATTTGCTTTAACCCCAAAGGAGAAATTAAGCTGTCATTGGGGCATGCGCTGTGGCTTGTCTACCTCTCTGAAACGTCTACAAAAGCCCTTTGATTAAGCCCTGGGTGGTGGCCTGAGCCAAGCAGCCACAGCCTCTGCCTCAGGCTCCCCTCCTCCGAGGCACAGACAAGCACATCCCGAGTTCTCTGGGCTGCGACCCAACACTGAGATCTGGATATGAATGAAGGGAAAATTAAACCCAGGGTGTATGTGACCCTCTGGGGAGACTCCGTGGACGCATTTCAGCACAGTCTTGGGGCTCGCAGCGAGCACGCCCTTACTAATTGATCTCACCTGCCTTTGCAGTGCTCCAGGACGGGTGAGAGACAGCTAGTTTTGCTGACCGAAGCTGGGTGCGCATAGTTGCCCCCAGCGAGGTGGAGCTTGGATTTGGCCAAATCCTTTATTATGTGCTCCAAAACGCCAATGTTGCTGTATCTGATCCATTTAGCCAACAGAACTTAGCCAAAGATACTTTTAAAATATTCGTAAATGTAATAATCTATGTCTGAAGCGTCCCTAAGTGCCCAATAAAATGAAACTGTCTTGATGGAATTGCGACTTGGGCAAATCTTGTTTTCAAGGTCATGCCTGTGTCATGCAGACCTTTCTCTACCCTGCCTTGAGACAGGAAATGAGGAGGCTGGCGTTTGGTATGCCCGCTCTGGGCCTCATGCTTCTCCATCTGTTATTACCTCCTTAAACTCTGTATAGACGGTGCTTTCGACACTCGGTAATTTTACGTCTTCCTGAAAACTGTTTCTCGAAGGGCATTTGCTGAAGTGTCCCAGCTAGGGCCAGGTTTGCTTCCAAAGATGATAGTCACCCCCTTGCCTCCCCGAAGAGACTTAACTGCCGTGCTCCCGTGGTGACCCCCCGCATGGCTGTTTCCACATTGTCTCTTCGGGTCTCTACACAAAGCCACCTCAGCAAGACCACTGCTTCCATCACGTTGTTTAAAGCAATATTCCTTAAACACTTCTGAGTCCCTTGCGAGATAGTGCTGTTGATCCCTCGTCAGTGATGTGCTGGTCGGTGTTTCACAACTGTCTTTCTAGACAGAAAGGCTTCCTTGGTGTAAACACTCCCACCATGGCCATTTCAAGCTGCCGGGATAGCTCCATGGATGCAGAGTTGGGAAGAAAGACCCGTTAATTGTTCTGGATGAGCTAACTCCAACACACCAATGAATTCCTTACTAGACTCTCAGCTTGTGATGGTAGGGATCTTTTATTTTCTTGGTCTGTTTGATTCACTATTGTTTTCCTTATGCAATGAAAATTTTCCTGAATGAACAAGGAGACTGATTCTGTCATTCACGAACATGTCAGGTGCCATGCTAGATGACTGAGCTAGAGTCCTGAGTCAAATGAATACTCGCGAGAATGTGTCTGCCCTTGTGTGATAGGCAGGATGGAGTCACGTCGCTGACAAATTAAGCATTAAATTATCATCGTGGTGAAAACGGCAGAGGGAGACTATAAGGAAGGACTTAACTAATGGCAACCGAAGTCCCCTTGGAAAATATACTTTCAGATGTGTCCTAAAGGGTACATAAGAGTCAGGTAGGCAAAAAGCAGGCAAGGAGGAGTGTGAGCATCTGAGGTAAAAAGAAAGGCACGTGCAGAAGTCCTGGGCAAGAGAACGCTTGATTTGTGGGATAAAGAGGACAATATGGTGCAGCAGGAGCAATCGAGCAGCGTGGGCTAAGAAATGTGGTACTCTGCCTCACGTCAGTTTGTAGGTCATACTAGAGCAGCAGGAAGCCGATAAGCATGGTAGGCAGAGGAGAAGCAGTGCAGATTGTCCGGGTAGGCTGGCATAGACACCAGAAGGTCAGGGAGCAGATTGCCATGATCGTTGAGCTGATCCTGGCTCCTCTTGGCAGGGGAGATAAGTAACAGTAGCCAAGAGTACCGTCTTAGGGTTTCTATTGCTATGAAGAGACACCATAACCATGACAACTCTTATAAAGGAAAACATTTAATTGGGGCTGGCTTACAGTTCAGAGATTTAGTCTATTATCATCATGGCGGGAAACGGGACTGTGTGCAGGCAGACATAGTGCTGGAGGAGATAAGAGGTCGACTTCTTGATCCACAAGCACCCCGAGGAGTCTGTTACACTGAGCGTAGCTTGAGTAAAGGAGACCCTAAAGCCCACCCCCACAGTGACACACTTCCTCCAACACAGCCACACCTATTAGTAGCCATTCTCTTTCAAATGTCACAAGTACCAAAGAGTTGATTGGCTCTCAAGGGCACAGAAGGAGGGAACACCCATGACTTCCAAGTTTCTGTGGCATCCTCTGCTAATCTGAAAGGGATATCAAAGGTCAAACTAAGGGTACAATCCACACACCACGGGGACGCCTACACACAGGGACGCCCACACACAGGGACGCCCACACTTTTTAGTGTTGGTCCTGTCCCTCACTGAACTTATAACCCAGGTAATAAGAATAAGATAGAAACACCCAACAAGTCTGTGTTTGTGACATAGATGTGGATTTATTTACCTACCTGACAAGTACTTGTTCAGCAACTCCAATGTGTCAGGGGCCATAATGGCTACAAGGCATGTAGCAGACAGCTAGACACAGATTCCCACCTGTCGTGACAGTCTTTCTGGTATCTGAAATTAGAGATAGGTGCTTGTATGCCCTTGTCCTCAGGAACAGGAGTGCGTGGTGCTGAGTGTGAGGAGAGGCATGGAGATATGGAGACTTTCATTTTCCTCTTTCTCATCTTCCCAGGATCTCATTTCTGTTCGAGGAAAGGGCCTTGGGGAGTTAGGAACATCTTAGTTGCCAGGCAGTGGTGGCGCACGCCTTTAATCCCAGCATTCGGGAGGCAGAGGCAGGCGGATCTCTGTGAGTTCGAGACCAGCCTGGTCTACAGAGCTAGTTTCCGGACAGGCTCCAAAGCCACAGAGAAACCCTGTCTCAAAAAAAAACAAAAACAAAAACAAACAAACAAAAAGGAACATCTTAGTTGAAAGGCAGGGCATTGGATCTTTGTTAGTGTCCCTTCCGTCATGAAGCGCACGCCCAGGGAGAGTATAGGGGCTCTGAGGAATCAGATCCATAGACCAGCTCACGCTCCCATGGGTCAGCAGATGTGCGCCAGCCTCCCAGCACCAGAAGTGAACAGTGATGGCTGCAGGACCCGGAGGAAGAAGGCTTTGAGTAGGCTCCTGGGAGAGATGACGCTCAACAAGTCACAGCCGTAACTGGGGTCACCAGAGAGGACGCTGGAGGCTGTGCTTGGATAACACAGCCTCTCCCATGCCCCTGAGTTGTTTTTATCATCCTTCAGTGAAGTCCACCCAGACTGTGAGGAAGGGGGTTAAAAAAAAAAAGTTGTTTTTTTAAAAGCATAAGGAATTATCCAAAAACATCTGCATTTTCTTTTCAAATGGAAGTGACCACTGCCAGGAAAACAAGAAGTCATTTTGTTAGAACCCAGTTTCCATTTTATTCCTTTCTCTTTGTTTAATTAGATTAATCCCCCAGTGGTCTCCCTTGGGTCAGGACAAATCACTCATGGCCATAAATCCCGACATCCTAAAAACAGTATGAAAGAAAAAGCCGCATAGTGCCAACTGGCGAGCTCGCTTTCCTGGGACAATTCTTTGGGAATGAGAGCTATGATCCTTCCTGGTCCTACCACATTCTCATGTGTGGCTGGAGAGGATACAATGGTGGCTGCCATCACCCTGTGGTTGGGAGCTGTTGCAGAGAGAAAGCTGAGCTGTGGAGTCACAGGTCCAATTAGGAGACTGAGTACCTCCCACGCCAGAGGATCATGGGGACTTTTGTCCATGGGCTCAGTGATTCTCACCTGCTGCGCTCTGGGGACGTTAAGGATGTTTAACAAACACTACTGCCAAAATCCTACTGCCCCTGGCATTCAGGTTTAACGGAAGGGGTGTGTCTTGGCATCAGGAGAGAGCATGGGGCATGCGAGCATGTGTTCATGTGCCAGAAGCCGACCTCATGTATTCTTCATGGGAACCATTCACCTTGCCTTCCTTTCCTTTTCTTTCCTTTTCCTCTTTGCCCCCGACAAAGTCTCACTGAGACCTGGATCTTACCAGTCAGGCTAGGCTGGTGTGAATGGACATTTTCTGTCCTGACCACCCAGTCCCAAATAATCAGCTCAAAGACTGAATATGAATTATAAATACTTGACCGATAGTTCAGGCTTGTTACCAGCTAACTCCTACACTTAAATTAACCCATATTTCTATCTACGCTTTACCACGTGGCTCAAGGCTTGTGACCTCGTTTCTTACACGTCCTGATTGCTCAGCATCTGGCTGGCATCTCTCCTGACTCTGCCTTCCTTCTTCCCATCATTTTCAGTTTGGCTTCCCAGCCTAACTTCCTGCCCAACTACCGGACTGACAGCTTTTTATTAACCAATGAAAGTAATACGTATTTTAGTGCAGAGAAGGATTGTTCCACAGCAGGCTGGCCCACTGGTGAGTCCAAGGATCCACCCATCTCTGTCTCTGTAGTGCTGAAATCACAAACACCACATGCTTCCTGTCTCTGTCTCTGCAGTGCTGGGATTGCAAGCCCCTGGACATTTCACATTGCCTAGCATTGAACTCAGGTCCTCAAGTTTGCCCAGCAGGTGCTCTGCTGCCTGAGCATCTTAGAGCCCCAGCATCAGTGTCTTTAGAAGAGGTCCAGAAAGTTCTAATAGGCAGTTGGATTAAGACCCTTCTGCTTCGATAGACGGTGTCACACAGTAATAACCTGGATTTTGCAGAGTCCCAGCCTGTCCAGAAAGAATTCAGGCCGACCTCACAGAGATCTACCTGCTTCTGCCCACCCTGTGCTAGGATTTGGCTTCGAAATACAACTTTCAAAAGGTTCTTTTGTGCTGGGCGGTGTAGGCACATGCCTTAAATCCAGCACTCGGGAGACAGAGGCAGGCAGGGAGATCTTTGTGAGTTTGAGGTTGGCATGGTCTACAAAGTGAGTTCCAGGACAGCCAGAGCTATTACACAGAGAACTCTGTCTTGGGTGGGGCTTTTATAATATGCTAATTTTTCTCCTGTTTTTCTAAAAGCTCTTCTTAAGAATTTTTAAGCCAGGCAACTGTACGTAAATGAATAAAAGCCCTCATTCCCACCCCTACTTGCTTTTCATGGTTAGCAGGGATTCTAGGGGGACCTGGGGACCTGGTGACACTTGGGTAGAGTGAGGGGCTGCAGGAATTCCTGCCTCCCTGCAGAAATGGCTTAGAGACAGCTGTTGCCAGTGAGCAGGAAGCTGGTTTCCCCAGCAGCAGTGCAGAGAGCTGGCCACCTGCAGAGGGACTTAGAGTCTAGTAAGGGAGACAGAGACCGCATCACTGCATGAACACATCTACCATTAATATGCTACATGCCAGGGAGGAAGAGCACAGGAGTGTACTGACAGCCAGCGTGGGAGCCCAAAAGCCCTTCACAGCTCAAGCTCCTCACAGCAAGAGGCACCCCAAAGCCTGGGACTCAGGGCCACATTGCATAGTTTTCATCGTGCCGGGCTGGAAGTCAGACGAGATTGCCAGAGCTGAGAATATCTGTGACAGATGCTGACAGACACAAAACACAGTTTGGATGGAGTCGCTGGTGTCCCCCTTGAGTGTGGCCCTGTCGTCTGTTGAGGAGAGTTTGGCTCCTTGTGCTACTGGAGGGTTCTCAGCCATCTGGTGTCTGTGATCCCTCCCAGCCTCGTCTGCCACTTGCCAGGGAACTCCCAGAGTAGAATACAACTGCCAACCCTGTCCTCCATATCAGCACGGCCCCTCAGGCTTCATTCTTCTTCTTAGACCTCATCATTTTAATATGTACTAGTATAGATGTAATTTAATTAATTGATTAATTAGTTTGTTTGTTTTGTTTGTTTGTTTGAGAGTTGTTTGAGATAGGCTTTCTCTATGTAACAGAACTGGCTGTTCTGAAACTTGCTTTGTAGACCAGGCTGGCATTGAACTTGCAGATATCCACCTGCCTCTGCCTCCCCATTGCTGGGACTAAAGGCATGTGCCACCACCGCCTGGCTTTGTTTTTGTTTTAAGGAGAGATGACTCAATGGCAAAGAATATACTGACTGCTCTTCCAGAGCATCTGGGTTTGACTTCCAGCACCCACATGACTGCTTATGACTGTTGTAACCCTGGTTCTAGAGGACCTGATACTTTCTTCTGGTCATGGGCACTACATGCATGGACGTGGTGCACAGACATACATGCAGACAAACATCCATAAAAATAAAAAGTGAAAAAGTGCTCAATTTATTTAATGGAAATTCTGAGTCAGATCAGTTTTTTAAAATATTTATTTAGTATGAATACAATATTCTGTTTGCATATATGCCTGCAGGCTAGAAGAGGACACCAGACCTCATTACAGATGGTTGTGAGCCACCATGTGGTTGCTGGGAATCGAACTCAGCTCCTTTGGAAGAGCACGCAATGCTCTTAACCGCTGAGCCATCTCTCCAGCCCCAGATCAGTTTTTTTTTTTTATCTTATCACCAACTTAATACGTTTATCCAAAAGCACAATACAAAATTCGAAGACCATGTAGGTGATATTACTTATTTATGTGTGTTCCTGTGTGTGTGCACGCGTGTGTGCCTGCACATGTGTGTGATGCTTATGGAGGTCAGAGGACACCTTCCTTGTCATTCTTTGGGCACTGTGCACCTTTTGCTCGAGGGTCCGTCACTAGCCCGTGTCTTCACCAAGGGGACGAGGCCAGCTCACAGGGAGTGCTAGCTGTCCCATCTCTACCTCCTGTCTCACTGCCAGGATGGCACCAGGCTTGGCTTTTTATGTGGGGTTCTGGGGATCAAATGCAGGTCTTTGTGCTGCCAAGACAAGAGCTTCACAGACCGAGCCATCTCCCCAGCCCCTTGGAGGTGACAGCCAACTATAGCTGTTAGAGAAGCTGCTTTTGCCATGAACGATACCAAGTGTAGACTCATGGATGTCCACAGTGCTGAGAATGAGTGACAGTTGAGGGCTTATCCCTAAACAAGGTTTTTACGACACCCCCTCTGAGGCCCAGGGACTATCACAGAACAGGGAGCAGAAAGAATGTAAGAGCCAAAATACAGGGCAAAGGGCTGCAGAATGCTGTCCCCAGGGGACAGCAGCCACTACTGCAATCACGCTCTTACAGCAGCCGTGGCAGCCTGCACAAGACATCCTACCATCAGGCAGAGTTAATCACAGATCCAGGAGGGACTTATGGGCCCTGCCCTTCCTTCCTGGGCTGTTGCCTTCTGATGGATTCTCAGGGAGGGACTGTCATTTTCTTTAGTTGTATATCCGTGGTAACATCACCCCCAGGCTCTAATGGATATTTCCAAACTCCAGGGTTTCACAGACACCCTGGGTAAACTCAGTGGGGCACCAAATAGAACACACGGCTGTGAGTGTGGAAAGGGGCTGATTGGAGGGGGAGGAGTGGGAGTAATCAGGAAGCATTGCATGTATGAGATTGTCAGAGGTCAGATTTTATAAAACGTATTTGGCTTTTAGAGACAGGATTTTTCTGTGTAACAGCTCTCACTGTGCTGAAACTCACGCTGTAGACCAGGCTGGTTTTGAACTCACAGAGATCCACCTGCCTCTGCCTCCCGAGTGCTGGGATTAATAGGATTAAAGGCAGGCACTGCCACTGCCTGGCAATAAAAGATATTTTAACAAGGAAGAATGATGAGGCTGGAGAGGCGGCTGAGCACTGAGTGTCAGCAGAGGACCTGAGTTCAGTTCCCAGCACCGTGTCAGGTGGCTCCCAATGGCCTGCAATACCAGCTCCAGAGGACTGAAACCCACAAGCAGCTGTGCTTGTGAGCACATGCAAACAGACACATGGCTAAAATTAAAATCAACCTTAGTTTAAATAATATAGACTTTTTTTTAAGTATAAGTGAGAGTCAGGGACTAACAGAGCTTTCTGAATAACTGAATTTTATCACCCTTGATGTAGTGACACTTTTTAACCAAAGGAACTTCCCTTTAATATCTCCAATCCCTTTAATATCTCCAGTCCCTTTAATGCTCCCTGACTTTCTCTGGTTTTAATGGCAGGATTGTGGGTAGAGCTAGTCATTTCACGGCCTCTGAGCAGCCTCCTTGCCAGGAAACAGCACCATCATGTCTGCCCACATGTGCCAAGGAGAGGCTGAGTCAGAGTTGGGTTGAAGGTGCCTTTAACCTTGCCATCCTCTTACACATTCCTACACCCATAGCAGGACACGCATGCCCATACGCGCATTCCCACACTGCATGCCCAGGACGAGTTAGCTCAGCACTTTGTGGATACGTGGTGGCTAGTTGACTCAAACAAGGGCATGAAGAGTCTCCTCTCCGCAGTTCCCTGTAACCGTCTTTAGCTCCTCCCATGGCATTGGCTTCGCCATTTTCCTCACCCAGTGTGAGGAATGAATGAGTTTGAGTGCATGAAGACCCCTCCTGTAGTCAGATGGGTAGAGGAAAGGCTGGTGGGACCAGGGGATTGAGGTTGTACTTACAACTTGCCATGTGTCTTATGTTCTGATGCTATGAAGCAGTACCATGACCCAGCAACTCTTATAAAGGAAAACACTAATTGGAACTGGCTTAAAATTTAAAAGTTAAGTCCATTATTGTCATGTTGAGAAGCATGACAACACGGTGCTGGAGAAGGAGCTGAGAGTCCTACATCTTGATTGACAGGCAGCAGGAAGAGAGAGCATTGGGCCTGGCTTGAGCATTTGAAACCCCAAAGCCCACCCCAGTGATGTGCTTTCTCCAACAAGGCCACACCTCCTCATAGTGCCACTCCTTATGACCAAGCATCAAATCTGTGGGCCCACGGGGGCCATTTGTACCCAAACCACCACATCCGCTGAGTGGTGAGTCTGTAGCTCCTTTGGCTGCCTTTTCTGCATGATGTCAAGGGTCAAACAAGACAAAGTCACCTCCTGTATGCTGGTGAAGCTGCATTTGCCCAAAACCTAGGAATGGTACATTATGGGAGCAAGTAGAAGCTCTCGCTCACAACTCAGCTCTCATGAGCCCTCAAAATCATGCTCAAAGTGGTTTTCATGACCACAGGAAAATACAAAATTGATTTTAATTAAAATTATTTCATGAATTTTTAGATAATTCCAACTTTGAAAATGGTTTTATCAGCGGGGCAGTGGGTGGTGCATGCCTTTAATCCAGGCACTCCAGAGGCAGAAGCAGGCAAGTTTCTGAGTTCTAGGCCAGCCTGGTCTACAGAATGAGTTCCAGGAGAGCCAGGACTACACAGAGAAACCTGTCTTCAAAAACAAAAATAAGGAAAATGTTTTTATATACACTAACATGGATACAGTGTCAGCAATGGTTGCTCTGGGTAGTAGGACTACAGGAGGAGCTTCCTTTTATGTATTTTGCCCCTCAGTCTTCTACAATAATGTATTAAAATGTGCAATGTTATTTGAGGTTACTGTAGTAAGTGCTATAGAGTTGAGTTGCTGTGGGCCAGGAGAACTTCTGCTCCTGAGCTGTGTGCTAATGGTTCAACTTTGCCTCAGTCCAGGATCTGTGTGCCTCAGAGGACCACGGCTGTGAGCAGCTATGCGTGAATCTGCCGGGTTCCTTTGTCTGCCAGTGCTACAGCGGCTACAGCCTGGCCGAGGATGGGAAGCGATGCACAGGTAGGTGTCTCTCCAGTCACGCGTGCTGAGAAAGGACACAGAAGCACAGAAGGAGAGCAGCATGCACGAGGCCCAAACGGTCCTTTAGGTTCTAACGAAGCAGTCAGTGCTGTGGTTTAGTTTTTAGGCAGAACTGAACTTTAAAGACTTCGTTTTTGCTTGAGGTCAGTATTTGCTTATTTCAGACCCTTGACATAAGGCATGCTTATGACAGTCTATGTAAATATAATTGCCTGTTACATCACTGCTTGTAAGGGACAGTGCTGTGCAATACGCCCTTTGTACACCATAAAGAATTGCCTCTCGAATTGGTTTAGTAGAACGCTGAGTAACTGGTAGCTAGGCAAAAAGTATGGGCTGAATAGCCAAAATGAGAATACTGGGAGGAAGAGGGAAAGAGTCAGGGGGATATCAGCCAGCTGCAGAGTAAGCAGGATGTGTACAAAATGAGGTAACAGCCATGACCCACATGGTGAAGACATATGGGTTAATTCAAATGTAAGAGTTAGGTAGTAACAAGCCTGAGCATTTATAATTAATGTTAAACCTCTGTGTTGGTTATTTGGAAACTGGTGGGTGGGACAGAAACTTCCACCAACAAGCAAGGTGGATTTAGAACGTAGTTTGGGGACCTAACTATATAGCTCAAGTGTTATATATGAAATTTACTTGGTGACGGGCAGGGGTGCTATGCAGTACCTGAAAGACCTGGTAGCCTTATCCCTCATTTTGGACCTGCAGTTCAGAGAAAGGCCCAACGGTCTGTATTGACATCAAGGTCACAGAAAATAAACAGCCTTGAGAGCCAGGGAAGGGCTCTCTATGAAGTGCTCGGAGCTGCAGGCACAGCTCATAGTTGAACGCCCTCCCCATTTGGCATCTCCACACTGATGAGATGGGGTAGAGTTTTCCTGAGCGCTTGCAGAGCAGACCAGCAAACCCCTAAGATGTATGAAGCCCCTTCCTGATTAGCTGCAATTCCCTTGCCTGGTCTCATTCATCATTAGAGCAAGAAATGGTAGGTAAATGCCAGGTGTTCAATGAGCTGGACGGAGTGAACGGAGATTCTTGACCAAGTCTTGCTTCTCTGTTCTATATCCCGTTGCTTCCAGAGACCATGTTGTATCCCTTCATTCCTTGTTCCCCTCCGCATTTTGAATGCATATTTCCCAGCATGCCCTGGTTATTAGTTAGGGGTATGAAAGACAAAAAAAAAAAAAAAGATCACTTGCTATTTACATGGGAGTAATGAGAGTAATGTGACTTTGTTTTCCATACTGGAAGGTTTGAAAACTCCCCTCATCAGAGATCAGCGAATGGAACTGGTTTACTGAGTACTGAGTCCTAAAGCTATTTATGGGGGGTGGGGGGGAGGCGGTAATTTGCTGGTGGCGACCGTGACCGAGCGGCAGGATGTTCTGTTGGCCATCATTAAAAAAGAAGCCAACACATAACCACCAGTACTTATTATTTTGTTTGATTATTTTTTATTGTAAAACTGATACTTAAAGATGAGAAAATCACTGTTAATAATTCATCGCATTTCTACCATACTTCCCCTAGAAGTGTCTACTATAAAACCTTGGTCCATGATGAACAAGAAGTTATACTGTTTATTTTTATCAGCTGGATTTTTTTTTTGCCCCTTTCTGATGTTACATAAGTAGAAACTTTGTGAACTGAAAAATTAAAAAAATAAAAAAGGTGGAGAATGGGGCCTTTGTGAGGAAGGATGGGGATAAGCATTAAGGTGTCGGGAACACAGTTCTGATTGACTGAGTGGGGAAAGACACAGCATAAACTAAGAGCTTGTGGGAGTCCCAGGGGATAGACGAGGAGGAGGCCAGTCCATGGGAGGTTGGGAAACTGGAGGGTGGTGGGGAACCCAGTTCTCTCCGTATTATCGAATAATTGCCTAATTGTCCTAGTGTAGTAGAGAATCTTTGTGTCTCTCAGGATTGTGCTGTAAGTTTGGAATTTGACATTTGCTGAGGAGCTGAAAGAATGAGCGAGAACACACTGTGTTTGCCAGAAGTCATGCTGGCCATATTCATCCAAGACGGGTGGTTTCCCCTGCTAATGCTTCTAAGTGTATGAGAATGTGCTGGGCTGGAGGGATAGCTCAGCCGTTAAAGGCTAGGCTCACAACCAAAATGCCAAGAATGTCTTGCCTGTATTAGGCGGTCAAGCAGGAGAAACTGTGTATCCTAATGTGACCCCGGTCTCGTCCCTCTGATGATCCTGGCATTACCATCTTCACAGCTATCCTTGACAGCCACTGACTAAGCCTCTGGGGGAAGCAGACCATGAGACGAGCGGGCAGATCTCTGTAACTAGTACCCTCAGTTAGGGAGTCAGAATTTTCAAAAGTCAATTGCTGTTCCATGGGGCTGTGTTGGGAGCCCAGGCAATCATAGAACCCCCGGAGGAAAAAGGTAGAGAAGAAACATCTGAGGGTCTAGCCTAGAAGATCTGCATATAGAAAGAAGAGTATCCATCGGACAGATGAGCAAGCAAGAACCTATGTGATGGGCAGGGATGGTATGGAGGTGGAAGTGTTTCCAAGAGACAGAGCATAGTAAAATATCATTAGAAGTTACAGAAGCAGCTGAACAAAGACACCACTCTTAAAGATGGAGATTCCGGGAGCTATAAGATACCATAAAACAAACAAACAAAAAAGCAAAATCACCTCATCGTGTTTTAAGTAAGATTACAATTTTGTGTTGGGCCACATCTTGACTATCCTGGGCTGGACACACCTGAAACTTCATGACCTTGAACTTCTAAGACTCTGAGAATGATGTCATAGTGACAGAAAGAGATGAGAATGGATTCAAGGAAAGATAGCCTGGAGTTTTGGACAAAGCAAGGTTGGAATTATGGGACAAGGCAAAAACATGTCAGAGAGAGAGAGCAGAATAGCCCAGTGCAGAAGAGAATGCTTAGAAAGCCAACAATGCAGGCAGGAAGCGACATGTTTTCCCCTTGTTCCTTTTAATGTTCATTTAGGTTTTATGAGTTTAAATGGCTATGTGTCTTTACTTGTTTTGAAGGCATCTGGACCTTCAAGCCTTACATATCAGTCTTCAGTGAAGTACGTCTTTATTTCATGTAATCTCTGAGTGTGGTTTTTTTTTTCACCCACAATGAGGAGTCATGACAGCTACTACAGAGGATTTGAGAGGAAAAATTACTGAGTAAAGTTCCTGGTGTGCACTAGGCCTTGGTCATGGCTGTGAAAATAGCCATGATAGTGATTGTTTCCTGCCTAGGGATGAACAGTGGAATGAGAAGTGGGTGGAAGGCTGAGCCGTTACTCTCAGCCACATAGAGAAAGCAGGAAGAACTAAGGGCAAGAAAAACGTCTGTGAATGACTCTCTAAGGCTGTGGAGGGGAGAGAGAGGGAGAAAGTGCATTGGGGAACTGCAGAATATGATGGGGAGCTTGGCCTTTATTGCTTTGCACTAATGTGCTGTTCATCTCCGAGGTCAGCTGAGTTGTTTATCACACATCGGGCAGAGCCTGGATGTGGCAAGGCTCACTTTTGATTCTGTAACCTTAGCCCCCTGTGATCTGCCTAGACAAGGGATGACAGCCAGGAGTTACTGTGTTCTTTCCGTCTGTGGAGGTGCACATAGACTCCAGGCAGAGATGATGGAAGGGATTTTGGTGGAGTCGGTGAGGAGCTGGAACAGTGGAGGTGTTGCTGACTTGAAGAGGAGCTCCATGATCTGCCCCTAACCTCGGCCTTGCTTTTCACAAATGCAGTTTTGCAACTAAGGAAGTTATGTAACGAATCCAAAATATTTGGTGAAGTATGCCTGAGCGGAGTGGACTAGAACTATCCGGACCTTACACCTCTTTGAGGGTCAGTGGAAATGTGATTCTTCACATTCGACCGCCAAGTTCTGGTCTGGGCTGCCATCCCTAAGTGGCCTGGTAGTGATTCAATGATAGCCTTGATACCGTGAGATTTTATAGACCAGGGTCTTAGGAACCTATAGTCTCTGAATCCGGCCTTTCCCTAGTTCAGACAGGTGTGCATGCAGAGAATAAAACAGCATGAGAATCAAGGCCGAGGAGAAGCTTGTCTATGAAAGTGGCCTGTGGCTGCTAAGGAATGGAAAATACCATCCAAAAAGGGATATCCTGGGCTACACATGGAGCTGGGTGGGCGTGGTGGCATAAGCTTGTAATCTAAGCACTCAAAAAGCATTGCTACAGTTCCAGGCCAAACCCGTCTACATTCTGAGACTCTGTCTCTGCCATAAAACCCAAAACAAACAACTACACCCCCAAACATCTGCATATATACAATTGTATTTTAATTGTTTTTTGTTTAAAGACAGGTGTACATTTAATAACAGTTATATTTAATAATATTTTCAAAATGTTAAATAGGCTTATTTGAAAAATATGATATTTAAAATCTTTGTTGTTTAAATAATTCCCATTCTGATTTTTTCAGTTTGGAGTTCTTTAAGTAGGCACAGGATTTGAAAAATTCTGAAAAATAATCTAGAGTCAGAAACCTTGATATTGATGAAAAATATTCCAATCTTTTATATTTATAATAGCATAAATCATTGTAATTTTGATCAAGATTCTCCAAAGCTGCTGATTTAATTTGTATGGCTTGTATAGTATATTCTTGCTTTTTGACAGGGACTATTAGAATTTAGTCTGCATCAGAATCCCCTAGGGGCTGTTAACACAGATTCTAGGTTCCCACACCCAGAATTTCTGATTCCACTTGTGCAGGGCAGGATCTGAGGACTGATAAGGTGGGCAAGTTTGCAAACGATTGTTGATGTACACAGTTCACAGACCACACCTTGACAGCGCACGCCTGATAGACATATCACACGGTCAGTGGAAGAACAAAGGTGTTCGAGAGGACAGGTGTAACAGCACAGCTGCTTGCAAGGATGCATCAGGGTGAGGTGTGTACAGACAGTCTCGCACGCAGGGGCTCAGACTGCATCAGGGTGAGGTGTGTACAGTCAGTCTAGCATGCAGGGGCTCAGACTGCATCAGGGTGAGGTGTGTACAGACAGTCTCGCACGCAGGGGCTCAGACTGCATCAGGGTGAGGTGTGTACAGTCAGTCTCGCATGCAGGGGCTCAGACTGCATCAGGGTGAGGTGTGTACAGACAGTCTAGCACGCAGGGGCTCAGACTGCATCAGGGTGAGGTGTGTACAGTCTCGCACGCAGGGGCTCAGACTGCATCAGGGTGAGGTGTGTACAGTCTCGCACGCAGGGGCTCAGACTGCATCAGGGTGAGGTGTGTACAGACAGTCTAGCACGCAGGGGCTCAGACTGCATCAGGGTGAGGTGTGTACAGACAGTCTAGCATTCAGGGGCTCAGACTGCATAGGGTGAGGTGTGTACAGACAGTCTAGCACGCAGGGGCTCCGACTGTCTCAGTCACATCAAATCCCAGAGGCCTTAGAGGAGAGGAAAGCATCGGTTTATCAAGAACTGGTTATGACCTGGGCGTGGTGGTGCACGCTTTTAATCCCAGCATTTGGGAAGCAGAGGCAAGTGAATCTCTGTGAGTTGGGGGCCAGCCTGGTCTTTAAATCAAGCTCCAGGACAGCCAGGGCTATTACACAGATAAGTCTGTCTCAAAAAAGCAAAAACAACAACAACAAGAATTGTTTACGTGGTGTTCGGCGTCAGTGGCTGCTTCTGTGCATTGTTACTTTGCACACTCTTCCATAGCTTCTGAATAGGGGTTGATTTTACCTTATGAGGTGAAAGAGAAGTTCAAGAGTTATTCTTATTGTGCTTGTCTTAGAGCCTCTTGAATGTGCGACAAGTGCCCTGTCATTGAGCCACACCCGCAGCTGCTGTTAGGGTTTATCTTATCTCTGTTTCCCCCAGTTCAGTAGGTATAAACGTGCCCTGTGATAGTTTTTATTAGCATTTCTCTGACTTTTAAATGTATCTGTCCATCTTCAGGAATGAAAACCTAATCAAAAAAATCTTGGTTCTTTTTTCTCTGAGGGGGATCTCGGGGTGTTGTTCATTTATTCATGCATTTTGCAGCAGATGACAATTAAACTCTTAACTGTATTTGTTATAGGTATCCTGACATTCTACTGTCCCCTTCTCTGCGCTTCTAACCAGATGTGACCGTGTGTTGTTTTCTGCAGCTGTGGACTACTGCGCCTCAGGAAATCATGGGTGTGAACATGAGTGTGTAAATGCTGAAGGTTCCTACCTGTGCCAGTGCCACGAGGGATTTGCTCTCAACCCAGATAAGAAAACATGCACAAGTAAGTTACACACATGCACATGCGTGCGCACACACGCACGCACGCACGCGCACACACACAGAGTGAAATTGCTGTGGGCACTGGGGACTTAGAACTCTCCCGTGTATGGATCATCACATATTAAGTCATGGGGCTCTGCCCTTGTTCCTCTCTGTCAGGCCTTTCTAAATCACCCTAAGACTGTGGCTTACTTGGTCTCGATGTCTCCAGGCAAAATATTTGAAGGCATTTTTTTGTTGGGGACTCCGTGCGGGCTTGCTCTCCCAGCATCTGCGAGCATGCTAACTGTCCCACATGCTGCCTCAGCGTGGCTGTGGCTATCATTATAACAGGGCCTGAGGGTTATTTTCACTGAAGCTTTGTGGCTTGTGGGCTCCAGCTCTGAGTCCATGTAAGGACCAGAGAATCGCTGAACTGAAAGGAATTGAATGTGGTTTCTTGGGGGTGTGGTGGGGATAGGTGAACCTTCGTCTTTTTAGTTCTGTTTGACTTTAGCTATATGCATAAATATTGAAATTGATTTGAACTTCTAAAATTAGAACAGAAATTCTACAAACTAAAGATGAACCCCAGTTTTAAAAATGATGCCAGAAGGATTCTTAAAGGTGCAAGGTACTAAAGAAGCTAAGTAAAAAAAAAAGAAAAAAAAAATAAAGGTGCAAGGGTCTTCAGTACAGTGAAAGACCACGGGAGAGATGCATGCTTCAGAAGTCTTAGGGCCCCATGGCATTTTAATGAGGTTCAATAACAATTAAGAGTAAAATAAGAGTTAAACGGTGGCAGTGCACGCCTCTAATCCCAGTACTCGGGAGGCAGAGGCAGGTGGATCTCTGAGTTCGAGGCCAGCCTGATCTACAAATGGAGTTCCAGGACAGCCAGAGCCAGATCAATGACAAAATAGGATTTTAGTTTGTAAAAAGTTTGTGTGCCTTCCATCTTTTATAGGTACATCCAGTGTGTACTTCTGAACATGTTTTCAAAAGCATCCTTCCTTTCATTAAGTTCCTTAATATCAACAGCTTCAAACCCCAGGGTCGGGGCACGTTACATCCAAAACATGTTCTTGGAGCCCCAAATGAAGGAGGCACAGGCCATGGCTGGATTTTAAAGTGAGCTGTCATTCGCCACACGAACGGGTTTGCCCGGGAAGGAAAGCAGTGCTACAATAGCACCAGAAGGGCATTTAGACCTCCACGCCCAGCACACAGCTCCTGCACAGTTCTTAGTCTGAGTAGAAAGGTTGAGTAGGCTGCTCTCCTCCCAGGCTCCCCTCCTCTCTGTACAAAACTTGAGCAGTTCTCAGCAAGACGCTGTCCACCTCTTCCCACCCCATGCCCGAGAAACCACATTCTGAACTATGAACAACAGTCAGGCTGTCGCTGCGGCTGGGAGCTGTGGCTGTCGGGCCCATGAGTCAGCATCCCCATCAAAGAGGGACCCTGTGCTCCTAGGTCAATTGCGGCATCTCTGCCTTTCCCCTGGGTGATCTTGGGGGAAACCTCATGCTGCAGTTTCCTCAACTGCAATAGGAGATGATAATCCACACTCTTGTCTCAAAGACTAAATGAGATCATCTGTAGAAGTGATTGATCAAATTGTCAGGTGCTAATTATGATTTTATGAACAATGGGTGATACTGGCATCTGGGAAGGGGGCTCAATTGTTAAGGTGATTGCTGTGCCAGCAATGCAGTTTGAATCTCTGGGGGGCACACACTGAGGAGGTGGAAGCAGGAGGCTCCCTGAGGCTCACTGGCCAACCAGTCTAGATGGATGGGTGAACTACACATTCAAAGACCCTGACTCCAAAGAATCAGATGGACAGCAAATGAAGGAGATACACGATGTTGACCTCTGACCTCCAAACACATGTACGTGCACACATTCATATACACATGTGCACACATGAACACCTACACACTAACCCAAAAAATTTCAGTATAAGTGGGCATGTAACATATGTCCTGACGGGGCTGGAGAGATAGCTCAGTGGTTAAGAGCACTGGCTGCTCTTCCAGAGGTCCTGAGTTCGATTCCCAGCAACCACATGGTGGCTCACAACCATCTGTAATGAGATCTGGCGCCCTCTTCTGGTGTGCAGGCATACATGGAGGCAGAATGTTGTATACATAATAAATAAATCTTTAAAAATAAAAAAATAAAAAAAAAACATATGTCCTGACTAAGCATAAAAGTACATACAAACTCAAGACTTTTCTGTTGAAAGTTGGTGGGAACCAAGTCCCACCACAGAGAGCAAGCAGCTGAGTCACTGTAACCCAGGCCCACGTGTGACGCAGGCAGGCTGGACGAAGGCAGGTGAAAGCCGTGTCCTGTGATCAGAGCAGCAGGGAAACATACCTGTCTACTCTCAGAACTTCCTCCCTTGAGGAGTCCTGGCTCTCACTCCCACCCTGTTCTCCAGAACAACACCATCTCCCACACTGCCTCAGCACGTCCCCTACAACTAGACCCTATTCTAGACCCTAGAGTGGTACAGACAAGGAACTTGGCCGTCAGATCCTGAGGTAGAAACTGCCTTGTGGGAGCCTGAGAGAGGTCTGACTGGGAGTCAGGGCAGAGCTCTTCCAGCTGGGAGGTCTCACCAGCTAGGCTGGGAGCCAGCAGCTCAGCTATCTTCAGACCGTGTTAGAGGCAAAACCGTGAAGCTGGCCAGTCCAGTGCGTGGGCAGAGAAGAATGCTCGGAAAGCTGTAGGGTCCAGGCCAGCACTAGGGAGAACTGCCCTCTAGAAAGGCCACATTCCCACCATCCTGGGGCGTGTACAGGAGCCAGATGGGAAAGCCTGGCCATAGAGAAGAGATGCTCCAAGCTCTCAGAAAAGGGTAAGAGAAGTAAAGAGAAAGCCGGCCTGTGCAGATACAACCCTGGAGTCTCCTGTCTACAGCAGGACAGGAAAGAGCTGACAGACAGCCAATGACAAGGACAGAGACATGGGGGCCAGCCAGGAAGCTGCCAGGCAGCTACCTTATTAGTACCTTTGATATGTCACAGTCCCAGCCTCCTGTAGCCGCTGCTGTGGTGGAAGAAAAAAAAAATCCAGTTCTTACACACTTCCAAAAGATGAGTAAAATTAAAAAAAAATTAATTTACATTTCAGTCCCTATTTTTAGAAGACTTATTGTCCTTTTTTAGAATATTTGTGTGTATATGGGAGATGGGGGTACTTAATGCCCACGTGAGCACAAGTGCCCGCAGAGTCCACAAGGTGGTGTTGGATTCCATGGAGCTGGAATCATAGGGGTTTGTGAACCACTGCATATAGCTGCTGGGAACCGAACTTGGGTCCTCTGCCAAGTCAACTCTCTATTGTAGACCTGAAGTCACATCCAATTGGTAACTGTACACTTATTGTCTATAGAAGGTACTGTAGCCAAGGCAGTACACCAAGCACAACCAATGTGTGCTTGAGCCAAAATGTGCCATGTCCTGTGTAAATGTGTTTGTGTTTGCCACCCAGACCCAAATAATCACACAAAAGTTATATTATAGCCAGGTGGTGGTGGCCCATGCCTTTAATCCCAGCACTTCGGAGGCAGAGGCAGGCGGATCTCTGTGAGTTTGAGACCAGCCTGGTCTACAAGAGCTAGTTCCAGGACAGGCTCCAAAACCACAGAGAAACCCTGTCTCGAAAAACAAAAAAAAAAGGTATATTATATACAACACTGTTTGGCCAATGACTTAGCTGTATTCCTAGCTAGCTCTTACATCTTAAATTAACCTATTTCTATTCATCTATACATTGCCATGAGGCTGTGGCTTACTGATAATGTTCTAGCATCCTTCTCCTTCCGTGGCTGTATGAAGTCTCCTCAACTCTACTGTTCTGTTGCTGTAATAAAACACCATGACCAAGGCAACTTTTAAAAGGAAACATTTCATGGGGACCTTGCTCACAGTTTCAGTGGGTTCATCCATGATCATCATGGTGGGCAGAGTTGTGGGGGGTGTGAGATGCAGGCAGACATGGTGCCGGAACAATACCTGAGAGCTCACATCTGTCTACAAGTTGGCAGCAGAGAAAGGATGAACTGGACCTGGCATGGGCTTTTGAAACCTCAAAGCCCAGCCCCAATGGCACATCTCCCCCAACCAAGGCCACACCTCCTAGTCCTTCCCAAACAGTTCCACTAACTGGGGATCAAGCATTCAAATATACAAGCCTATAGAGACCATTCCCATTCAAACTACCCCAGGTCTCAAACTCACTTTGTGTGCATGCATAGCATAGGAGGTGGGGTGGGGTGACATGTCTGTGGGTGTGTATGTGCTGAGTTGATCTCCTGGAGCTGGAGTGACAGGTTGTTGAGACCCATTCAACAACTGGAAACTGAACCTGGCATCTCTGCAAGAGCAGCATGTTATCTTATCCACTGAGCATCTCTCCAGCCCCCCTTTGGATTTTTAATAGTGACATCTTTGGCTATATATAGTATTCTTAGCCATGTTCACTGATTTTTGTTTTAAATCTCTGGATACCTCCTACACTGTTCTTTTTTCTATATTATTTATTATTTTCCATGGCAACTAGTTTTGTAATTATGAGCACATATATTTATTTCTTATTACAAAAGTAAAATAAGTTTATTGTAGACAACTGATTCTTACAGAAATGAAGTTATATAAAATAAAACCATTATACTCTATGAGCCAGAGACAAGTATCATTAATCATAGTTTGTTTCATTTCCTTCCAGACCTTAAATTTTAAAAATAGTATTACATTTATTTGTTTGGGCCTTTTAAGATTTACTTATATTGTGTAAAGGTGTTCTATCTGCATGCATGCCAGCATGTCAGAAGAGGGCAACAGCTCTCATTATAGATGGCTGTGAGCCACCATGTCGTTGCTGGGAGTTGAACTCAGAATCTCTGAAGAGCAGCCAGTGCTCTTAACCGTTGAGCCATCTCTCCAGCCTGTGTTTGTTTGTTTGTTTGTTTTGGTGTGTGTGTGTGTGTGTGTGTGTGTGTAGATATGTGTGTGTGCCAAGGTAAATATGTAGAGATCCAAGACAACTTTAAGGTGTAAGTGGATTCCAAGAATGGAGAACTTAGCAGCAAGTATCTTTATTTGTCTAGACATTTGCTGGCTCTAATTTTTTAAAATTTTTATTATGATGTGTGAATGCAGGGCTAAGTGTGCCATGGCATATAGTCACGGGACAACTTTATTAAGTTAGTTCTCTCCTTCCGCCTTTATTTGATGTCTTAGTTACCATTCTATAGCTGTGAAAAGACACCGTGACCAAGGCAGCCCTTATAGAAGAGAGCATTTAACTGGGGGTTTGCTTACAATTCCAGAGGATTAGTCTATTAGCATCCTGACAGGGAACACAGTGGCAGGTGGGAAACCAAGCTGCTGGAGAAGGAGCTGAGAGCTTTCCATCGTGATCCTCGGGCAGCAGGCAAGGAGAGAGACAATGGAATGGGCCTGATGTAGGCTTTTGAAACCTCAAAAGTATGTTTTTTCATAACATACTAATCATCTAGGACAAGTTTCTTCTCGTTGTTGTAATTATCAAGTTTTTATTATTTTTTTAATAAAACTGTCTAGTTATACATTCAATTTATCAAAATAAAACCTTGTAGATAAGTAGAAATAAATTAGGAAATAAAGCAAAAAGGCAAATAATAATGACTTAAGCAAGATCTGAACAAGAGGCACCCTATAGATGGGCTGATCTCATGAGGCCCCGCCCATTGACAAAGAGCCACAGGCAGTCACGGAATGGGAGAGTGGGACAGTAAGTCTACCTCAGGGAGAGCCCAATGGGTAATCTACCAAATGGTCAGTCCTGAAATCACACACGTGCAATGTGAAACAGAGTCAGCAGGATGTGTGTGCATGTGTATGTGTGTGTATTAAATAAAAAGTATGCATATATGTTTTACACACACATATATGTGTGTTAAAGATATGCATATACACACGTATATGTTAAAGATCTATACATATTGTTAAAGGAGAAGTATGTATATTGTATCACATATATAACATATATGTTAAACACATGTATGTGATAAGGAAAAGAGAACTTAAATTTAACAGGGAGGGAAGTGGGAGTGAGAAGCGTTGGAAGGAGGAAAGAAAAAGGAGGATGATATAATTATTTTAGTTTTAAAAATTAAAAACAAGAAGATGGTAGCACTCAAGAGGCAGAGGCAGGTGGATTTCTGTGATTTCAAAGGCAGTTTGGTCTACAAGGTGAGTTCTAGAACAGCCAGAGCTACATAGTGAAATCCTGTCTCAAATAAAAAAGAACGAAAGAAAGAAAATTGTTAAATTTCTTACCAGACTATCTAGGAGAAAAAGGAGGGAGCAGACACAAATCCCCCCAAAATATTAATAATGTGGAAATCACTATTGGTCCATTGAAAGGAAAAATATTACCACACACAAAATGCCAATAGCTTGTATGATATGGACAAATCCTTTGAACAAAACAAACAACTATAGTTTACTCCAGAAGAAATAGGCAATCTGATTAGTCATGTCTCTTAAATCAGTTTAACTTACAACTTAAATCTATACATCGAGATATCTTTAGACCTATTTGACTTAACCACTAAGCCTACCAAGCATTTGAGCAATAACTATTGCTAATTCTACACAAGTGACTCCTCAATATAAATGATAAATGTATTTCAGTTCATTCCTAAGTCAGCATTACCCTAATGCTCAAACCAGAATAAGCTGTAAGAAAATTTTACATACAAATGTCTTTGCTTTTAGCAATCAGGTCAACAATATACAAAAAGAGCAATGCATCATAACCTTGTGGGATTTAGCCCAGGAATTCAAGGTTGGCTTTAATACTCAAAACTCAATCAATGCAACGTACAATATTAACATGCTAAAGGAAACCATATAAGCCATTTCATTATTGCAGAAAGGGGCACAAATAGTATATGATACTCAGTTGTGATTAATAAAAATCTTTCTGTGAACTAAAAGTGGAGGTAACTGCATCAGCGATTAAGTGCACTGAAAACGAAGCTAAATATGACCCAGTGCATAAAGCACTGGCTGCTGAGTGTTGGGACCAGAGTTCAGAACTCCAGTACCAACCTAAATGCCATTCTTACCCAACACAATTTTTTCTTTTATATTTTGTTTTTGAGATGACCTTGAATTCACAGAGATCTGCCTGCCTGTGCTTCCCAAGGACTGGGAATAAAGGTGTGCACCACCACACCCAAATGCAGATTGAATTTCAGTGGCTTTTACAAGAAGCAACTGGTATATAAATATTTTGTGAAATAAAAACATCAAAAAGCTCTTGGAAGCCTGGTGTGGTGGTGCTCGTCTTTAATCCCAGCTCTTGGGAGGCAGAGGATCTCTGTGAGTTCAAGGCCAGCTTGGTCTATCTAGAGCATGGGCTCCAGGACAGTCAGAGCTACCCAGAGAAACTGTCTCCAAAAACCAAAAAACAAATGCGAAAAGATATTTGAGACGAGGACATAATAAAGACATGGAAATGGCTTTTTGAAGAGGGCTCTTCTGGACCTAAACCTCGAGGCCCATATTTTACACACTTGGGGAAAATGGGGGCCGAGAATCCTTGTTTTCATGGCTAGTCATATTGACTTATTCATGATTCCTAGGACCTTGCTTTCTTTCCAGAGATAGACTACTGTGCCTCGTCTAACCACGGATGTCAGCATGAGTGTGTTAATGCCCAGAAGTCCGCTTTCTGCCGCTGCTTGAAGGGCTTCATGCTGAATCCAGACGGGAAAACCTGCCGAAGTAAGTGCCCATCCACCATGTTCCTTTCCACCAAAATGCTTCTCCTCTTGGCAGACCCTTAGCTCACTGTGTTTGCAGTGGACACTGGTGTTCGTTAACGTTCTCTGCTCCTATTTTCCTGTGGCCACTAGAACCTATTGTGGGATGTTTTCCTAGAGACTGAATAGACTGGCTCTGATCACGAGATTTGTTTAGCAACTCTGTCTGTGTTGAAGCGACTTCTTGAAATGGGAGTGGGTTAGGGTTAGGGTTTGTGGAATTTTGAGGGAGGAAAAAAGGCACAGAGATGGGACGTTAAAGGAGCTGCTAAGTGTGGGGACATTAAAGTTCTGGATTCTCTGATAGGAAGGAAGAAGGAGAGTAATGCCCTAGGTCATTGCAGCCACACTCAAGGAAAGCAGGGCATCAGCAGGATGGGGTGAGGACTCAGATGCTTGTCACAAGCACTGGTGAGATGTACCATGAACCTCTTCTGAAAACACTATGAGCCATGTGTGAAACGGACTCTAAACAAATCACATTCTGTTCATGGCACAGACTAAGTTCTACATGCGTCCTAATAAGTACCAAACTTTGTGTATCCACTGCCAAGCCTGGAGACAAACCCTTGAAACAGCCAAGTGTTAAATAATAGCCTCAATGGAGAGCACTCAGAACGTGAAGACAATTAGACCACACACGCCCAGTGGTATGTGTGAGGCCAACTTCAGGGCCTAGCCACTCCCCTGTGTGCTACAAACACCTTTTTTCAGGGATGAATGTTTGGGGGACTGAGTGCACCATGGGAAATCAGTAACAGGGGATGAGGGTGCTTAGGGAAATAGTTAGATCTGGTTCAGCACAGAGGCATCATGATAGCATGCTTGGTGTGTTACTAATGGAGAACAAGTGGACAAGTCAGGCATGTAGCCTTGATGGAGCTCTTGCTTGAGATTCTGAATCTCCTGCCAGACCTCAAGGATTTCCAAAATTCACCTTTGCCACCCCTCCACACTCCACCGGAGAGGCACCCCAGGAAGAGAAGGCTCCAAGGACAGGCATTGCCCCAAGATGGGCTGTTTAGTAGACTGTGACTTCTGCCAGGGTCCCTCAAGCTCCTCCGTGTTTATCTGATGGTTATCATGATGATGTTTATCTGACAGCTCCGTTTCCTGTGCAGCCAGGGGCTCTGGTTGCTTTTTTAGTCCAGGAGAACTAGAACTTTTCATCAGAGCTGGCGTTCTCATCCGCCCATCTCTCAATCTTCCTCCTCGTCATTGCATTTTCTGTTGTCTTTGCCGCGAGCCCTGGCCTGGACCTCTGAGGTCAGTCTGTCAGAGCCACCCTGGCTTAAAGCTTGCACTCAGTCTTCCACTATAGCAGGCAGCTGGGAGAGGGAGGGAGCACTCGTGGTCTCTAGAGCATTACATGGCAGAGGGAAGCAAAGTGTCTGGCTTAAAATCTGAGATTTGTAATTAGGAATCTCAGATCTCCCAAGTGCTCTGGGTCCTCCAGACACTGAGCCATTTACATGAAACAGGAGGCTGGTGGCTGTTTTCAAATCTAATTAAAAACAAATCTGTTTTGAGAGTACTCAATATCATCCAATTAAAATGGGGAAAGTAGTTCAGGGCAGCGTCATCCTGAAGGAAAGCCCTTGGCCAGGACTCAGTCTCCCTTGTCACCTCCCCCTGGACAGTGAGTGCTGTCGTCGGTCAAACACTGACCACAAAGGTGGTGATGCAAAGCCTGGAACCCCAGCAGACTCTGAGGCTGAGTCAATGACAGATGTGGTCCAGGGGGTGGACTTGGAGATTCTGGACTCTAGTGCTCAGGTTGGGGCTCATCATAGCTGAAACAGCGTCCTTAAAAGTGGCGTGAACTCCCCAGTTGTTCTGAGCTCCGAGTCATGAGGTCCCATCCGAGCACAGCCATTCACACCAGCGATGTCACTTAGGACTGACTCCTTTTACTTCTCTGAACCTGGACTTCCTAAATGAAGAGTTTGGACTCTCCGCTTCAACATTCTTAACCTTTCCATATTTTTTGGAATTTCTTCTCTGGCCATTCATCTGACATCATAACTTGATATGCAGGATTGGTCATCATTCATGGTTTCAGTACGGACTTCGCAGCCAGCCTCCAACTTTATGAACGAACACGTAACAAGGACAGTTATTTTTTTTAAAATACTTATTTATTTATTATGTATACAGTATACAATATTATGTCTGTGTGTATGTCTGCAGACCAGAAGAGGGCAGCAGACCTCATTACAGATGGTTGTGAGCCACCATGTGGTTGCCGGGAATTGAACTCATGACCTTTGGAAGAGCAGGCAATGCTCTTAACCATCTCTCCAGCCCCACAAGGACAGTTATTATCTAACAATTTTGACATCTGACTTTGGCATACCTCTGTTTAAAACCTTTTTTATGTATTGATATATATTGTATTGATATATATATTGTATAAGTTTACCATATTGCAGTGTACATTTCTACCTCTGATTAAGATACTTATATATTGTTTATGTATTGATATATATTTACCATATTGCATTGTATATTTGTACATTGTTTTTATTTGGAGGTCATATTGTCCTCATTCATTGCACAGT
Source organism: Microtus pennsylvanicus (assembly GCF_037038515.1). Taxonomy (NCBI): domain Eukaryota; kingdom Metazoa; phylum Chordata; class Mammalia; order Rodentia; family Cricetidae; genus Microtus; species Microtus pennsylvanicus. The sequence continues at coordinate 65,139,972 of NC_134580.1, read as the reverse complement.
TGTTCATTGTCTTAGTCTTTAAGTTAAATAGGTATTGAGAATTATATAGATCAATAGTCGTCTAAGTTTGTCAATTATAGTTAGACTAATCAGGTTCTTTAGATACATAGAGATTATATTCAGTATAGATAGTTAATCTTCAACCTCTTCAAAGAGCTGTAAAAAATGGCCTTTAATCTAACTCAGAGTTTCGTGGTCGTGAGACACAGTTGCTCCTGGCAACACTGATCTATTCCCGAGAGAATGTTGAGCACCAAAGACACTCCACCTGGAGCCTTTCTTCTTGGCAGAACTGGCCTTTGGGCAAAGAAATGCCCATGCCTCAACCACTGACAGAGATACAGAGTATCCGTACATGGGTAAAACAGGGCTGTCATATCCTGCCAAGACAGGGTAAGATAGTTTTGAAAAGTTTCTTGCCTTTGAAAATGGTCTGTCAGTTATGTTAGGCCATAGCCAAAGTTGGTTGCTTCAACGCTACAAACGTGACCTTGGGTGATTGCCCAGGTAGCTAGCTGTCTCTGTGATTTGTTGCATAACATTATTTCCCTTCTCAGATCTTCAATGGGGTTGATGACTTGGCCAAGTTATTTATTATACAAGACTTAAGCTAGTTAGAATAGGATATTTGTACTTACTGTATATAATTTCGTAGTAGGTTTAGAACTCTCTTACTTAAACAAAAGGGGGAGATGTTGCGGAAGATCCTTCCGCTCCTTCAGCCAATAGCTGCTGAGATACCAGCCCATTGGGGCGTGGTCTCTCTTTCTTTAAAAAAGCAGCAACTGCCCTCACTTGCGCTCTGGCTTCCTGGCTTCCAGCGAGTAGGCTCCCTTCCTGATTGCGCAAAGGGCTGTTGTCCGGGACAGTGATCTGTAAGTTTTTCCCCTCTAAATAAATAACCTCTCTATTGGTCATAATTCCAAACTGGTGTGGGATTGTTTGTGACATACGCCTTCACCGGATGAAGTTGCATCTGTGCCTGGTCCACTTACCCTGTTCCCCAGTTTGTGGCATGACCAGCAGTGGAGTGTGTAGGAGGCCTCAATAACCTCACTTGGTTTTGACACTTGATTGTGTCTTTGGTGTCTAATGTTCCTGGTTCCTCTCTGTTGTGTTGCCAGAGCACAAACCCTGAAGGCAGGGCTATGGCAATGCTCACATTGGCATCTACACTTCTAACTTAGGGCCTGGCCCTTGCCTGGTAAGTGACTGAAGAAAGAAGGATAATTCCTGGCTTGCCTCAGCAAGCAGCACCCACCAGCTGTCTCCATGGGGGCTGTGGGAACCCTGGAGTCCACCCTAATCGCCTCACAGCATCTGAAGGAGGGTCTTCACTTTCTCCCCTCAGGGATCAACTACTGTGCACTAAACAAGCCAGGCTGTGAACACGAGTGTGTCAACACAGAGGAAGGCCACTACTGCCGCTGCCGTCAGGGCTATACCCTGGACTCCAATGGCAAGACCTGCAGCCGTGAGTGTGCCCGGGGTGGGTGCTGATGGGGTGGGGTCCATGCGCAGTCCTTTGGGCTCTTAGCAGCCATACCCTTCTATAGCTTCAGGGTTTCCTGCATTTTATAACCCATCCAGTGTTAGTACTACCCGCGTCAAAGGTTGAGCTGTAATAATGAAGAGAATCCATATGAGGGACAGGGAGATTGTTTTTCTTTCAGCTTAGCACTTGCACCTGAATCTACTCATATTTTAACCACTGTCTGAGTCCTGCACCCCATAGTCAGCACCCCACCCCTCAGACCGTGGGCCTGGCGGGATTTCAGGTCCCACCGGCACTGGCTGGGCTGCCGTTGTGGCCGCCAAATGTAGGTTTTAGCTAAGTCTCTATTCTGTTTACCAATAAAGAAGTCAGATGTTAGGGTGAAAACTTGATAGCTCAGAGAAGCTGAGACGTAACTCACCGACATTCCCAAGCCAAAAAAAAACAAAAACCTATAAACAAACAAACAAAAAACCACAAATCTCACAAATCTCTAAGTCCTTCCCTACGCCTTCGCTCTCTCTATGGCTAATTCTTGTCCACTCCACCCCCCATCCAAGCTTAATTTTATTAACACAGTCTCAGAGTTTCACGTGTGATCAAATATCTTGCAACACCTTGCGAAGTCTAGAAGAGCCCAGAAGAGATGGGGGTCTTCCTCTGTTCAAACTTTCAGAACTCTTAAACAAGCTATTTCCATCCAGAAGCTCCCAGGGAGATAAAATCCACGCCGTTCTCAGGCGTGATGACACAGCGTTCTGAGCACTCACATGGCAGGCACAGTTGCGAGCACCTCCAACATCCTAGCTCTCACGCGCCTCCCTAAAATTTAAATGGCAGAATCAGGATGTGAGCGTGGGTTGGTGGCTCCTGAGATGCTGTAAGTGTTTTTGGGGTGTGTCTACCGATGGATTGTTCCAGAAGCTGCTGGTCCTTCAGCCACACAAGAATGAAAAGGCTTACCTCAGTGGGCCATCATGAAGTCTTCAGTGTCTGTCCAGGTGGTGGAGGGTGCCCTTTCTCCGTTCAGTAAATCTGGGAGGCAGCCCAGGGGCTCTCTATGGGAGCGTCCACCCCAGCTATGTATTTCCAGGTCCCTGTCCAAGGACCAGCTGTGTGGGGTTTGGGTGCCAGAAGGGGCCACACAAGCAGCAAGGCTTTTGTTTACTGTCTGAATCTGGATGTCCTGATCAAGAGAATTTTTAAAAAATCACTTTTTTTCTTTTTCAAATAAAAATAAATTACACAATGATTCTTTCTGAGCACTACTTAGTAATAATAACAACCATTCGTTAAACAGTTGCTGTATGCCAGCCGCTGTTTGGAGGGCTTCAACTGTATCTAGTTTGCTTCTCTGTTGCTCTGATAAATGCCGTGACCAAGAACAACCTGTGGAGGAAAGGGTTTATTTCCACTTACACCCCCATGTCACAGTTAATGACTGAGGGAAGTCAAGGCAAGAGCTGAGGCGGAGGCCACAGAAGAATGCTGTGTGCTGGCTTGCATCCAGTTCATATTCAGCTCATGATCCTACACCACTCAGGACCACCTTCCCTGGGTGGACATTATTCGCAGTGGATTGTGATCAATCAACAATCAAGAACATACCACACATGCCCACGGGCCAATTTGGTGGAGGCAATTCCTCAAATGAGGGTTCCTCTCCCCCAGTGACTCTAGGTTTGTGTCAAGTCCATTGGAGCTGGCTATGACATGGAGCAAGGCTGATTTCCCAGCAAGTCCAGTTGTATGAGGTAGAGTGGACCCTTCCCTGTGGTGGCTGTGGCCTCCAGGAAGGCTTTGGCTGACAGTCAGGCATTGGCACCTCAGTCCCTTTATGTTCTCCTGTGTTTGTGACTAATGCAGGGGTGGACCACTGTGCACAGCAAGACCACGGCTGTGAGCAGCTATGTCTGAACACGGAGGAATCCTTTGTCTGCCAGTGCTCGGAAGGCTTCCTCATCAATGATGACCTCAAGACCTGCTCCAGTGAGTCCCCTTCCACCTCTCCACTAGGGAAGGGTTTGTCACAAGAGGGAAGTGTACGGACAATGCCAAGATCAGCATGATCTCCTCTGCCCTCCATGGAGACTATGGGGAATTCTGCAGGGGACCAGTGCTTTTAATAGCCATAAGTGTGAACTGTTACTTAATTTCCATCGCAGCTCAGAGGCCTTGCGGACGGAGGCCCCAGGGATCTCACGTGGCTTTGGTTTTACAGGGGCGGATTACTGCTTGCTGAGTGACCACGGTTGCGAATATTCCTGCGTCAACACAGACAAGTCCTTTGCCTGTCAATGTCCTGAGGGTCACGTGCTCCGCAGCGACGGGAAGACCTGTGCAAGTAAGTGTGATCGATCACATGTGAGATCCTGGGACAGACAGGACTCAGCACAGGCTCTTGTAGGAGCCAGTGGACGGCGACCATTCATACCTGAGTGTCCGCTCAGGCTTGACTGGGACCCTGGTTATATGTGTGCCTGCATCTCAAAGCCAGACTTTCTTTCCCATGCTCCCGGAAATGGCTTATGCGGTCTCCACACCCTGCCTCACCACCATTATGAAACAGGCCCTCACTCTTGGCATGTGGCTGTGGTATGAGTTGTGATTTGGCCATACTTAGATTTATGTTCGAATTTGGTTGCCATTATGACACATCTGAGACATGAAAGTTTTCCAAGGCAATTATGTCGACAGGAAGGATTAATGCCTTTCTCGGGGACGTGGACTGGTCATAGAGAATGGATTCTTGTAAAGTGGGATCCGTCCCTCGGTCTCCACCTCTTTTGTTCATAATTCCTCATCTTTGGGCTGTTCCCACCGCAAGATGAAGCAGAATAAAGCCCCAACATCTTAAACTTCTGCTCTTCTTTGTCATTCTATCCATGTATTGTGAACAGGACCACAGAGAACACACACTCTCAGATACACTCCACCCCCAGCCAGTCACGCCCGTGACCAACAATACAGAAACTTGACAATTGCCAGCTGGCTGCATGCCAGGCCAGGCTGAGCACTGTGCGAAGCACATGCCGTCACACTCCAGCAACAGATGGGCAGATGGACAGATGGAATAACTGCAGCTCAGACTCAGGAAAGAGTCTGAGATGGCCCTCTACTAAGTAGGGGCTCTCTCTGTGTGAGACCCCAGTTACTTCTGAACGGGAGATGTCTGAGAAATCCTTGTCTTCTCTCTCACCTCTCAGCACAAGGCCAGGTCAGCAGTGACAATGTCTAGGTAAATGTCTCCTTGTAGCTGGCTCTAACGCCCATCTCCATTAAAAAAAAAAAAACCACAACCAAAACTCCAGGCTCCGTCGTCTCTCCCACTCAAGAAAGCCATTGTGCTTTCTGCCCTGCGTTCCCATTTCCAGCTGGACCGAGATCAAAGACTAAGAACCGTTTGAGAGAAAGTGTCAAATTGGAAGCAAAGACCATACTTTGCTTTCGCTGGCTACTGCCTTTCTGGTTATAGGACCAAGTTCCTTGGCCAGCGATACAGCTGTAGGTCCGGCACTCATGCTGGGTCCACCTTTTTGTATTTTCATCTGCTCACATGGGCGGATGAGCTGTCTGCACAGATGTGCAGCAATGGCTGGTGCTTCTTGTGAGAAAATATTTTCCCAGTTTGGGATGGATTCTTGGATCTTGGCAAGACCGTGTTCCAGCTTGCTTGTGGATCCCTGCCCAGCGGCTCACACGGTGCCGCTGCAGCCAACTCTAATAGGGCCTGGGCGCTGGGGGTGTGGAAAAGGGTAAGTTAAATACCATCTATACTTGCCTGCCTGCCAGAGTCAGATGGGAGGGGATTGTGGATGTAATTCCCCATTGTCTTAGATTCCTCATGCCCCGTCTTTGTTCTCTTCAGTCTGACAATCAAGAGCTGAGAGGGAGATAATTGTAGGACTTCTAAAATCCTCTCACAGAATCTGAAACCCTTGCCGACCCTCCGTTCATTCTCCGGCCCCTCTCCTAATCAGAGTTTTGCCTTCACCATCTTTAAACGCCGCCTGCTTTCTCATTTAAAGAGTCAAGTTTGTGACTAAAGGCGTAGTGTCATTGTCTGTATGAGTGAAAGTCCAGCAACTGGAAGGGAACTTTGTGTCTGGTTGGGTGGTTATGAGGTACTCAGATGGGCTGGAACTTAACTCGGATGGACACAGGACAGACATGCATATCCCGCCAGAGCTGTTCCCCTCACTGAAGACTTTCTGTCTGCTCTCCAGTGATTCAGTACAGCTGCTCCATCCCGTAATCATGGCCTAGGTTTCCAGTGTGGTCATAACTAAGAGCAGTTGGGATGAGTGTTCCCCTGCCCCGTGCCAGATGACACACAGCCAGATAACATGACTGCACCTTTTCAGTTAAAGCCTGGTGGACAAGGGATGGGGGCCAGCTGGGGTCTGCTAGGCCTTCACCAATAGATGAGGGTTTCCTTGACAACAGGTGATCTGAAGAGCCCTTCACTCGTTCTCGGAGTTGCCTGAAGTGTAGAGAGCCAAAGTCCAAGTTTCTGGGCCCCAGGGACCAAGTAGACACTAGAGTGAAGTCATCTGTCTTGGTCCTCTGTTCCAGCTGTAGTGGGTACTGGAGTGAGGCCGTCCTCTCCTGGTCCTCTGTTCCGGCTGTAGTGGGTACTGGAGTGAGGCCATCCTCTCCTGGTCCTCTGTTCCGGCTGTAGTGGGTACTGGAGTGAGGCCGTCCTCTCCTGGTCCTCTGTTCCGGCTGTAGTGGGTACTGGAGTGAGGCCGTCCTCTCCTGGTCCTCTGTTCCGGCTGTAGTGGGTACTGGAGTGAGGCCGTCCTCTCCTGGTCCTCTGTTCCGAATGTAGTGGGTACTGGAGTGAAGATGTCCTCTCCTCTCAGTCCTCTGATGCCGGTTCTAGCTGTATAGATTGGGAGTGGGCTGGGGGAGGGAGGAGGTGTCCTCTTCCAGCTGCAGCTTAGGGCTCTCTTTTCCTCACTAGAAGTTTCTTTTAAAAGCAGCTCATGCAAGATCAACACAGTGCCAGACAAGACTCCATAGGCCCACTGTGCAGGAAGTGCACAGTCTGCTGTCTACACGTCCTTCGGAGGCAGAGGTCAGGTGTCATCTGGAGTCAGGGTTCCCAGGGCCCGGCCTTGCAGAGTGATGGGGTGGTGGATGGAATGGGTAAGAAATGAACAGACTAGCTCACTCTCCTTTGTCTCTGACTCCTGATGCAGGCTCCAGCTCAGGCTCGGTCACCTTAAGGGCTCCCTACTACCTCCCAGAAAAGATTCCAACAACAATCCTTGATTCTGAAAGCCTTTTTTTCTACCTGTGAGGGCCTTTCCTGGGATGTCCTCATAGCTCCCTGGGTGTCAGCTAAAACAGACACTGAGCAAACACTATCTATCCTCTCTCCCTTGAGGACAGCCTCCCTGCACACAGAAACCCAGCCTGTCACCAGAAGCAGCCTTACGGAAACTTCCGACTCTCTGACCAACGGGTGCCGAGTTCTTCCTCCCACCCCCTGGACACCTGTGCCCAGGTGTGAAAGGGAACAGGTAGAATATAGAGTATGGAGCTGGGCTCCAAAGCCTTCCTGTGTGTCTGATCGCTCACCTTCAACCTGGGAACAGTTATTTCTGTCTTTCAGAGCCCCTGTGTGGCACAGGAACCTATATTCATAGACATGTTTTGAGAATGTGTAGTGGGCCTTAGACTCCATGTCAGTTCTCACTCCTCAGCTTCAGATTCTTTACCAAGAGGTCCAAAGGGAGCTCCGTGTAATTGCTGCCTGGAGACCCATCTCCTTGCAGGGCTCAGAGACTCCCTACTGTGGAAGCTGGCAAGCTCAGTGGTCTATCCATCGCCCTAGGATAAGCCTAGGAGGACACTGTTTGGATAGAAGCCATACTCTTAAACCTCAGGGATCCAGTTGGCCACACTTCCAGACTAGGTACCACAGGCTGATCTAAAAAGGCCCCTTCAGCCCCAAAGTCCTAACTCTCCAGCCTGCCTCCAGTGTTTAAGTCTGCTTAGATACAGACTCTGTATTGTTTCCTAACCACAGAAATGTCTTTCTCATAGTCCTGGAAGCTAGAAGTCTGATGTCAGCATGGAAATGCTCTGGGGAGGGCTTGCCCCCACCGCCGACTGTGTCCTCTCATGGAGGGAGAGAGATGAAGACAGGGAACGAATGACTGAGCTCTTTGGTATCTTTTTAAATAAATAAAAACACTAGCCTGGGGCTGGCAAGATAACTCAGTATAGTGCCTGCCATGCGAGCCTGGTGAGCTGCTTGATCCCTAGAATGCACAGAGATAGAGGGGGGAAACTGACTCCAGAGGGAGAACCAGACCTGGGGTTGCTATCTGTCTTTGCTGCTGAAGTCTGAGTACCCTGGACATATCACCCCATAATTCCCGCAACCGCCATACCACATGCAAGACTCACCTGGTATATAACTTAGATGTGGGAAACGCAGTTCCAGGACCCCAAAACCTGAGCTATACTGTGAAACTTCGAGCCATCCTGGCTGCAGATGGCAGACCCCATTCACAAGGCTTTAGTTAAATGTGTGACCTGCCTCCCCCCAATGTGAACAGAAAATAGAAAGACATTTCTTTTCTTCTTAAACTTCTTTTTTTAAAGATTTATTTACTTGGGGGCTGGAGAAGTAGCTCAGTGGTTAAGAGCATTGCCTGCTCTTCCAAAGGTCCTGAGTTCAATTCCCGGCAACCACATGGTGGCTCACAACCATCTGTAATGAGGTCTGGTGCCCTCTTCTGGCCTGCAGTCATACATACAGACAGAATATTGTATACATAATAAATAAATTAATTAATTAATTTAAAAAAGATTTATTTACTTATTTTATTTATATGATGCTCTATCTGCATATACAATTTTATGCCAGAAGAGGGCATCAGATCCCACTAGATGGTTGTGAGACACCATGTGGGTGCTGGGAATTGAACTCTGGACCTCTGGAAGAGCAGCCACTGAGCCATCTCTCCATCCCCAAGAATGTGTGACTCAGTTTCCATCTGGAGTCATTTCTGGCTTGAAGAACTCATTTGAACTTCAAGCTTGCCTGCTCTGCTTTTTCTTGTGACCTGAGGGCTGGGAGAGACTTCTGAGTTAGCCCGTGAGAAAAGAACACTCTGTCTAGTAGACTGGATGCTGCTGACGACAAACCTCAGGAACCCCAAGATAGAAACTAAGGCTGCTCCTAAGCAGCAAGCGCATGCTAGTTAGGAGGCTGCTCACTCAAGGACAGGGATGGTCTTGTGATTAGACACAGACCGCCTGTGCTGTGCTTCATTCTGCTTTTATACATAAGCAAGTTCTGAAATAAACTCTGGGCCATTTGGCTGTTTCGGCATGACCAGAGAGACCTCCCGATTCTGTCCTGTCTTCTGTTTCTTTCATCCAGCTTTCCTTTGGTCTTGAGGATCCCCTATCCAGGAACCCCAGCTGACTTTGCAGGAGTGGGCTCCTACACAAGAAGGCATTTATTTGAGTGGGGGATGCTTTGTTCTGAGACGTCTAAGCCTTCCACCCCATTCTACGTCAGCACTGATTAGTAACTGAGTCTGACTCATCCCCTTCCCTGGGCTGGAGTCTCAATGCTCGCTTAAGAACTTAATCTTCCCACAGGACAGGGAACCCTGATTGCTTTTCGGGCTGGGGGGAGACTTAATTGGGGGAGGGGGAGGGAAATGGGAGGCGGTGGCGGGGAAGAGACAGAAATCTTTAATAAATAAATAAATAAATAAAAAATAAAAAATATATATATACTTAATATAAAAAAAAAACAACTTAATCTTGGGGCTGGAGAGATGGCTCAGAGGTTAAGAGTGTTGCCTGCTCTTCCAAAGGTCCTGAGTTCAATTCCCAGCAACCACATGGTGGCTCACAACCATCTGTAATGGGGTCTGGTGCCCTCCTCTGGCCTGCAGGCATACACACAGACAGAATGTTGTATACATAATAAATAAATATTAAAAAGAACTTAATCTTTCACATCTTTGCATATAGTTTGTCAGGTGCTGGTAGCTCCTGGGATTGAACTAATTCAATGTTGGCCCCATCAGTGGTTAACTTTTCTCTGGAAGAGATATTTAAGATGTGTCACCCAATCTGGGTGGAGACCACCGGCAGAACCGCCATGAGAGCATGGAGTTCAGGGAAAGATGTTTAATCCCATGCTAGAGACTCTGTCAGGGGAGACAGCCACAGGTGCAACACAAGAGCTTCCCAGACGTGGTCCACAGCCTGTGCAGGTCCACCATCCGGAGAGTCCATGGGGAGGTCAGAACACTGAGTGCCAGAGCAGCCGCAGGAGCAGGTGGGACTGTCACCTGTGGCACAGAGAGGTGACAAACTTTGTGGAGTCTACCTTGAGCAAATCGTTCCTTTGTCTTCCAAGAATCTAGCCAGACTGATTAGCCCCATGGAGCTGGGATGACCAGGAAACACAGCGGAGATAGATCTGTGACCTATCTGGGTCAGTACAGCCAAGACAAGTCACATCTGCAGGTTAGGGAGCCTTGAGAGCATCACTTCTGCTTGCTGGCCATCAGTGCCCTCCCCTCTAAGGTAGAGTTAGACCAGCGTTTTTCCAGTGTCCTTTCCAGTCTCCAAATATAGATAGTAGTGGGCACAGGTCATCAGTCTGCAAATGCTTGCTAACCAAGCACAGTCAAGGTGCACGCAACTTCCCCAGGCTGGTGGTTACTCTAGTGCAGAGTCAGAGATGGTGGTGGTGGCTGCTTTCCTTTCTTCAGGAGGCTCTGAAGCACATTCCCACCGTGGAGTGTCATCAGCTCTGGGAAAAGCCGAGGCCAAGTTGGTTTCCAAAGTGGAAGCACCAGAGCCTGTGGGCAGGAAGTGAGTTCTGTACACATTGACCATCCACACATGCTTGCTAAGCCAGCTGTGCAGACTCCAAAGTCCGCATCTCAGGTCTGATGTCGAAGTACCCTTCAGATCTCCAGCTCCTGTCAGCTTGGTTGACTCTAACGTACTTTGCTTTCTTGGGCTGGGTCTGCTCCCTGTTGGCAGCTTTCCTCAGCAGTGACCCACTTCCCCCAACAAGGCCTCACCTCCTAATCCTTTTAAATAGTGCCACTCCTTGCTAACTAAGTGTTCAAATCTATGAGCCTATGGGGGCCATTCTTATTCAAACCACCACAATTACCTCTGGAAGGTCCTCGTTCTTTTCATAGCTGTGTACTGTTCCGTTGCGTTTGGCCTGTCCCATTTCTAGACACCCTTACAAACAGTGCATTCTGTAGCATTGTGGACACTGCCCAGCACCCTCTGAAGGCAGGTTTGTCCTTTAGTACAGCTGACTTCGGTCTTGGAGCAGTCACCTGCAGAAGCCTCCTAGGACTGACTGGGAAGATGCCCCGGGGAGGAGCAGAAGAAAAGATGAGCTTGAAAGCTCCATTACCTTAAAGCCCGTGATAACAGTTCCAGGAGAACTGAGGAGCTGGGCCAGGAGCTGCTGGCACGGCATATAGCCAAGGCTGAGGGACGTGACCCTGTGGGCACGGGTGCCTTCAGATAAAGAACAGTGCCACCTGACAGGCACAGGCTTGGGACACTGGGGCTCAGTAGGCTATATCTCCATTGAGGAAGCCCCTGTAATCTTCACGAGACGAGCTTGAGCTGTAGCTGGTGGGGCAGGGCTGGGCTGGGGAGTCCCAGAGAGAAGAATGTGCTCAGAGGGTTTGCTCTGCATTGGGGTTGGCAAAAGTGTCCTGAGAGACCTTCTGCTGTTTTATTACCTTGGAAATTGGAGTATTCTTATAAATTCATGGTGAAGGAGGGGAAACGTTGCCCTCTGTGCCAGCCAGCTGTTGGTGCTCTGGATCACTTAGTGGTACTTTTAACTATGTGACGAACTAGTCCAGCCACAGGGGAATGTTCTGCATGAGTAATGAGTCCAGAATGTGCCTAGAGGAGAAAGTCACGCTTAGAGCAAACCGGAGTGCCCAACTCTGCTTAGAGTCTCCTCTGCAGTTAAAATTCCAGCTAACATCATTTCCCCATCGTTCAAAGCTTCGGGCAGTGTTCCTGCCCAAAGACATGCAAGGCTCCCCCCATGTCTGAAAGCTTAGCAGATGGCAATGCTGTGTGTCGTTGGGGAAAGTCACGGGCTTCATTACCGAAAAATAACATCTTTCATCTGGTTCTTCCACTGACTAGCAAGTGGTCTTGGCAAGCTGTAATCAGTTTTCCTCAAGCATAGTTTCTCCTGCCAGCTGATGAGGATAACACTGAACTAGCCTGCAGGGTAGTTCTGAGGACTCCCCCTTCTCTGAGAAAGCTGTAATAATGCTTAACAACAAAAAAATGGTGTGGGTGGATTCTTCCCGAGCATCACTGCTGCCATCACCACTACCACTTTGGAGCATGCACTCCATTGAAATCCTGTTCATTTTCTAAAGGGCTGGGTTAACTTTCAGTTAATGTATGGCTGTCATCAAATGTCACTGCCCTGGTCCTCTGTTTCAAGCTTTGAACTGTCAGCCTTGTTTCCACAGGGGCACAAACCTAGTTCCCAGAAGTCACCCAGCTGTATAAACAGCAATGATGTCCTTCAGTAGCTCAGTCCAGTGACCTCTGGTCATCTTTGACTCTTCCGTCCTGGCCATGGGTCATCCTTGGCTCTCCAGTCCTGGCCATGTGATGGTGGGCTCTTCATTTCATTGTTGAAAAGAACAGGAGTTGACACAAAGTTACCCTTTTAGATGAACTTCATCAGGAGAGATCACGGGCAGCTGTGATCAGGCCAGGACATGGGAGGGTGGAGAAGCTGACGAGAGAGCCCATCCACTCTGAAGAACAAAGGGCATTCTTAGAGGACACTGGAAATGGCCTGCCTCCATACCATGTGATCTGCCTGGGCCTGGCACCGACAAGAGTAGTTAGCATTCCAGGGTTGCCTGTGGTCTAGGAATCAGGGTGGCCCGGCTTTCTCACAGCTGTAAGAGGGAAGGAGAAAGCTACCAGGGAGTCAGGCTTCAGGGAGGGGTGGTCTGTTTCTGGAAGGGGGAGAAAGGCAGCTAGAAGATCTGTGATCTAACATCTGTTCACCAGCAAATCTCATAGGCTCTACCTTCAAAACATAGCCAGTCTGACCACGTCATCGCCAGTGTTCTGGGCCAGCAGGACCATGACAGTAGGCTGAATCCGTCCCCTGTATTCCTTCTCTACCCTTACACCATTCTGTACTTCAAAACACAGCCAGACTTGGGGATCCTACTGCTCGAAGCATCCCGTGCCTGCCCTTCTCCCTCAGACATGCCTGCTTGTATGCCCCTATGCTGCCTACTCCTACCATGTTGGGTTCCTTGCCTCTCCTGCAACGTGGTGAGCATGCCCTTGCATCTGCAGTGTGCAGCCATTCTTTCTTGCCCACGCACTCGCCTCCTCTCCATCTCCAAGGCTCTGCCCTTATGTGATACTGTGTAGGATGTCAAACCCTGACCCAGCAGCCACTATCTGTCCCCACTGAGAAGGCTTGCTTGTCTGTTGTCTTCCACACCCTCCACACCCTCATGTACTCCTGACACCCACTGCCAAATGCAAAGTCCCACGGAAGCAAAGCCATTTTTTTTAACTGGTTATTCTGTCCTTAGTGGCTAGAACAATGCCTGGCCCACAATAAGAACTCACAAATTTGCTGACTATCTAGGTGTGCTGAAGCTTAGCCCTTAGGCTGTAGCAAAAGATCTTGAGTTCAAGGCCAGTTTGAGATAGGGACGTCCTGTCTCAAAAAAAAAAAAAAAAAAAAACAGCAAAGAACTCTGCTGCTTTTGAATAAATGAAGGACTCGGCTACGTGTTCTGCACGCATTTGTAGATCCACAGAAAAGTTGGCATCAGATGTCTTCTCTCATAGTCATAGATGTTTACATCTCCTTTTGGAAACTGTTCTCTGTTCCCTTTTTCCTGTGGAATGGGATGTTTGTGCTTTGTATATATTAAGGCAGAGGAAGGCAGATCTCAATCAGTTCAAAGTCAGCCTGGTCTACAGAGTGAGTTCCAGGACAGCCAGGACTGTGTTTCATAGAGAAATCCTGTCTTGGAAAACCAAAAAGGTAAATAAATAAATAAATAAATAAATAGTAATAATAATTTTTGCTCATAGATACTTTCTATCCTGAAATGAACTGTGTGGGAAGAGATGCTGTTTTAACTTAAGACATTCACAGTGTCTTTTATGAATGACTAGGTCACTAATCTATGAATAATTTTCTTCTGTTTTTGTAATTATAATCAGAACTGGACTTGTGTGCTTTGGGAAACCACGGCTGTGAACATTCATGTGTAAGCAGTGAAGACTCATTCACGTGTCAGTGTTTCGAGGGATACATCCTCCGTGATGATGGAAAAACTTGCAGAAGTAAGTTTGCTAGCGCTAGCTCATATGACCATGCCTGAGATCCACCATGTCAGCTTGGGTGTAAGACAATTATTCTCAGCTGTCGATACCACACAATCAAAGGTCATGTGGTGTCCTGGTGGGATCCTGGGGCAGAAGAGGGTTGCTGTGCAAAACAAAGTAGCTGTATATAAAGGTACGCTTGGTAAATAATAACCCTTCAAGCCAGGTGTGGTTTTTTGGGGGTTGTTTTTTTTGTTTGTTTGTTTGTTTTTTTGTTTTTCGATACAGGGTTTCTCTGTGGTTTTGGAGCCTGTCCTGGAACTAGCTGTTGTAGACCAGGCTGGTCTCAAACTCACAGAGATCCGCCTGCCTCTGCCTCCCGAGTGCTGGGATTAAAGGCGTGCGCCACCACCGCCCAGCCAGGTGTGGTGTTATATGCTTTGATTGCCAGTACTTGGAAGGCAGAGAGATGTAGGTGACATTTGCGGATTCAAGCCCAGTCTGGTCTACATAGTGAGACCCTCTCTCAATAACAACAATATACTACAATAGGCCAGCTGGTATACCCCTATAAGCCTGGCTACTTAGAAGGCTAAAGCAGGAACGTGGCAAATCCACAGACTTCCTGGGCTGTAGGCCATACTGGTCTCACTAAATTTAGTGAGACACTGTCTCAAAATAAAAAATAAAATAAAAATGGAAGGATAGAGAGACGGTTTAGTGATGAAGAATACTTGCTGCCCTTCCCGAGGACCTGAATTCAGTTGCTCACACCCACTTCAGGCAGCTTACAGGCTCCTGTGACTCCAGCTCCAGGGACTCTGATGCCCTCTCCTGGCTTCTGCAGGCAACTGCACTCATGTGCACAGACGCATAAATAAACATTATAAATAAAGGCACTGCGGGTGTAGCTTAGTGGTCAAGCACCTGCCGGGCACACACAAGGCTCTGGGTTAAGTCCCCGATACCCTAATAATAGCAGTCAAAGAGGAGTGTGCAAATCTGGACAAACGGTTCTCATCTCTCAGTCCTCTTTCTCTCAGGCTTCTCGAAGCTCTTCCCAAACAGCTGTGAACAGAAGATGAGCACCTGGAATCATTCTTATTTGCAGACAGGAAAGCTAAGATTCCAAGACGTTATGTGATTTTTCCCCCCTAAATCATAGATTACGCCAGGGACAAAGGCAAGAGTAGATTCTAGTGCTGCTGAGCTACACTGGGGCTTTCTCCTACATAACCGTCAGATAGCATCTGCACTTGTTGGCCACGTCTGCAGACAGCTGAGACTGAACTGCACCCCGGCACGGAAGCTAAGAAAGTCAGCCACGAAGCTTCATCCCGTTTCACAATTCCTACTCAGGCGGCACTCGAGTCCAGATGTCGTGATGGACGGACCATCCAGGGGCAATGCACGTAGACTTTATGCTGATGTGGTTGTTCTAATCGCTGCACTCTTCTCAGGGAAAGACGTCTGCCAGGCTGTAGACCACGGCTGTGAGCACCTTTGTGTAAGCAGCGGCGAGTCGTACGTCTGCAAGTGTCTGGAAGGGTTCAGGCTGGCTCAGGACAGGAAGCACTGTAGAAGTAAGTACCTTGGGTGGAGAGTGTGTCTGCCTGTGGGACTCTGGCTGCAACACTTGGCTTCATCCTCACAGCCTCCCTTTGGAGAGTTCTTAACCATCACAAACTCAGACCCCAACTCTGGGTGATCTGCAAGTGTTTCCAGGGGGTCAAGTCAGGAATGTCTCAGCAGTAGTCCTGAGTCGTCAGGCTCTATGCTGTTTTCTCTCAGCTCTTGGCCTTCTGCATGGTGGTTGGATGGACGCACGGGCCTAGTGAAGTGCCTAGCAAATTGGTGGGCAGAACTAGAATCAGTGGTACCAATTGACTATCAGGACCAAAAAGATAATTTCAGTGCTTTTTCTTCTTGGCAGACCATTTATGTAAGATGAAGGTAGGAGGGGGCTGGAGGGGGGCTCTGTGGTTTTTTAGTGTTAGGAGAGACTTCAGAGATGGCTCAGTTGGCAAAGTGCTTGCTGTGGAAGCATGAGGACCTGAGTTCAATCCCCAGGACCTGTGTAAAAGCAAGCGTGGTGGAGCACAACTGCCATCTCAGTGCTGGGAGGGGAGGAGAGAATCCCAGGAGGGGAAGAGGGGAGGGCTCCAGGTGCTTGCAGTCAGTCTAGTTGAATTGGTCAGCTCCAGGATCAGTAAGAGCCCTTGTCTCAAAAAATAAACTGGATAGTGACTGAGGAAGACACTGACCTTTGACCTCCACAATCATGCACACATGTGCAAGTGTGCATTCTCTCTCTCTCTCTCTCTCTCTCTCTCTCACACACACACACACACACACACACACACACACAGAGAGAGAGAGAGAGAGAGAGAGACAGACAGACAGACAGACAGACAGACAGACAGACAGACCCATGTTAGGATTCTCCAGAAAAACAGATTATAGTGTTTATGTGCAAGAGGGCTGTGTATGTACATGTTGTGGCTGAAGAGAGAGAAAAAACCTGACTTTAAGAAATTGACTCACAGGATTGTGAGGGCTAGTGAGGAAGATGTCTGTAAGGGAGGCTGGAATCCAGTAGAACTGATGTTACAGGTGAAGAATGGCTTCCCTTCCTCTGAGAATCTTAGCCTTTTACCCTTGGGCCCTTCAATGGATTGGATGAGACCCACACACACTACAAAGGATAGTCTGCATTACTCAGAATCTACTGATTTAAATGTTAACCTCTTGCATGAGTACTTTTGCAGCAATGTCTAGATCTATGTTTTACAAAACAGCAGGCACCATAGCCCAGCCAAAGCTTACATAGAATTAGCCATTGCACCACCCAAGAGCAGCCCAATGAGGCTGGGATTGGAATACAGGCATAGACTTTCTCCCATTCTAGAAGGCAGTCCTCTTTAAGGGTTGGGGGTTGATAACAGCTACTTGTTTTTGACACTGCTGTGGTGTCCTTTTTTAGTTAAGTAAGTTCACTTGCCTTTGAGGTTGCTTTGTGGGCAGTTTTCTCCTTTGAGACCATGGGACATTCCAGCTCTCGGCAAAGCTGGGCAGGATAACTCATCAGGCATTCTTCTCCAGGGGCGTGGCTTGTGTCTAGTGAGAGGATCTGTGATTGACAGAGTGCTGTGGGTGGGGCCTGACTCCCAGCCTCACTGCACTGTCTGGGTTTCTAGCTGCAGACTGCCCTGATTCTTTCACTGAGACCGTCCACGGTCTGCCTGAGTCGTATTTTCCTATTCAGTCAGCATATGTTTTGGTCAATACATCGAGCAGTTGTGTAAAAGGCACTCAAATTTCTGGCTTTGCAAGCTGAGCCCTCAATTAACTCTCACTATTTCCCACTTCCTAGAGGTATCCATAGTTACAGATCCCAATTTCATGTAAGGTTTCTTCTTATTTATTTGTTTGTTTGTTTTATGTGCATTGGTGATTTGCCATGGGTGTCGGGTCCCAGACAGTTGTGAGCTGCCATGCGGGTGCTGGGAATTGAACTCAGGACCTTTGGAAGAGCAGTCAGTGCTCTTAACTGCTGAGCCATCTCTCCAGCCCAAGGTTTCTTCTTTTAAAGGGTAGATGAAGCCCTGGGGTGTCATACAATCAGGAGGAAGTGTGCCTCAATTGGGCCACTGTCTGGCTGGACAACCTTGCACAACTCAGTCAGACGCATGGCATTCCTTGTGTATACCTAGCCGTGTGTCCGGGGTGTTGTGGGGATTAAAGGGTCATAACTACTTCAAGGAGTTCAAGTTACCTCACCTCTGCGAAGTTCATTAGGTAACCGACATGGGTTACTTGGGATCTCTACTACAAAATCGGAAGCAAAAGCCCATCTAGTCATTCAAAATTAAACGACAAATCCAGGGCCAGGAGGAGCAAGCCTTCTAAGAGGAGCTGCCCTTGCTCTTTGCCTGGCATGGACTGCAATGATGGATGCTGTAAAGTAGATGACTTCCTTCATCTCCCCACGTTTTCCCCAGGGAAGGATGTCTGCAAGTCAACCCACCACGGCTGTGAGCACATATGTGTGAACAACGGAGATTTCTATACGTGCCAATGCTCAGAGGGCTTTGTCCTGGCTGAGGATGGGAAGCACTGCAAGAGTGAGTGACCTGGACCAGCTCTCTGCTCCCATTTGGCTGTGGACCAATTCTTTCCGGAGCATCTTCAGGCAATAGACCCCTTAGCCCTGCTTCTCCCATAAACACAGAAGTGTACACTCAGAGAAGGCAGGGCCACGCTCAGCAGCAGCAGCCAGGACACCTTTGATGTTAGTGAATCACAATGGCTGACTCTGTTCCGTAAGCATCTGCTGGAGAGCACATACATGACACCCCAATACCCATGACATCTGCTGGAGAGCACATACATGACACCCCAATACCCGTGACATCTGCTGGAGAGCACATACATGACACCCCAATACCCATGACATCTGCTGTAGAACCACATACATGACACCCCAATACCCGTGACATCTGCTGGAGAGCACATACATGACACCCCAATACCCGTGACATCTGCTGGAGAGCACATACATGACACCCCAATACCCGTGACATCTGCTGGAGAGCACATACATGACACCCCAATACCCGTGACATCTGCTGGAAAGCACATACATGACACCCCAATACCCGTGACATCTGCTGGAGAGCACATACATGACACCCCAATACCCGTGACATCTGCTGGAGAGCACATACATGACACCCCAATACCCGTGACATCTGCTGGAGAGCACATACATGACACCCCAATACCCGTGACATCTGCTGGAGAGCACATACATGCCACGAGTCTTTCCTGATTTCCCTTCCATGGCTAAAGAATCAATAGATTGACTAATTAGGACAAGCACTTAATGAAATAAAGAAGCCAACCCCAATGCTCACACTCACATGCACACTCCCATTAGCATATTCTGCTGGCTGGGCACAGAAGTATTTTTGCATATGTATGTCTTTACTTGCTTTATTATTGCGCTTCTCTTTGAAAGATTAGACAGCTGCTTTATATATAAAAGAGAATATTATAATAACATACCGTAGATTGTTTGAAATGAGATCATTCATTTAGGATTGTTACAATTCTCTTATGCAGCCCTACAGAAAGAACAAAGTCTCTCGGCATCCAAATTGCCTACATATTTGCATAAAACATTTTCACTTTTTACTGTCAACCATCAAAGGTGCCTGAAAAGCCTTGGTTTGGGTAAAGAATTCAGTAAATCATACATTTTTAAGCCTTAGTAAGTCAGTAGGGTACTTAAATTGTACTACCTAATGGATAGATACCACTCTGTTCTTTTATTCTGCCAGTAATAATGTATTAAGTATTTATTGTGTGCCAAACATTATGGCTACAAAAATAAATGACAAGCTGGGCGGTGGTGGCGCACGCCTTTAATCCCAGCACTTGGGAGGCAGAGGCAGGCGGATCTCTGTGAGTTCGAGACCAGCCTGGTCTACAAGAGCTAGTTCCAGGACAGGCTCCAAAACCACAGAGAAACCCTGTCTCGAAAAATCAAAAAAAAAAAAAACAAACAAAAATAAATGACACATAGTATCTACTGAAGGACAATCTAGACTAGGGGAGAAAGACCATTGTTAAATAATTATCCTCCCACATGCATACAGCTTAGGACACAGTGGACTTAAGGAACACGGTGTCAGATATTTTGTTAGTCATTATCATAATCTTGCTGTGTCCACTGCCTTTCACAAAGCAAATACTCAGAAACTTGATTTTGATTGAAGAAACTAATGTGTTGGGGTTTTTATTCAGAGAATAGCTGACACAAGCTGGGTTACTGTGGAAGCTTCTTGGAAGAAGTAACGGCTAGGAAAAATTAATCATCTCAACTGGCAGTCAAAATACTATATATCAATTATTGTGTTTATTTGCCTCCCGCAACAAAGCAAAAAGGACTGCCTTGGTATAGTCATCTAGTGGGAATCAATTTCTTTCACGTGGGTTGCCTAAGACCATTGGAAAACACAGATATTTACGTTACAGTTCATAACAGTAGTAAAATTACAGTTATGAAATAGCAACAAAAATAACTTTATGGTTGGAGGTCATCACAACACGAGGAACTGTATTAAAGGGTCTTAGCATTAGCAATGTTGAGTACCACTGCTCTAATTCTTTACCATGCTGCATGCAGTCACTGCAAGGCTTGGCTACCAGTGATCACTGTGTGGTTTCCTTTACAATGTGTGGATACCGTGTAGCTTGTGAGATTCCCTACTCCTCTGTCCTGTGTGCTTGCTGAAGAACAGAGACAGATCTCCGAACTCAGCCATGCCTCCTGCTGAAGCATGCTTCTTTATACTTTTGTATGTAGCTGATCTCTAACATTGTAACCATGCCACCTTTCCTTCTGTCCGTATAGGATGCACTGAAGGCCCAATTGACCTAGTCTTTGTGATTGATGGGTCCAAGAGTCTCGGAGAAGACAATTTTGAGATCGTGAAGCATTTTGTCACTGGGATTATAGATTCCCTGGCAGTTTCCCCCAAAGCGGCTCGGGTGGGGCTGCTGCAGTATTCCACACAGGTCCGCACGGAGTTTACCCTGAGGGACTTCAGCTCAGCCAAGGACATGAAGAAAGCTGTGGTCCACATGAAATACATGGGCAAAGGCTCTATGACTGGACTGGCCCTGAAACACATGTTTGAGAGAAGTTTTACCCAAGTAGAAGGGGCCAGGCCCCTCTCTGCCCGGGTGCCCAGAGTAGCCATTGTGTTCACCGATGGACGGGCTCAGGACGATGTCTCCGAGTGGGCCAGCAAAGCCAAGGCCAATGGTAATACGGGGTGGTGTTGTGGTTTATATTACACAAAGTTCTGGTCTTTTAGATTCATAGCTGGCCTTAGGAGTCTGAGTGAGTACAGAAAGTCAGTGTGGCAACTGCCATTAAAAATTCACCTTGACTAGACTGCCATCTAGAGGCTGTAATGGGACCCTGAAG
The DNA here is from genome assembly GCF_037038515.1 of Microtus pennsylvanicus. NCBI lineage: Eukaryota > Metazoa > Chordata > Mammalia > Rodentia > Cricetidae > Microtus > Microtus pennsylvanicus. The sequence continues at coordinate 65,119,114 of NC_134580.1, read as the reverse complement.
ACACTCAGTAAAATGTTCCAGTAATAGGATTTAGTGCGCAGTGTGACCTCCAGCGCAATCACCTCGGCCTGTGCTGTTTAACTACATCATGCAGCTGGTCCAGCGGTCTGGTCCCCTACAGAGTCACCTGAAGATTTTTTTAATGGATTTCTGGTGGCAACTTTACTGACACACATACTCTTTTTTTTTTTAGCCCAGGCTGACCTCAAGCACACTATGTAGCACAGGATGGCTTTAAACTCATAGCAGTCCTCCTGCCTCAGCCTTCCTAGTGCTCAGACTACAAACACAAGCTACCAGATGAATATACTTTTGATCCACTTAGGACACCTGATAGTGCCTTCAGTGCTAAGGAGTCTGGGCTTACAAGCAGACTGCTTTGTAGCCTTGAGTTTTCTCATCTCACCTGAGGAAATGGGCATTATCATGAATTGGCTCCAACATCCATCTTGGCTTTTGACCTCCCAGCAGTCAAGAGCCACATTCTTCTGTCTAAAGACTTCATGACTTCAGAGTGTTTGCTCAAGGTGCCCTAGGAGGATAAGGGAAGGCAGACCACCTCACCCAAGAGTCCTAGACCTAGTGCCTAAATGGGCCAGATGCGTAGATGTTCAACAGGCACTCGCCCAACCTGCAAAGACAGGAGTGAAGGAAACTCCATTCCCCATTGGAAAGGCTGACGGTTCCCATCCAGCCCTTATGAAAGAGTCCATTTTACCAACATTCCGCATCTCACTGCTGACTAATTGCTTCCAATTTCCACTCAAGACAGTGCCCCTCACCCCCTAAGAGAGGTGGGCAGAAGGCAACTCCACTGGACCCCCCAAACACTTAAAATTCTTTTTTTTGTTTTGTTTTGTTTTTCGAGACAGGGTTTCTCTGTGGCTCTGGAGCCTGTCCTGGAACTAGCTCTGTAGACTAGGCTGGTCTCGAACTCACAGAGATCCGTCTGCCTCTGCCTCCCGAGTGCTGGGATTAAAGGCGTCCGCCACCATCGCCCGGCTTAAAATTCTTCTTTCCTTTTGAGAACACTTCCGTGCACTCAGAGGGCTGAGGCAGGGGAACTACCAGTTCCAGCCCAGCCTTAGCTCACTCAGAAGGCTGAGGCAGGAACGACCAGTTCCAGCCCAGCCTTAGCTATATGGTAAGAGCCTAGTTTTTAATAAGGTCATGATTTGACCTGCTTAGAATTTTCCCAGAAAACCTCTCATTTTAGTGAGCTGTGAGACAACACTTTCCCTACTATCCAGAAGGCAACATGATAAAGCTGCACATCTGTGACCCGGCCCTCTCCAGAGCTAACCAACAGCATCTGTCCTCTTCTAGGTGCCATATCTCTATCTCCTGTTCATAGGTCAGAGATAAAAATGCTGAAAAACATAAAGAGGTGTTGATATTGATGCTTCAAATCACATCACTTAGTATCTCACTGGCTTTGAGCACAGTACAATGTCCAGACCTGGGAGTGCAACTGTATCTTATCCTAATTCCTGTTGCCTAGGTATCACTGTGTATGCTGTTGGGGTAGGAAAAGCCATTGAGGAAGAACTACAGGAGATTGCCTCTGAACCCACGGACAAGCATCTCTTCTATGCAGAGGACTTCAGCACAATGGGCGAGATCAGTGAAAAGCTGAAGCAAGGCATCTGTGAAGGTACTGTAGAGTGTAGCTAGGGTGGGCCTTGGCCACAGGGCCTCAGAAAATACCACCCTGCTGGCCAAGACAGGTGACAAGAAAATGCAGGCGAGGTGAAGACAAATATGATAGCTACTATGTTTTCAGCACCAACTCTGTGCCAAATGTCTTAACATGCCATTTTTAATCCTCATCAAACCTAGAGAAGGGATCATTTAAGCAAGAAGGCACCATTAAAGAAACCAGAACAGAAGTACTATATTTGTGGAAGGGTATTTGTGGAAGGGGCTATCTATCCTTATAAGCTCACCTAAAAAATACTTTTCTGAGGAGACTTCTATTTAAAAAAATACGACTATCCTTTAGATTCCAGACATTTTGTGTAGGTTTTCCAGTTCACTTATTAATCCAGTTATGCTTACATAGGGATTCCCATTTCCCCTTTTATTCACATCCTGGGTTCAGACACACTAAAATGCAGCCCATGATGTCTTATTCTCCCCTGGGGTGAAGGGGAGCACGTTTTGGCTCTTTCATTCTCAGGGGAATGTCACAGGTAGGGCTGTAGGGATTACACAAGTATCTTTCAGAAACTTGTTCTGCCTCCCTTCCTTGACATGGCACGGGGAGGGGAGCATTCCTTAGATGCAATTTATGTTCTCTTCAGAGAGAGAACTGCTCCACCATGGTCATACATCACAGAATCTTTGGTGTCACCAAATATCACCAAAAGACCTGGTTTCTAGCAGTGTTCTAAAGAGCATGTGTGAAACCATCACTCCTTTTGGCCATCTCTTTCCTCCCAGCTCTAGAAGACTCTGATGGAAGACAGGACTCCCCAGCAGGGGAACCACCAAAGCAGGTCCACCAGCCAACAGGTGAGCTTCCAAAGGCCGCCCTCACTGAAGCAGAGGCTTCATTTCCGCCTCCCTGCAGATACAAGTTGTAAAGTGACCAGCTAAGGGATTTACTGTCCTTGACGCCATATTTGGCGGCTACCACCTATCCTGACAGCTTATGTCAAAGCAAGGCTCTCTACCGAGGAATACCCAATGCCTTGCACCAGCTGGTGCCTGCTTTAAACCACAGGAGCGTGAAGCAGGTTTGAATTCGGTTTTCTCTCCTTGCAGAATCTGAGCCAATCACCATAAATATCAGAGACCTACTTTCCTGTTCTAATTTTGCAGTGCAGCATAGATATCTGTTTGAAGAAGACAATCTTTCACGATCTACACAAAAGCTTTCCCACTCAACAAAGTCTTCAGGTAATTCCAAGTGAAATATCACTACCAGATAAGTTGCAGCAGCCTTTCAGCTTGCCAACAGACTTAAAGTAGGAAAAAAAGAGGAAATTAAGTAAATAAGTAAAAGCTAAACTAAAAGCAGTAGTCTTGATTCCCAGTGTGCAGCGAAAGCCCCTTTCCCAGTACCTACTTCCCTGGGTCTGGATGCGTGGAAGAGGCTGAGCATTTTCTTCCATTATGGTTTCCTGTGTTCTGACTCAGTACCATTATTGTGTCTGGGAAGTGCATGAAAGACAGAGGTGAACTCTTTCCATCTGCTTTCTCAGGAAGTCCTTTGGAAGAAAGCCAAGACCAATGCAAATGTGAAAACCTTATAATGTTCCAGAACCTTGCAAATGAAGAAGTAAGAAAACTAACCCAGCGCTATATCCTTTTTCAACAGATGCTCTGTATGCAAAGCAAAGCATAGTAGCAAAACTTTACAGATAACTGTGCAGACTTCATCAGCAAAGCCAGCAACGCTGAACCAGGAAAGGCCCTTTCTATAACAGCAGCCTCATCAGTATTGAGAGTGGAAGTCAAGCCAAGCTTAGTGGCCATGGTCAAGCTGTCATCTGCTGGCTAGGATAGAAAGAGCAGAATTAAGGGCATCAGGCAGTATATAAAGCGTAAGTGGGGAGGCACGTAACTCTAGTGGATAAACACCAGGAATGCAGGTCTAGGCAAAGTGTGTTGTAGAATGAAGAGGTTCAGTTTAATCTCTAAACCTTCAACCCTCACCTAACCATACAGAAGCTGCATGTATGTGCAGATTTTGAAGAACAGGGTGTTTCCCTTTTCTTCTTGGCAGCCAAGATCCCTTATATCAGCACTCTTAAGAGATGAAAAATTCTACCAAGGGAACAAAGTGGAGTGACTCATTTAAACAAGAATGCTCTGGGATGACAGTGATGGGTGCTTTTACACACTGAACACATTGCTAGCTGCTCTGAACTTAAAACTACAGTAAGCTTACTAAAGCTGGCTGATACGGATCTCAGGGAGCATCAACTAGTCCACAGAGAAATAGCTTAATTCTGAACTACCCCTGCCAACGGGCTTACCAAGAACACGCAATTCTTACTGTAAGGATGGGAAAGAGGGATTGGTCCTCTATGTGGAATAAGTCTTTCTGACAGTAAATGACACAGATAAAACTGGGCCGTCACTCTGTCGTGGGAGCAGATAGGAATTACAGGGCTTAAATACTTAACTAGTTTCTTCCTGTCCCTCTCTACCCCTTATGAAGGCTGTGAAAGAGCATTCAAGGCCACTTGCACCTCAGCTCTTGGTCTGCCACCAATGACCCCATTCCCACACCTCTCTGTTGACTTCCCTTTACCCTGGTAAGGCATCATCCTTTTCTTTATATATTTCCCAAATCAGTTTTGGCTCCCAGAGTAGCACCATGGTAAATTAATAAGCAACATGGGTATAGTTAGAAAACATTTTTGGAAAATCTTAAAAAAAAAACAAATTCAAACTGAAATATCTGGCTTTGATGTTTTAAAAAATGAGCTCAACATGAATTTTTTAGATATAGTCTTAATGGCATGCTAAATGAATCACTATAAATGTATAAGGGTTTTAAAATATGAGACAGTTTGCTTTTAAGCCCAAAGTCTTTTAAAAATAACTTTTAGTAATCATTTCAAGTTGTACTTGATTGTAAGTTAAAACAGGCATCCAGGTTCCTCTTCCTTAATGAGATTTACTAGAAGAAATGACTCAGAGAATGGAAGCCTTGGAAAACCGCCTACGATACAGATGAAGACTAGAAATGCTGTCGTGTGTTTATACATCATAAAAAGATCTCAAAAAACATGGTGGAGCCTCAAATCTCACACCATAGTCAAATCTCTAAGCTGTAAAGCAAACCACAACCAGTACAGAAGACACTGGACCGCTGTACAAAGAGAAAATGGAGACACTAAGGGGGAGGGGTCCTTCTGAAACCTAAAGTGAGTTTACCCTGAGAAAAAATTAGCTGTCTCGTGTTCTGTGATCTGCTGTGGGTACAACTTGCTTCTGCCTTCCTGCCTTAGCACTGAAATCTCATTTGACAATTCTGCAGAAAACTGACCCCACAAATTGCTAATGTTTTTGTACTGGAATTTACCCTGATGTATATGAACGTATGCATAAAGTCATGGGACCTATGTCCTGCAATAAGTTGAATTTTTACACATTAAAATTCACCACTCCAGAAAATATTGAGTAAAACTCCTAGTTTAAATATGAGATGGGGTCTCAAATTTGCTGAGGTTGTAACTCAGGCTGCCTATGACTCTCAATTCTCCTGCTTCATTGCACTGGCAGGTAATACAAGCATGTGGCACCTAGCCCAGTCTCACTGTAACTTTAAATATAAAATATGCATACACGACAAAAAATCTATTATACCCCCCAAAATAAAACAAATTTAATTTTTTCTTGTTCGTGAGCTTGGTACGAACCACCGTCTAGCGGTGGCTACCAATGCAGAAATACAGGTTCTTACAAGTTGCTAGGGAGTGTACCTGTAATGACAGCAGCTGCCATACCATTTGGTTCAAACCAAATGGCCTTTAACATACACAAGAGAGACCTGCAGAGCAGTCACTAGGGTACAAAAGCGACAAGTTAGAAATAGCCTAAACATCAGAACTGAGTCACTGGGTAGTCCATACCACAGAAATGCTATTCGTTTGCAGAAATTCCAAAATCCCTTCCAAGCCATAGTGAAACCCAAAACTAATTTTTTGTTGTTAAATAGTATTGCATGTATCCCAGGCTGTCCTCAAGCCTCACCTGAGTGCTGGGATTACAGAAACGTGCTGCCACACCTGATTTATGTGGTGCGAATGATTACACATGTGAGGAAACCACTCTGAGTCACATCCCAGCCCTCAAATCAATTTTAAAAGTCAATGACAATCTGGGAGACAGGCAGATATACCTTCGTGAGTTCAAAGACATCTACACCTGAGATCCTATCAGAAAAAAAAAAATCCTAAGACAAAGTCTAGCATTTCAGTAATTTCTATGAACTAACAGACACAATCAGCCGCTCAAGGAGATGTCTATGTTTGTGCAGACCACCTCAAGACAGCACTTAACAAGAGCTTCCCATCATTTGTTTTTCCAAAATACGGATACTTTGTTCTCATCAAATGTCCTCCCACAGGAGAGCTGAGTGCAGTGATTCCCTAGGCCTCCATCTTATCTGAAGAATCTTCCCAGGTGTAATGTTTTCACGACAAAGATTGAGAAGCC